>NC_137606.1:42578440-42734084 GCF_963280865.1 Gymnoscopelus braueri
CCAATCCAAGCTAATAGAAACTGCAGGCTTTCTCTTCCTGGAAAGTTAGAATGCTATAATAGAATGCATTAATACAAAATAAAATAATACAACAAATGTAATAATTATTCTCTGTGAGTATTCAGTTCTTAAACTCTAGTCTCGTAGTGTGGTGTAATGGGCCTGGTGCTTATTCATTTTTTATAACAAGAGGTCAAGCTAGATGAGTTTTTAATTCACTGGATCCTTATAGCAGTGCAGAAAATATAAAGTTATACATACAGTGGGTTTGTGCTGTAATGAGAGGTCCTCATCCTCCTTTACATTGAAGATGTTGAAGAGAGAGAGAGAGAGAGAGAGAGAGAGAGAGAGAGAGAGAGAGAGAGAGAGAGCATCTGAGTGAAGAGGATGAGATGAAGTAACAGAGTGTGACATGTTTTAAATGGGCTGGTCATGTCAGGGTGATTCACTGGAGCAGGGGGGCTTTTGGAAAATGCATTTACTGCGGTGGTTTCTCCTTGCTAGCTTATGTAAGAAGGCTTTTCACATTAAACTCACCTGTGGACAGAATGCAGTGTGATATAATACTGTATGTATACGTGGTGTCAGATTGGTGCATTCTGTACATGTATTATTTGAGCCTGATCTCACAGCAAATGTGTAGTTCTAGTCAGGGGCATCATTTAGGTTACCTGGAGATGGCAAATGCCACCCCTAGTTTTAGCATTTAACCGAAACAATATTTTATGCATATTTCCTCTGCCTCCAATGTTAGTTTTTTTGCACATTAATATGATTTTACATGGACACTTATAGCCACTTGTTTTTATTCTGCAACCATACATTCATTAATCACTTTAAAACTGGCCTCCTTATTTTGGGCATCTTTTTTCTTTCTTTCTTTTTGGCCAAAAAAATCGGCTAGTCTTTTTAAATCTGGCTTAAGTAGTCACTATTTTGCAACCCTTTATTATTACTATTATATTGTTTCATGAAAGACACCTCTGGTTTAGTAATGAAAACTGCTGCACCTTAATTCACATGATATGGTACAAATCAAATGCGTGAAACAAGGTTTGAGAGGTTCCTTGGCTATTGTCCATTACAGATGCAGCAGATTGTGATCTGTGATGTGATCTGCTCAATCACTGAAGACCCAGCAATTTATTATGATAACTTTCAAGTTGAAGTCATAAAACGCTTAAAGTTGTACAATGCAGATTCAAAAATAACGATTTTTAGCAACCTCTGCTGGTCACTACCGTCACTGCATACAATTTCCGTAGTCCTCGATTACCCAGAATTCCATTTGTTTTCACCGGAAGCCGGAAGTGTTTCAAAAAGCGTTCTTTTAATTGTTTTATACTATCTGCGGATCGTTTCTCTTAGCCAGTGGAGCATTAGTTACCATGAGCTGTGCTTTCTTTTTCTGTTCTTTTTCGATCTTCCAATCCTACATTCTCTTAAAATCAGCGTGAGGTTCCTTTTTGTTATTAGCGCGGTAGTTCCTGGCCAAACAGGAAACCGTTGCGTTAGTTCCTGGCCAAACAGGAAACCAGTGCATTTCCGCCTCCGTTTTCCGGCCAGATGACGTCATTTTCCCGGGAAAGTCCCCCCCGTCCACGTTCAATAGAAAATATATAAATAAAAGGCTTCCGGGGGTGAAATTCATGGAGTGGGTGTTGTGAAACTTTCGCCACTCACAAAAGATATACAATTTAACTTTAGTTTTGTTGAAAACGTTACCTAGTATGCCTTTAAATAATTGATAGATAAAAATAAATAAATAATAACTACAATCTACAAAGTGCTCTTGAACTTTGACTTAATAATTTGTCCTGCCAGACTCATTTTCTTCTATTCTGAAACCCTTATGGGTGATGCTAACATTCAGGCAACAATAAGTATTGACCTGCGCTCTTTGTAAGCCCTGAGGCAAGAAGATGTTCTCAATAATGTATGTCCTGCACTACAGACCCTTCTCTCCCTCTCTACTTGTTTACTTGAAACTGAATCAGCATAACTTTAATCCCTTTCACTGAAAACGCAGGAAGCAACATTCCAAGAGGCTCTCGGGTATGTGGAGGTCAATTAAGAGTATGGGTCTTATTAACATTCAAGTGAGTGAGACTTTGGTATTCCGCACATGTAGGATTATTATACAGTACATCCGCACTGAGCACAAAATATGCCCCTGTTGGCCTCGGATCAGGTCCCATTTGGAGCACCCCTTCCTCGTTTGCATCCTCTGTTTGTTTCTAACGAGGCTTTTGTGTTGTCTGGCTCATTGGAGAGACAAGTTAAAAAGCAAAAAAGGAGTGACCCTATCTGTATTATGGGGAACATGTGTTGCAAGTCATAAAAAAAGTCCATAACCCACTTCTTACATAGGTCTACTAGATTTCTCAGCCTGTGTTAATCCTATAGAGCGTGCCAACGCGTCGTCACCACGGGGGGGCGTGGCATAGTAGCGCAGACATGTTTGTTTTGGGCAATGTTAAGTCAACCTGGTTTATACCCCTCAAAGATGTCCGCTGCTACCAAAAGACACTTGTTGACGCCCCCTTCAGGATTTTTGGCACGCTCTATAGAGTAGTGTAACTGTATACTTAACTCTACAGTAATGTAATGTTGCATTGTACTGACATTCCTCTGTTTCGTTAATAGTACAGAGTGGCAGCAATTTGCTGCTTTATTCAGCTGTGACTGTAGGTTCATGATGTCAGTGTGAAGTCTATTTTCCATTTAACACCTCAGTAATAAAGCTTATTAACTTTTATAACTCCAATGGAACAGCGGTTTTAGCAGGGATTTCCGTAGAAGCTCTGCTGCGTGAAAACAGACCCATGCATGCTGAGTTTGGAAGGTCTTCTCACACTTAACATGAGTTTTTTTTTTTTTGCACATCTTTCTGTTTCATTTGGTCAATTTCCTTCCTGAGAGAGAAAAAACGACGTTGCTGGCAGGCCTTTCATAATACAATTTAGGAATGAAGCCACAGGCTGTAAAAAAATTGTCCTCGGGGGGGGGGGGGGACTTTGGACACCCCTGCCCTTTAGGTTAATGTTGAAGAGTCCTTGAGCAAGACACTGAACCCCTTCTCGCCCCTCCCGTTTGTATGCGAGAACTTCTGGGAGTAGGTGTGTTGTTAAATAATGAAACTGAATCAGCATTTCACGTGTTAATATTATTTACACAGCTATTATTTGACCTCCACATTAAAATATTTTATGTGGAGGAAAATAAACAATTCTGCCTTTGTCTCGTTGCTTGTGAAGGTAGACATCAACATGCCATGCTACGTGGTTTTCACTTTTGTCCAAAGCAAACCATAAGGATTGGACTTAGTTCACTTGCAATTGGTGCTGTTTTCCAAGACTAGACCAAAACACTCCCTGGGGTCTGTTTGGCAACATCAATCACTCACAATATATGACATATTTCCATACACTCTACAGCTTCAAAGCTGTAGAGAGACATTCTACAGCTGCTCTTTGCATAATGTGACAGGACAGTAACACAACGTTTCAGTAGCAGGCTTGTACCCGAAGGTCAACCATTTTGGGATGGGAGGGGGGAATGAAAATGAGCACACGTCCATTTTACACTCTGTCTGAAATAAACACTCATGATTTTACAATGAAGGCTACATCCTCCTGACTTAGGATCAAATCTCATTTTAGGTCCTTTTGATAAACGAGAAGACTATCAAGTGGAGTTAATCTTGTATTTTTCAGATAATAGAGTCTGAGTCACACAAAGTCCTTTTTCTGTACATTTGTAAAAGTGTGTTAATGTATAAAGTAGTACTTAAGCCTTGCCGAGCCATGTGGCCCATAGGGCAGGAACCTACCACCTATTTCATGGTGTGAGGCGATTTGATGTACAAGTATACATCCCCAGCCATTAGTACAAGTACACCCCCTGGACATGACACTAGTATGTCAAAGGGACTTGCCCCCGATCCAACCCTTGATGCTGAGTGCCAAGCAGGGAGGGCACCATTGGGTCCTATTTTTATAGTCTTAAATATGACCCGGCCAGGGAATCGAGGCCACTGAGCTGGTGTGAATGTATGCCTGTGTGTAAATATTATGCTTATAATGCGTGTGTGTGTGTGTGTGTGTGTGTGTGTGTGTGTGTGTGTGTGTGTGTGTGCGTGCGTGCGTGCGTGCGTGCGTGCGTGCGTGCGTGCGTGCGTGCGTGCGTGCGTGCGTGCGTGCGAGCGAGCGAGTGTGTGAGAGAGAGAGAGAGAGAGAGAGAGAGAGAGAGAGAGAGAGAGAGAAAATAAACAAGGAGAGGAGAGGAGGCTGAGGGAGAGACAGAAGCCAAGACAGAATAACTTCAAAGTTGAAAGAAAGAACAGATGATGGAAGGACACATCAAGAACACAGTAGAAGTTCTGGCAGCAGAACAGTGCAGGAAACGCATCATGAGCTCTTTAATGGAGCTTTTAAATGTCAAACTGTTATACTGCCTTTATCATACTGAGACAGAGACAAGGGGGGGAGAGAGAGAGAGAGAGAGAGAGAGAGAGAGAGAGAGAGAGCAGTTACAATCATGGTGAAGGACTCTTTTAACCATTTACCTGTAACCACAAATATTTTACGCTTATGCAGATCAGCTCCCCCACCTCTTTTTCACGCCTTTCACATGCCCAACATCGGGACACCAGGGTTACTCCGCTGCGCCCTCTACAGTTCTTGTCAATAGAAAAATTCCATTGACCGGATCTGTAGAGGGCGCAGCGGAGTAACTAAATAATGTTTTCTCTCCGGTGAAATATTGAACATTTTGCCCAAAAAGTGTATTTTAGACGTGAGTGTTCCCACTTAGTAGAGTTGGCTTTCAACTCCATACAACCGTCTTTGTTTTGGTCAGTAGCGAAAGTGTATTTTTTATTTTTACTGCAGACGAGAGGCTATGCAGCCTGTGGCTCGTGCGCAAAGGCTCGAAAGTCCCATAGCCTTAAGAAGAACTCCTTCTATGGACCAGAGCTACCTCTAGTCATAGAGAACTGGATTTAAGTTCAAACTGTTAGACCACGTTTTCCGTCTACACCAAATCTCGTCGCCAAAAATAGCGATGCGACGCATTGTGAGCTTGTAGATCTGCTATTTTTCCTAGATCTAGGAGTCCTAGGAGTCCTAGGAGATCCTAGGAGTCCAGGAGCATAGAAGGGTGCACGCTGAGATTAACATCAAATACTGCAGGGTTGAGAGTTACACCTTCGTCATCTCCTCTGCATCGCGGAACGAAGCCCAGGCAGCAACCGGAGGTGTGGGACTGTTGTTGAGCCCTCGGGCACGCAAGGCGCTCCGGACAACCCACCGATTCTCAGAGCGGATCCTCATCGCTGAGTTTGATAGCAGCCCAGTAACAACCATCATGCCAGTGTATTCACCCACCAACGTGGCGTCAGTTGAGGAAGCAGAGACGTTCTACAGGGACATGGCAGTCCGTAACGTCCCTGCTCACAACTTTCTTGCGATTCTGGGTGACTTCAATGCAAGACTCGGTCGAAAGGACGCACCTTACACATTCCATGAAGACACAAACCGGAATGAACATACCTTGCCGCCCTACTCCTGGAACAAGAACTAATGGCTGCAAACACCATGTTCAGGAAAAGGACTGGCAAAAGATGGACCTTCCAGGACCGGCCTACTGGTATGAGATGTCAACTAGACTACATACTAGTGAGGCGAAAATGGAGGAATTCCATCTTGAATGCGGAACCCTACAACACCTTCAAACTCTGTGGGTTCTGACCACCGGGTGGTATCCATGAGAGTGAGGCTGAGCCTTAGGATCCCAAAACCGAGCCCCAGGGTACGCCATGACTGGAGGACTTTCTCCACAAACCCTGAACTACAAGCCAGATACACAGCAGAGGTCAGGGACCGCGTTCACATACAAGATGTGAAGGAGGAACCGGGCGCAGTGTACATGTAGTTCATGGAAGCAAACGAGGCAGCAAGAGCGAGGTGTGTACCAGTGATGCAGAAGACCAGAAGCCCTGCAAGATCGAAACACCCGGATGTCATAGCAGCACGTCAAAAAGTGGAGGACGCACGCCACGCAGCTGGTCAAGACCCGTCCGCAGAACAACGCGAGACACTGAAGGAGGCCAAGCGACTTCTCTTTGCTGAGTACGACAAAATCAGAGGTGAGGAGCTGATGCAAAAGGTCAGCAGAGTGGAAGCTGCTCAGGGAGAACAACAGTACAGCGAATCATGGAAGGTGATCAATGAGATGTGTGGAAGGAAAATACCGAAAGAGGGACAGGTTGCAGGAAACAGCCCAGAAGAGAGAGTGACCACCTGGTTAACTCACTTCAGGAACCTTCTTGGTACACACCAGACAGTGGAAGATGCCGAGAAGGAAATACCTGCAGTCCTGAGGGATCTCAACATTGATGACGGCCTTTTCACAGCTGGGGAATTTGCCACGGTCAAAGCTGACGGCATTCCCCCAGAGGTAATCAAGAACTGCAATCTTGATGATGTCATCTTGGAGATCTGCAACCAAGCTCTGATGGAAAACATCATGCCAGAAATATGGTCTCTCTCACACATCATCCCGGTACCAAAATCTGGAGATCTCTCAAAGCCTGACAATTACCGTGGTATCAGCCTGACCTGTATAATTTCGAAAATGTTCAACCGCATGATACTGAACAGGATACGGAGTGAGAGGGGAGAACCACCTTAGTCCAGAGCCTTGCGCTACGGAGGATCATTGAGGAGGTAAAGAGGAACAACCTGGCGGCGGTGCTGTGCTTCATCGACTTCAGGAAGGCCTTCGACACTATCCACAGAGGAATGATGTTGAGAATACTTAAGGCCTACGATGTTCCTCCCAACCTAATCCGAGCCATTGGGACCATGTTCACAGGAACGAGAGCCCAAGTGACAACGCCCGACGGTAACAGCGAGGAGTTCAACATCCAAACCGGAGTGCTGCAGGGTGACACCTTAGCCCCCTTCCTTTTTATAACAGTACTGGACTATGCTCTGAGACAAGCTATGAAAGGAAGGGAGCATGAGCTCGGCTTCACTATCATGCCCAGAAGGTCAACGAGACACCCTGCAGAAACCCTGACAGACCTGGACTACGCTGACGACATCTGCCTGCTATCTGACCACATAAAGCAGTCACAGGAGCTCTTGTCCAGAGTGGAGATATAGTGTGCTAGGGTTGGCCTCATGCTAAATGCAAAGAAAACCGAGGTCATGACCTATAACATCCCCCAAGAACATCCGCCCCTATCAACAACAGAAGGCACTGTGCTAAAGGAGGTCAGTTACTTTAAATAACTGGGCACATGGGTCGGCTCCACAGAAAAGGACCTTAAGGTGAGGAAAGCACTTGCCTGGAGAGCTCTTAATGGCATGACCAGTGTGTGGAAATCCAACCTCCCCCGACGCATCAAGATCAGTTTCTTCTCTGCAACTGTGGAGTCCGTTCTCCTCTACGGCTGTGAATGCTGGACACTAAAGCAAGCCCTACAGAAGTCCCTGGACGGGTGCTACACCAGAATGTTACGTGTGGTACTGAACATCAACCAGGACGAGCACATTACCAACAAGCGTCTGTACGGGGCACTACCAAGTGTATCAGAAAAGATAGCAGTCAGGAGGATGAGACTAGCCGGCCACTGCCACCGGTACCGAGAATTCCCGGTCAAAAAGCTCGTACTGTGGGAACCAACACACGGGCATCGATCAAGAGGACGTCCCACACATACCTACGTGGATGTACTAAGGAAAGATGCTGGTGCAGAAAGCACAAAGGAGCTGGCCAGATGTATGGAGGACCGAGATGACTGGAGACTACGATGGAGGTCTCGACTGAGGACCACGTAGAGAGAGATTTTTTTGGAGAATGTGTCCCCCCCTCCGCAATAGGGATGCTGGGGTTCAAGTGATTAAAGTGGTTAATCGTGGCATATGTTGGTGCTGGACACCTTACAGATAAGAATGCATACAGACAGAGACAGACAGAGAGGAAACAGTTGCAGACATGGTGAGGTCCTCAACTGACCCAAATGCTGTTGCTGGACACCTGACATGTTACATAACAGCTCATACAGACAGAGAGAGAGAGAGAGAGAGAGAGAGAGAGAGAGAGAGCTGTTGTAGGCATGGTCCTTAATCGGCCCATCTACTGGTGCTTGGATACCTGACATGTTACACAACAGCAGGGGAGGGGAGAGAGAAAAAAAGAGTTGGCGGGAGGAGAGTGCAACAGACTGGGCATTCCAGAGAGGCAGAGATTTAGGGCAACACAAATCAAACAGAGAAATCTACTGAGAAAAAGGAGAGCGATGAAAGAGACTGATGGTGAAAAGTCAGAACGTGGGTACCAGAGAGAGAGAGAGAGAGAGAGAGAGAGAGAGAGAGAGAGAGAGAGAGAGAGAGAGAGAGAGAGAGAGAGAACAATGACAAGACAAACAGGTGACAGACTCGATCCTGCTTCTCTTGTCGCCATAATAGCTCCAGCCTCCCGATGTTACGATAGAAATGTTTGTTACGTTTTAACCACATCACTGTGGGAGGTTGTGGTGCCCCCCCCCCCCAGTCTTGTCACCAGTCTTCAAAGTCTCATCCAATAACCTATTCACAATTGACAACATAAACATTCTAAATAATTCCATTTTTATTTACTGTTACAGTGTGTGGGAATATCAGTCGCTGAAAGGAGATAAACATGGACCAAATTGTTCCCTAGCAACACAATTCCACTGACAAGGTATAATCTCAAACTCCTTTATTAAGACTTTGATCTCCTCCCCTCTCCTCTCTCTCTCTCTCTCTCTCTCTCTCTCTCTCTCTCTCTCTCTCTCTCTCTCTCTCTCTCTCTCTCTCTCCCCCCTCGTCCCCTGTGTTCTCCTTCTCAGTCAAATGTATCTCAGTCAACATAACTGAAGGAGGTAACATTGTCAGACACATTGGAGTTGTTGACAGTAGGCCTACACTACTATTATCGTTGTTGTTTTGTATAACAAAGGGAGTAGAGGGATACTTTTGTCTATTAAATATGATTGCAGTGTTCTAAGTTGATAATGTTTTTTTCATTTATCTATTGAGTAAATTGAGTTGCTGCAGTGAGCATGCTTGGCAGGATGGGAGAATGTCAATTTTGCTGTAATACTGTATCTTTTTCACGTGTACTCTTCACAGCATGCATGTGTGCAATGGGCTAGATTCTGTGCTTATACCGCTCATCCTCTCTCGCTCTCTCTCCATGGGGTAGATAAACTGTATTACTGACAGGCACATAGCAGTCAGTGGGATTATATTGTACACTAGATTAGATCCCTCCTGGCTCCCAAGCTGTGGAATGACCTCCTCCGCTCAGTCACGACTGCAGACCCCCCCCACCCCCCCCTATTTCTCACTGCAGTCTGAAAGCTCACCTCTTAAAGACCCACTCCCCGAAATCTTGTTCTTCTCTGTTTTTTATTTTTTGGTTGATGTCTTTTTGAAGCTTTCCTTGTAGTTTCTTGCACTCTGCACATCTCCAGCGCAATGTACTGTGCGTATATTGTCACCCAACAGTGCGCTGCAACTACGTTACGTTAACAGGCTAGAAGCTCTACAAACACCGGAGTCTAAATAGGCTGGCTATACTTTAGCATAGGTAAGGCCGGTTAAGATCTGGCACAGAGTCAAATGCGGGCTAGGCTCTTGTAGGCCTCCCTCACACATATAAAACAAGTGCTTCATGCTTCACGCATGCCTTATCGGTGTTTTATCAGAATACGCCTCCCTTTCCCACAATGCTTAGCGGGAAGTGGGCGGTTCCGCAAGAGACTCAAACTGCCGTAATGGCCGTTGTGTAGTCTTTAAGCACAGAGAGCGATCGTAAATGCTGCTACTTGGTTACACAAAAAGATGTCTAGTAGACGGAAAAAAGGTTTTCGTGTTGTTTGTGGCGAGGAGAAAGAAAAGGAGGGAGAAGGAGCAGAGATAACTTGAAGAAGCCAGGAGGCCGTCAAACTCACGCACCCACTTGTAGCCATGGATCACTGAACTTCAACCTGTTTTTTGCACTTTCTCCACATACAACCCGTATGGCTACATAAACGTTCAGATTTCAAATATAAAGTGCTTACCCCATGGCCACGGATGTTACAATTATGTTCGGGTCCTCAGAAGAAAAAGCATTTTAATCCGATTGTGGCCATTTTCTCAGAGTTTTCTCCATATGCTTTGAACAATACAGAAGATACGGGTACTTATACCCGCCCGAAGTGAATTGTAACATCCGTGGTAATGGGGTAAAGCACTTTGTATTTGAAAATGTGTAAATGGTGAAAGTGCAAAAACCAGGTTGAAGTCGTGTTTCAGGGCTAACACACACATTTTTTGGTGTTTATTTGTTTGCAGTGTAATTGGTGTGCATGTTGTAAGCAATGCATTTATCTGTTCTGCCAATTCCCAAATACAAATATGAATTACAAAGAGAAAATAGAGAAAGGTTCAAAATATGAATTACTTTATTTTTATATATTTTTTTTCTTTCCCCCACTAAAGTGTCCCGAGGCACTGAAGGCACCTTTGCACTGTGTATGGATGACATGAAAATTTGACATGATGAAGTATAATAGCAATCCAAAGGGCTACACAGGAATTATTAGTCCGGAATTATAAATTGACTCGAGTAAAAGTACAAAAGTATTTAAGCACAGTACTTGAGTAAATGTACTTTGTTACTTTCCATTATGTAATTGTAAATAGGCTCTTGATCTTCTTTTTGGGTCCTATGTACGCATATCAAAACGTCAATGAATGAATCACTCAATCAATCAACATGGTTTGTATTTTGTCCTTTTCAAATTGTTTGTTGGCCAATTAAGGCCTTCACCCCTCCTCACCCCTCCTCCCCTGCAACAGGTCAGCGCTTCATAGCCACGTGACTTCCATAGGGAATGAATTTAAACGGCTTCACCCCCCCCATGAAGCATGCGTGAAGCATGCGTCACTTGTTTTAACTGTGTGTACGAGGCCGTAGACTCTGGAGGTGATTGGTGATGAAAGGCAGGTGTGCTGAGAATGTGCCGTGGAGCCCTCTGGTGGTGCTGACCACCACAGCACCAAGGAACCTTATTTAAGGAAGGGCCGGCGCTGGACGCCGGGTATGCGCCATGACGCTCATGGGTGGCAAACCTCGCACCAGAAGTTCAAAGAAATACATGGCAGTGAATGGAGCTGGCTGGACCAGGTCATGAACATGATTCTGAACGATTGCGTCCTTTGTCATATAATCGGTTCAGGAATATAAAAGAAGACATATCACAGGTTGTTTTCTAATCACCTGCTTTTCGATGTGCACAGTACATAATTTTATTGAGGCATTTAAACAGCGGCAGGTATCGTTTCTGTCTCGGAGGTATAGCAAGATTTGGTTGCCAGACAGGAAATGGTGGACAGTCTTGCGATACTTGGCACGTTCAGAAACGTACTTTGTGCTCTTCAGATACCTCTACAAAATTATACAGTGTACACATCAAAAAGCAACACAGCAGAAAACAATGTGTGATATGCCTTCTTTTATTTTCCTGTGCAGAGTATTTTATAAAGGTCTCAATCGTTCAGAAATAGTGTTTGTACATAAGCTGTCCAGCCGGCTCTCATAGACTCCAGTGTTATTTCACAGAACTTGCCACCGGTTTAATGAGGAGACCTTTATCTGATGATATCAGGGATCTGTTCGGTGTGTACTCAGTGAGCATGTCAACAATGCAGGAACGGGCTATGCCATTCAGATTTAAAAAACAATAAGCATTGAATTATCATTATCGTTTGTGCAACGCCTGCTTTGTCAGTGCATAATAAGCACGCACGCACGCACGCACGCACGCACGCACGCACGCACGCAAACACACACACAGGTGTGGCAGGCTTAATGTCAAGCCCTTTCCACTTGTGTTGGAACAAAACACTTAATATGCATTGTAGGCTCTGCCCTTGCCACAGGCTGAAAACATGCACGCACGCACACGCGTGTGTGCGCGCGCGCGCGCGCACACACACACACACACACACACACACACACACACACACACACACACACACACACACACACACACACACACACACACACACCACACAAACACACCTCTCATGATCGAGAATATGTTTTATATGTCAACCAATTCTCAACACACATCTCCTTATGTGTGCCTTTCCCCTCTCTCTCTCTCTCTCTCTCTCTCTCTCTCTCTATGTCTCTCTCTATGTCTCTCTCTCCTCCCTCCCTTCTGTTTCTCCCTCCCCTCTGCATCTCTCCCCCTGCCTTCATCACAGTACAGTATGTCATGTTCCTCTACCTTGTTTCATTATCCTCCCTTTCTCTTCCCTCTGACTCCTCATCTTTCTCCCTTTTCATTTACTAAATACTTCACTTTCTTCAATACTTTTACTTATACTCCACTACATCTCAGAGGAAAATATTGTACATATACTTCACTACAATTATATGAAAACTTTACTTACTAGTTACTTTGTAGATTTTGATTATTATTACAAAACAAACTAACCACTTCAGCCCTATGTAATTAATATTTCGGCCATTTGAACATAGCAGATCTACAAGCTCATATGCGTCGCGATGTGACACATTGTGAGCTTGTAGATCGGCTATTTTGAAAAGATTTTTTATGCATTTTGAATTTGTGAAATGGGATATTTTGCACAATGAATAATTTTACTCTTGGTACTTTAAGTATAATTTTGATGCCAATACTTTTACTCAAGTACATTTTGAATACGGGACTTCTGCTTGTAACAGAGTATAACTACATTGCAGTATCGATACTTTTACTTAAGTAAACCATGTGAATACTTCTTCCATCACTGGGTATTGGCTCCTTCCTGGTGGGAGCCTCCTCACAAGGAGACGTTTCACAGGGAGAGCTTTCACAGTGTCAAGTTGTCCAAATAAAACATATTTAACATTTTAAACATTATGCATTGTTGACTGGGGTACCCAAGTATACTGGTCCCCCTCCTTTTTCCCTCTATATACCAAATCCCTAGCTGCTTTACATGTCATAATGCATCATAAAATGGCACATTGTCCTCCTATTTTCACCGAATGTTCGCCTATTATGACATGCCCAGAATAGGGACGGTAGAGTTCATGTGGTTAGAGCAGTGTTTCCCAACCCCGGCAATCTGACCTTTTTTGGGCCGCGAGGATATGCTAGGTGTTCCGTGTAAAATTTCGAATGACAAAGAAAGAAATCAACCCCCTCCCCCCAGAACAATAGATGTGTCGTGGGCTGCTGCGGCCTTAAGCCATTGCTCACCGTCGTGGACGCACATCCAGTGAATCGACCCTCGCACATATAAATGCAAATGTGTGGCTTTAAGACATCCACGGTGTGCCACATTAGAGCTGAAATCCGTAGAATGTTGTTCAGATAAATCATATCGATCGAGTAAACGAGCAATGGACACCCCATATCCGACAGCTGCTTCAGGCTCAGCAGGAGGGAGGGGACAGGGAGAAGCAGGTTAGGTTCACATAGTCAGTTACCATGGAAACTGACCCATTGTTTACTGTCAGTCAGTGGTTTTCGAATTTTTTGTGTCCACGGCACATCAGGTCAAAAAGGTACACTTGCCTTCATGGCGGAAATATTGTATCTACAAGCTCAAAACATGCCACATTGTGAGCCTGTAGATCGACATTTTTTTACACACACACACACACACACACACACACACACACACACACACACACTCACACTCACACTCACACTCACACTCACACTCACACACACACACACACACACACACACTCCGAATTAGTGAGAGTGTGTGTGTGTGCGTGCGTGTGCGTGCATGCATGCGTGTGTGCGTGCGTGCGTGCGTGTGTGTTTGTGTGTACATAATCTGTGTTCATAAATCTGTATGCCTGCGTGTGTGTGTGTGTGTGTGCGTTGGGCATATGTGTGTGTGTGTGTGTGTGTGTGTGTGTGTGCGTGTGTGTGTGTGTGTGTGTGTGTGTGTGTGTGTGTGTGTGTGTGTGTGTGTGTGTGTGTGTGTGTGCGCGCACACTTTTCATCTATCTGAGCATACATACTGTCAACTAATATTCAACCTTTGGTCTCAGTGGAGTCAAAGATGGCTTAGCAGAATATTAATGAGTGCTTCACATTAGCAAAGCCACATTTCAAAGCTCAAGTTCAGTGACATCCCCGCTCAGCAGAATATTTATGGCTGGTTTGACATCAGAGGTGAAAGATCATGCAGCTGAATACATATTTCACAATCTGGGACTTTATCAAAGTTTGTGTTTCCTCAGCATACTCTCACTCCCAAACCTTACTGTAGTGACTTCAAGGGACAAATCTGACCAAACCGTTCTCAAAACCAAGACGTAAAAGGGTGACAGCTCCGCCAAAAAACTGTTAAAACGACGTTCGGCACGGCGTCTGCCGTGCCGAACGTTGCAAAGTCTGCTTCAGCCGCCGTTTGATCTACGTGCTGATAGGGACAGAATCGTAAATGATCCCCCCCCCCCAGTCAACATGTGATGTTGTGGGTATCCCCGGGACGTCAAATGTTTGCCATTTGGTCAAATCCGTCCCAAACCGTCACCCGTTTGCCGTCTTGGAAGTGAGAATACGTTGGTTTCCTAGCAGAGTGGAGAATTTCATCCTAAAAGCACATTTCCACATCATATATTTTCATTTTAAGTAATGCTAATTACAGGTTAAAGGTTATTATACACCCAATCTGGGAACCCATTCAGCAAAAAAAAAAATATTTCCTTAGTTTTTGCCTCTGGGGGCACCAACTCCTTTTTTGTGTAGAAACAGGAACTTGGTTTGGCTCCTCCCCTTTCTTAGTATTTATAAAACATAGTGGCAAAAACGTAGGTGGACTACTGGCGGTGTGCACAAGAAAGTTTGTGCTGATCGGTCCAGCAGTTTGCAAGATTAGCCCCAGCACACACCCTCATATAGACGATATGGACTCCTCCCACAGCAAATAATGATAATGATTGGTTTGATTCCAGTCTCAGTTTGTGGTTGTGTGTTCCTTTTTTCTCCAAATAATTTCCAACTTTTTAAGAGACTTTGTTCAGCAGAGCGGAGCTGTAACGAACGTCCTTTTGGACTGGCATGTCAAAGTGTATGGGTGGGCCAACCCGCGCACATGACTGACCGGCCAGCAGGGTTGAGAGTAACTTCGTGTTACTGCAATTCAATAACACAGTTACAGTTACTGAGTCTTGTTACTTGTTACAATAGTTAGTTGTTACATTGTTATGTGACAATAGCAGACAATGTTCTATGTCCCTCTAACCTCCATTGAGCTATAGGACAGCAAGCACTTAAAATTGGCAGAGGCATGACACACCCTATGCTGCCTCTGATTCATTTAGGTGTGGGCATGAGGAGAGATGGTTGGTTAAGTTAGGTTAAAATATGAAGGTAAGCCCCTCAGAAGCAGTGTTGATCGAGTCTTACCTTCGCTGCTTCCTGGGGACACACAAACAAAGCGCGCACACAGAGCACACACAATCGCAAATCCAAGCATTAACTTTTTATCGCAGTCTGTTCCACTTCCAGTCAGTCAGAACTAAGCAGATCGATTGTACGGTATGTTGTTGAATACAAGGCTTCCTATATCAATGAGTCAATGAGTTGTGTGTACTACTACTTTTCATCATAGGTATAAAAGCTACAATGATAGATGCAAGTTGAGAGTTGTCTTGTCTCACACTGTGGTGTACTGTGGTGATGTTGTGCGTAACAGAATGAAGCAGTTAATGTGTTAAATCCATTCTGAGAACTACCAAAGGTAACTTTGAAAAAGTTAATAAATCCCCGACCATGTTTTCACATCAGTCTGAAACTTTAACACGTTCACAATTTGAATCATACAATTATGAAAACATCATTAAAACATAATACCCACTTGAGCTCCGATTAGGTATTTTTTATTTTTGTATTATTAATCTCCAACGTCGATGTGCCTTCACAGCTGTTCTCCCTATTGTTTTAGGGAGAGTGGTAATCAAGTCTAACAAAAAACGTTTTGTTCTCAATAATCTCTGACCCCTTTCACAAAATTAATTACGTTTGAATACCTGGAGATCAATGTGAGAAAACTCCCTTTCTTTGCAGTGGAGCATGCAGCTCTGTGCCTGAGAGTGTCTGGTGTATCGTGTATGAGTAAGGCAAAGAAACAAATTGACAAAAGTCAGAGATGTCTTTAACACATTGACTGCCAGAGTTTATTCATAATGTACTCACCCCTGTGCCAGCAATTTGCGTGTTTTTTAATTGTTTTGTTTTGTAATTTTTCATTCAAATACATTCTCTGATTGTGTTGTCAAGCACCTACGATTGTTCCACCAGTAGAGAGCAGCACATCCAAACATTGATCACCTCGCTCACCCCCTCCCAAACAGGCCCATGTCATATCCGGTCATTCAAAGGATGTGACGTTTTCGACAATTCCCGGCCCGCTGATCGGCCTGAAAACGATGTGATACACTACGACGATGACTGTTAGTCACCCGGACCAAAGAAAATAGAAGTTGAGCTGTCCGTTTGTCTTTTATACCGTGTGAAAAACCGTGTTTTTCCTTATTCTGGCCGAAAATCACAGAAGAAAAACAACGTGACCCGGAAATGAATTTTTTTTTTTACATCCGGCTCCGGGTGAGTGTGACGTAAGTGGAAAACGAAAGTGTTGATGAGAAATAAACACAGCCGTGCGAATACAGATTAAACAATGAAAATTCAAAAGAACGCATCAATGCGTTCTTTGGAATCCTGGCACTCAAGCGATGGATTTGAAAGAACGCATCGATGCGTTCTTGGCACTGTATGTGTTAACTCATTCCCTGCCAACGACGTCTTTGGACGTTTGTAAATCATAAGCCCAGACCGCCACAGGACGCCTGCTTTTTTTTTTTTTTTTTTTCAATAGATGGCGCTGTTCCCCAACCTATGAGCCACCATTTCAGGCTCAGTCACACAGAGATCTAGGAGATCACGTGATCGCAAGATTTACTCCTCCATTCACTTCCTGGTTAACGTATTTGGGAAAACGATTGTATCTTGCCTCCTGTGTTTTACTATGCATTTTTGGGGAGACATGCTATTTTCAACGGCCTATAACAAGCGAACAGGGAGTCGCGATGACATTTTTATTTTTTCTCGGAAGCACAGTGAAACCCTCTGCAACGATCGGGGGATCGATCATACTGGAGATAAATATTCTGTGACTAGTTGAAAAGGTAAGGAAAACTAAAAATCACTGGCAGTGGGTGAGTTATTTATTTATTTACTGAGTGAATGAGTTAAGAGCAGCCTACTGATCATTTCTGCCATGTTCATGAAAGTATTTCCTTCAGTTTGTATACTCGCTAAGAAACAAAGAAACCCTGCCAGGTATTGCTGCAGGGTAATAACACATTTTAATCATACTGTATCTGGAGACTATTGGCAGAATTATTTTTGAATGGGCCATTACTGGCCTGAGCTGCCAACCCCCATAGCTATGTTTTCTTTCCCTTCACTGCAGGGTGTGTTTGATCTTCGGTGAGCGATTCCCTTGGGGGTCCTGATCCCCACATCTTCTAACTTACCTCCAACCCTCTCCCCACATCCTATTCCTCACCTTCCACATCAATGCTTGTTGCCATGTTGGATGTATTATTAATGTATGGGTTTCATGTCTTTGTCTGCCCAGCTGTGCTTGCCTGCCTCACCTCTTGGTCTACTCTAGTGGCTAAGCGAATCAAGAAACCCATGTGTCTGAAATCCAAATAATCCTAACATGCAGATGGTATTCATGTCTTCTATTGGGAGCTAATTCAACATGTGGTCATTGATCAGCAGATCTACAAGCTCACAAGGCTCAGATAAACCCGTACATCAACAGGGCAACAGGACACGTGTGTGCCTGTGTGTTTAAGCAAGTGGGTGTTTGGGTTTTCCAATGTGCAGTAACAATTTGCCCTCTTCAGGGCAAAAGACAATTATATTGCAATTATTTAGGGTCTGATGGTGAGCTTGTGCATGCATATTTGTGTATCTGGATATTTTATGAGGTGTAATAAAATGTACCCTCTTCAGGGCAAAAGACAATTATGTTATAATTATGTAGTAGGGCCTGGTAGACCAAATGCGTGTGTGTGTGTGTGTGTGTGTGTGTGTGTGTGTGTGTGTGTGTGTGTGTGCATGCGTACATGCATAAAGAGTATGCCTCCCAGTTTTGCCGTGACACAAGTTCCTCACACCACTAAGGCCTGATTTATACTTGCGTAATATGCACTTGCGTGTCGGTGTCAGCCCTTCTAAAATAGCGTATCTACATGCTCACATTGTGTCATGCTGCTATTTTAGGTGCATGACATGATGCACAACAAAGTATAAATTAGGCATAATAAATTGCTTTTGTTTGGCAGAGCGAACACAGCCTCTTCTCAACATTGCATGCTTCATTCTGTCAAGTTTCACCTGTGACTTCATGGACTCCTCTCCAGACAGTGGGATGACTGATGCCAGGGCTTTGCATACATTTGAGCAGTATTCGAATTTATTCGACTGCGGACGACGCGATAACGCGTCAAGTGCTACTTTGTCCAGTTGGCCGTCGACGCGTTCGACGCGCTGCATTGTTTAATCTCTGATCACGCTGTTCTGCAATGAATCACTATAAGTTTCAGGTTCCACTTACTTCAAACACCACTGCATCCGGTTTTATGACGCGATTTCCGTTTCCGTTTTTTTTTTCTTTCTCCACAGTCATTTTCGGCTAGAATAGGGTTTTATACCGTTTTTCACACAGTATAAAAACCGATCGGAGACCTCCCTTTCTATAATCTATGGTCTGGGTGACGAACAGTCATCGCCGTCGTGTATCACATCGTAATTTTCGCCGATCACAGAATATAAGACCAATCTACATCCGGTTTCATGAAAATGACTGTTGCACTAGCTGAGAGAGCTGTGGGAGACTCAGAGAGCTGATCAATGCTGCTCTCTAGTGGTGGGTGATCGTATGAGTTCAAAATTCAGTTTCAAGTCAAGTCTATATGGAAATAAACTAATAAAATAACAAAACAAAAAACCACGAAAATCGCTGGCACTGGGGGAGTACTTTATGAAAATACTCTGGCAGTCAAAGAGTTAAGATCATTTCCTAGAATGTGTTTTTAAACACTTTCAACCTGGTGTTAGTATTTTGAGCATGTCATTCTAAATGACCCCCAACAGACCCCAAAACCCACAAATTGCCTCCAGTCAAACTAAGAGAACGATGGAAATAGCTTGACAATAAATGTGCATGAAGACAGTACGGACCAGTGTTGTCACAATGATTTTCTTCCACTCGCAAAGGCCTCAAAAAGCGAGTGTCGGCCAGTGACAATCTGACTCGTTACATATCGCAAAATTCAAGTAAACGTTTTGGTGTCCAGGTTCGTGTTGATTGCTAGTTACGCTGGAACTGGTGACCTACCAAAGTCTGTGACTCCAGGGGTCCCTGTTTTGCTATTCAATGAAGTCCGCTTTGTTGACTATAGGCTATGAGACACACTTGTTTATCTGTTCCACAAATCTCTGTGAGTTAGTGTGCGTGTGCGTGTGTGTGTGCGCACGCATGTGTGTGTGTCTATCCTTTGCATACCTAACAAACATGGTTGTGTACGGTGCCACTGCACCCCTGCACCCCTTACTCACAACATATCTACTTATGCATTTGGGAAAGAGATCTCCCAGCTTCCGACGCCACACTGATTTGATTGTTTCGGGATAAACACAACAACAACAACATATCACATGTCACCACAACACTAGCCACAACGTGCGCGATGAATTTACGGGTGGCGTAGGCTACTTTTCATTGCTCACTACCAGTGTTGGGCAAGTTACTCAAAAACAGTAATATATTACCTATTACTAGTTACCTGTTTAAAAAGTGATAATATTACTTAACATATTACTCACTGCCAAAAGTAACTAGTTACTTATTACTTTAATTGTTTTTCCTCGCCCCCCAGTAATTGCATCCTTTCTCCCCAAAAGTCTTACTTTGCATTTTCAACATTAGCAGTTGTTTTTTCCCCCTTTTCTGCAGCCTACATTGTAAAATCCTCATTGCTGATTTAACTCCGAAAAGTAATCTTTGTTTACACTGATGTTAAAGGAGTAGTTCACCCAAAAGATTACTTAGTTTCTACACACCCCATGAAGCATTGAATGCCTGCCTCATGGGCTGAGTAATTGATAGAAAATAAGAAATGTTTAGGGTGAACTACTCCTTTGAGCTTTCGTGTGTCAGAACCTCAGACACATTGGGGCTGATCAATTAGTCTCACTTGCGGGTCGAAGTTGACAATACTTATGGGGTGTTAGGTGTGTGATATCTTTTTATGGATCTTAGTATCTTAGCAACAGCAAGATGCATCCACCACACCGTTCCATCCACCATCCACAGAGGCTGTTGAGATTTGGCAAATGACTGAGAGCCCAACTGACTGATAAATGAATGGGTCTTTTCAGGAAGTGATTTAATTCCTTTTGTTCAACCTACAGTAACAAACTAGTTATTTTGAACAAATTGTCCAATTCCCACAGTATCAGCAAGGCTCGTCAAAATAGTAATGAGTTACTTTGGGAAAATAGTAACTGTAATATTTATTACTCAAAACGTGAAAGTAATTAGTTATATAGTTACTGGAAAAAGGTAATAATATTACTTTTTTTGTTAAGTTACTTTAGTTACTGCTCACTACACATTTGCCTCCACTCACCACATTACGACCACACCGGACGGGGAAACACTTTAGCCCCGTTTACCGTGAGCACACCCGAGCGTCGACGGCCACACCCGACGCAAAACGAGGCGGCCGCCATTGAAATCTGTCCAGCTCCAAAAGAAAAACACGCGCAAGCCCATTGCTTCTACCCCCGCTGATGCTTCAACTTTCGCTTTGCTAAGTCCCTATCCCACCACACTCTATCCCACCACACTCACGCTAATATGTGCATCAATTTTCGTGGCATGCACAGCAAACAATATATTATCACCCGCGACAGCGTGTAAACGCAGCCTCGAACACCACCGGCTCGCCAGTCAGTCAGGATGCCAGGTTGGAGAAAAACAAGCTCCAGAAACAAGCAAGCAGGTTCATGAAAAAACAAAAGCCAGGGGGAGCAAGCCGGTGGATCTATATACATTATATACATATCAATATGGGGTCCGAAGGAGTCCGCAATGTTTCGCGGGGGTCCCAAGACTCCCAGGGGGTCCGCAGACCCCAAGGGGGTCCCCCATGTTTTTTTTGTTTTTTTTTGTAATAATTTAAAAGAAAATATATGTTTTTATCTCACGATTTTGTAACCCCAAAATAAGCCAGCCCTCACTAGAGCCCTGTGCGCAGCTAGGGGGCAGGGCGCCCGTAGGGCGCCCGGACCTCTAGTTGAGTAAAATAGAATACTAGCAGCAGTTTGAGTCTCCAGGGTCAGAACCACTGACCTAATGGTTTGGTTATACCTCTCATCTTCCCTGCATTTCTTGTATTTTAATAGCATAGTGTCCTCCACAAGTTCCCTTTGCCTGTTTGGGATTCACCCTGCGACGCATACAGGCAGACAGGGTCAGTGACCCAGGGCCTTTTGGGTAATGTAGTATAGTTGAATTACCTGTTTTAAAGTTCTTACAGAAGACGCTTACCCCATTCTGAACAGCTACATTATAATCCTGTCCAAGGCACCAAATGGGGAAGATGTCCATTGGGACTTATTCCTGTTTATATCCTATGCTGCCACACACTGACCTCTAGATTGAGGATGGTAAACAGGTGCACTAAGATAACCTCCAAACGCAGTGTTTTCTCCCATTTCAGCTTCCACGTAGGCACTAACAAAATCTGGCAGCGCCAAGATTCCCCAAGTATTATAACCGGAAACCGTCACAGTGGATGTGGTGTTCCTGATGTGGGTGTGTCAACAATATTCCACTGACCCTTCCCCTTTATTTGTGCCTCTATAGAGCACATCTTCAAAAGGACTTTCACTTCTGCCAATATAGGGAGCGTCACAAATGCAAAAGGTTGCACCATATGACGTAGAACACTACACTGAGTCCTGGCGGCTGCAACCCATGACTTACACAGCCACGGTAAGGCAATAACCCAGCCTGGCGGAGAAATGCACTCAGTGGAGTGCCCTGTTACAGTTGTCATTTGCTCTGGATAAAAGCAAGAACCAAACGTTAGCTAAATGCATATAATGCAGTTGTTTTGCACACATACAAAGGAATACAAGAATGCTTTGTTTGATGTTTTGTGTAAAGCACATTGAATTGCCTCGTTGAAATGTGCTATAGGGGAGGTGTGTCCTGGCAATTACCTGGCTGGCTACTTATATCTGGCTGTGACTGCACGCAGTTATTTTTATTATTATTAATAATAATAATTTAGCTGGTTTTGGTGCATTTTTGTGCAGATAGTTTTGCGTGATTATTTGTATGTTGAAAAAAGAGACAAAATGCCTCTTGTCTGCCATAGCCTATGCATTTTAGGGAAGATCAGTCAAAAAAAGTAGTGAGTTATCATTTTCACTTTTTTACAGTAGCCTTTATGGCTAAATGTGTTAACATTAAATTTTCCGGGGGCTCGGCTGGCGCAGTGGTAAAGTATCTGCCCACCATCGCGGAGTCTGGTGGTTTCGAATCCACCGCAATGCATCCGGCTTTGTCGAGCCTGTGTTCTGGGGAGGGATGCCGGGTAGGGAGGGTGATATCTGTCACTACACGCGTACTCATATGGGCTGGGGCGGCACCTGTCAGCGGGGAGTGTTGGGCGGGAGGAGTAGGAAGAAGATGGTCCTGATTTTGAATCACACTGTGCCTTTCAGTGTGGGGTTTGGTTAACAACACTTGACTTACTGCATACAACACCTATGTGTGTGTCTGTGTGTGTGTGTGTGTGTGTGTGTGTGTGTGTGTGTGTGTGTGTGTGTGTGTGCGCGCGTGTGTGCGTGTGTGCGTGTGAGAGCTTATCCACGTGTGTATGTGCATATTGGCATATATGGTGATGTTCTATGATGATGGTTCAAAGCCTAAATTAGGTAGCAAATCTACATAATCGTATCACAAGAGGACTATGGTCCAATGCATACACTGAGTAAATGCATTGAACAAATCAACAATTGAATTTATTTTTGAAAATATATAGATAGAGCCAAACCATGCTAATTTACCTGTCCCTACCTAATTTTTGTGCTCTCTATTTAATCTTGTTCTCTTTATCCGTAAATGCTAATGTGTCTCTCCTTGCGTCTATCCATTTCACTCTACTGCTCTTTGATTGACCCATTCCATGTCTCCGTCATTTTTTTTAAACAAACGTATTTTTCGGAAGACTTGCTCCCTCACAGGGCCGCCGCCTCCTATAACCGAGGCAGCTGCCGAGGGCGCCACCTGGAGGGCAACCATTTAAAATACAAACAAACAGACAAACAAACAAAAACTATTTTTATCACTCTAATGCAAGTCACAACACTCTGCTGCCTGGGACTGGGGGCCAGCAGCCTGCCTGAGCTGAGGAGGAGAGTAGGGAGGGGCGGCTGTTAGGCTGACAACAGCACCTCATCAAAGAATACACCTCTCCAACATCGTTGGACATAGGTAATAATGCAACTAGTAAAATCAGTCACACACACACACACACACTACACAAAATGCTACCAAATAAACCACCATCAGATGCTACAGCTTAGAGGAAAGAGATATGTGTGCTACGTTCTGTAATGTATATAATTAAAAATAAAGTCCATATGGCACACAGTTACTGATTGGGCAACGTGACAAGAGCTAGAGTGGAGTATATATGCTTATGTTTAGACTCAAGAAAAAGAAAAGGCAAAAAAACAGTACAAAAGAGAAAATAAAAGCATACTACGGATAAATAAAGGTATGCAATTTCAGACAAAGCTTGCCTGGGGCACAAATTGTGTTAGGCTCGGTCCTGGTTCCTCACACTCTTCAGTGTCTATTGCAAATGCCCGGGCCACTGACACAAATGTTGTTATTGTAGCGCATCAATGATCACGTGCAGTTCTTGGCCCTACATGGCAGCCAGTGATAACGACCAGACGTAGCAATGATGACTATATGGCTCCATTCTAGCCAACACCTTGGCACTCCTATACAGATTCCTGAGCGGCGAGCGCCATATCAGTGGCTAATATAAAAAGCTTTGGCCCTGTGGCAAGAACCAGTGACATTTACATACACAAAGGATAGCTGGCACCGTTGTAGAGCACTGTCTGTATAATAAAACTACATTACAGTAAATAACTGCTGCAAATGTGGGGCTCCACGTTTATTTTGGTATGACCAATATTGCAGGAAAATATTCTGGTGAGTGAAGGTGTAACATAACACTACAGTAGGCTATGTCATACTGTATTCTCAAACGTTATATTTGTGCTCGTCATCGGTGGTGTAAAGTACTGTACTCAAGTCAAATTTTGAGGTACTTTTACTTTACTGGAGTATTTGCAATTGTCTATACTTTTACTTCTACTATACATCTCAGAGAAAAATATTGCACTTTTACTCCACTACAATTATTTGAAAACTTTAGTTACTAGTTACTTTGCAGGTATAAATTATTACATTATAAAACATACATTAACCACTTTAGTCCTATTTTATACATAGGCTATTTGAAAATAGTCGATCTACAAGCTCACAACGCGTTGCATCGCGACGCGTTGTGAGCTTGTAGATCTGCTATTTTCAAACAATTTAGTACTTTTACTTTTGGTACTGTAAGTACATTTTGATACCAATACTTTTGTACTTTTACTCAAGTAAATTTTTAATTCCGGACTTTTACTTGTACCAGAGTACTTTTACATTTCAGTATTGATACTTTTACTCAAGTAAAACATTTGAGTACTTTTTCCACCACTGCTCGTCATAGACAGCAGTTGTGAATCAAGTATGACATAAAATCTGCAAATTTCAGTTTTTAAATGCGTGCTCCACAATTACATACATGTTTCTTATGACTGGAACAATTCTAAAATGTGTCCGACTGTCCAGGCCATTCAACATATTATAATGGCTGACAAGCTATCATCGACTGTGATCTAGATTAGTCCATGTACATTTTGACTTGGTCACACAGGTGGTTGTAGACTAGAGCAAGGACTTAATATTTAACACTGGCAAATGTAATACATTATAGATAGATATATCACCCTGGTTCCACCTCAAAACAAATACTAGACATTAGTCTCCAGCAGCCAGTTAGTGTGCCTTAGTACTGCTCAGGATGCATGAAAAGAGACAGCATTTGCTATGTTTGAGAAAGAAAGCTTTCCCAGTTCCCTGATTTCCCAGAGGAGCAGACCAAATCAAATATAGTATACCCTTAATTATTCCTAGATGTAAACTCATTGACCTGGTCAAGATTATACTGCAAGCTGGCGTGCATGTGAGTGTGAGACTGCCTTAGGAGTGCTGACTCATAATTTGTATTCATGAGATGCAGCGACGAGAGGGGACCATGAGAAATAAATAGAGAAAAAGGGAGAGAGCTACATGAGAGGCAGAAAGTGAGAGGAAGGAAACAGAAAATTGGATTTTAAAGAAAGACTTAGAGAGTAATGAAGAGACAAGAGTTGAAGATGGAGTGACACAAAGAGAGAGATGAACAGTAGTTCAAATTAAACCACGTTTGACCTACTCTGCATAACTCTCATCCCTCCTTTGCAGCAAAATGCATCAATAATGTTACTGCCGTCTAGAATGTGATATTTGCCAGCTGAGGTCGCTGTAAGGCAGTTCATATTAAAACTAGGAAAAGTGCTCCTCGGAGCACAATTCTCCGCCATGTCAGGTAGGTTATTGTGGCCTCCTGGTGGCGCTATAATAGGCCAATGTGAAAAGGGTGCCATTTCTTCTTAGGCCATTCAATCGGACACTGCATTCATGATTTGAGGCAAAAATGTGTTTTGCTAAATCAGACCTGCTGGTGGCGCTATAACAGGCCAATGTGAAAAGGGGGGCATTTCTTCCTCGGCTTAGTGGGAATGTGCATGCAAAATTTCACGGAAATCGCACACTGCACACGGCTTTGGCATCCAGGGAGTGTGTGTGCACAGTTTCGCAGCGGCCGAGCCAACGGTGCCGGAGATTAGCTGTTCACAGACACACACACACACGGACGGACGGACGGACGGACGGACGGACAGACAGACGGACAGGGTGCAAAACATTCTCTCGCCATGCCTGTCGGCCTGGCGGAGACAAGAGTCGAGATGAGGATAATGAAGTGCCAACCATATCCAGCCCCAGTGTCAAATGTTACATTTCAGAAGACATCAGAGATACTAGTTTCCCAGGTATGCAATAGAAATTTGGAGATGTCAGAGTGATTTCAGCTGGTGGGATATAAAGCCATGTACTGTAATAATGCATGCACGGTGACGTGATCCACAATTGAAGATGACTGTCTTGACACAGGATATATTAACGTTTCCTTGGGCTGGGGAACGGAATGTCTTCAAGATTATGATGGATAGATAATAACATAGCTATTTTCCATCTATTAAATTCTGACACTATTACCGTACATGCTGTCATTCCACAGTTCTCTGGCCCGTGGGGATCGAGAGTAGTGTAGGTTTTTATTCAAGCTGTAAAGTGGTTTAACTAATTTTGATGCAACATTAACTAATGTTGCTGGGGACCCCCTGGAACACCCTCAAGGACCCCTGAGGGTCCCCGGGAACCAGGTAACTAACCAGGGAAGGCCAGGAGGACACCAAAAGCAGTAGGGCTTATCCTGCAATCGACCAATTATAATATGATACGTATCTTTGATTACGGTTTATTCATTACGAGCACATTCAGCATTCCAGGCCAATCCACCCAGATTTTAAGACATATTCAAATCCAGTAGTTTGTAGCTACGACCAGCGACCACGCAGCTAGTTGGTTGGTATTCTGTCCGTCCAAAAAGTCCAAGTGCAAACTGAGAGCTGATCATAGCTTATCACCTCATTGAGATTGTTTGCGCGCCACTTTGATTGCGAGCAACATATTATGTTGCTTGCAATCAAAGTGGCGCACGAACCAACCAACCGAAGTCACCATCCTAAAAACCACCCACTCCATTGGACATACAATAGTATTAGCTCCCATGTACAAATTAATAAAGTATATGGAAAATTATGTAAAACAATATTCTTTGTAAGAAGTGCAATTAGAAAAACTTTTAAAGTGCTGCAAGTGATATATTGTATTAAATATTTATCTAATATTAATCTTGCCTCCGATACCTCAAAAACTGCAACACAGGGATTTTTTGAATGAACCCAAAATAAGTCACCGTGCACAGTAACTCAAATAACAAAACACACTGTCCCTTAAAGTGCTCCTCTAGCAGTTGTTTTGAGGCAGCATGCACTGTACATCAGCATATTGCAGAGGAAAGTAGCTTACCCTGAAAATTCCAAAATGGCTACAGCCACACCTGACAACATTTCAAAACTTCAGCCAGATTCCTTCTGTAAGTTGCTCATTTGGATTCACTGACTTCCACCCTTCCTCAATCCCTGTTCCACATCTACATGTCCCCCACCCCGTCTGGCTGCATCTGATATGGAAGAAATTATTAATTACGGGCCGCGGCGAGGATTACTTCGAAATATCAGATGTGCTCAGGAGGAAAGCTTTGAAGGAAGTCAATATGTAGGCCTACCCTGAAAGTTTTAATACAGTGTCTTATTTTATGACCACTGTTTATATGCACAGTATATAAGTCCTGAACCAATAAAGCCACCCTTCACACTACCTTCAAAGTCTGCCACAACACCGCAGACATACTGTATAGGTCCACATCAGTCTTCTATTCCTAATGAACATTTGGAATTGATGGCTGTTATGTCAAAGCCCAAACCCTCTAGCTTGAAAAGGAAACAGCAAACTAACCCATAGGATAATTGAAGTGACCTACACATACAGTATACAGTACTGTACAGACACAACATAACATAACATAACATAACATAACATAACATAACATAACATAACATAACATAACATAACATAACATAACATAACATAACATAACATAACATAACATAACATAACATAACATAACATAACATAACATACAAACAGTCAGTAGATTCACATCAGCATTCAATTCCAGAGCCAGAAATCCAGCCAGTCACTGAACATGTTGCATTGCCACCCAGTCATTGGGTCCCAAAATGACAGCAATGGCACATGGAACATTTTGAATCACATAAGTATACACACAACATACAGTACACCACAAGCAGCAGCAGCAGCAAAGAAAAAAAGGATCTTACCTTGAGTCATCCTTTACTTGACTTCATCAGTTGTGTAAGTGATGGCCAGGGGCAACATTCTGTGGCTACCTGGAAAGTTATTATAGAAGCCACTGAATTTTCCTTTGGTCGGTACATCATCTTTGAAGACATTTGTATATTATGAAATATTACCAAATACATGTAAACAGAGACAGAAACAGCCCTTAAGGGGCCCCTATAGTGAGCCGTGTGGCCTGGGTTCCTCGCAACTGTTTGTTCCAGTGGGAAAGACCAGTTATACTGTGCTATTTCTCTCTATTACTCAGTGAATGTTAATACACAGCTCTTTCATTACTGTCATTCCCCCTCCATTTTAATTTGCTTAATCCAAGACGCTGATATTAGCAGGCTGGTTGGCTCTGTCCCCAAAGACCTTCAGCACATGCAGGGGGCTCTCAGTGTGTGTGTGTGTGTGTGTGTGTGTGTGTGTGTGTGTGTGTGTGTGTGTGTGTGTGTGTGTGTGTGTGTGTGTGTGTGTGTGTGTGTGTGTGTGGTGTGTGTGTGTGTGTGTGGTGTGTGTGTGTGTGTGTGTGTGTGTGTGTGTGTGTGTGTGTGTGTGTGTGTGTGTGTGTGTATTTTTGTGTTAACATTCTCCTCATGTTAATTCTGTGGCTCTCTGAAAGGTTATTATAGAAGCCATCGCTCCATCAATTAACCAGCACTGTGAGAGAGAGAGAGAGAGAGAGAGAGAGAGAGAGAGAGAGAGAGAGAGAGAGAGAGAGAGAGAGAGAGAGAGAGAGAGAGAGAGAGAGTCACACACACATGACTTCTCCAGGTGAGTGATAATCTGAATTTTGTTGATTAAAGGTGAAATTTAGACCTTTGAATATTAATGACACAGTCTTCACTCTCCACACAAGGGCCATGACAGCTAGTAATAGCCTCAGCTATCAGTTATTTATAGAGGGGGGGGGATAAAGGACAGAAAAGCACACAAGGGATTAGGCAGATGTCACCAGGTTATTGAACCAATCTTATTATTACTGAGAGAGTGAGGGGGGAGCACGTCCAGGTTTGTGTGTGACTTTTCCAGGTGAGTGATAATCATAGGTGTGCAGTAGGGGCAGCTGAGTGTTGATTAGATGTGAAATTTGACTTGGACCTTTCAATATTAATAACACAGTCTTTACCCTCCACACAAGGGCCATGACAGCTATAGTAATAGCCTCAGCTATGTTATTTATAAATGTGTGTGTGTGTGTGTGTGTGTGTGTGTGTGTGTGTGTGTGTGTGTGTGTGTGTGTGTGTGTGTGTGTGTGTGTGCGTGCGTGCGTGCGTGCGTGCGTGCGTGCGTGCGTGCGTGTGTGTGGCCTCTGCTACTGATCTATAAGTTATGATCAAGCTGCAAAGATCAGCATTCAACCATAGATAGTTTTTATTGTATTTTATTTGATAACAGTGGAAATGTACCATCTGTTGCAATGTTTTGAAAGTAGGCTATTAAATTCTAAATGTTGCTCCTTCTCTGTTTATTCCATTTTGCAAATAGTTCTCTGCTCTCTTGTACAGATTAGCTTAGCAGATAGCTAACATTTTATCCTTGAAATAAAGAACCGGTACTGTAACTGGAGTGTTTGGCTTTTCGTTAGGACATTTACTTTTTGGTAAAACTGAAAAGATTATGGCATTAGAAACTGCCCAAATACATAGACATACAAGTCAGATGTAGCATATAGACCAGAACAGAATATATGTAAACGTGTGGGTCGGTGTTTCTGGGTAGAATGTATGGATATTTACACAATATAAAATAAAGTTATAAACATTAGCTATGTGTGGTCTAGTTTGCATTTCTAGTGACACGTTCCTGTAGCCTTACAAAGCCTAACACAGGTGAAAAGTGATTAGTAATTCCCTCTCAGCTTTCCTACTGCATGTCTTGGCATGGTGTTGTGGGTTGTCCTGAAATAAGACATAGGTCGTGACCACTCAGTTTGAATGAGAGTATTAACTGAGCAAATAAGCAAATAGATAACAGTAATGTTGACACAAAGCACTCTCGCTGGCTCCCCGGTTTGGATTTATGGTCATGAACACAAAAATGTGTGCATAGGAACTTAGCAGAGATGACCTCCTCTTATCTTTTCAGCCTTCCTTACTGCAGAGCAGATGGGGGTCATGGCTGAGGTGATGTTCCTTGACACCTCCACAAATCTTTGTAAATGAAGTCGGCTGATGGTTTGTATGACTGAGGTGACCAGGGTACGACATCTCATCATCTGCTGGGTTGGCCTTTTCACCTCAGCCAATCGAGACTGAACTTTCTTTCTTTCTTTCTTACTTCCTTGCTTCTGATGAGATTATTTAAGTGTTAAAACAGAGAGAGAACATAAGTACAACTTGCAATAAAAATAGAACAGCAGAGGAAAGAAAATGCATTAAAGGTCAACTAGATGAATGCTTGAACCCCATTTCTGGATCCACCTGCAGGCATCATACCATGACAGAGCCTTCCTATCCTGTCAAACTGCTTTAATTAGTCCCCCCAGGATTCCGGGGAGAAAAAGTCTTGATTCCGTGGAGAACAATCCTTGATTCCGTGGCTTGAAAGTTTATATTCCGCTAACATAAAAAATAAAAACCTAGAATTACCAGTTATCAAGCAAACATTTATTTTGTTTTAATAATCAAGTAAAATCCTTTATTAAATAGATACAATTATTTGCAGTACTATTCTATAACAGTAAAACACTGTGGAACCTAGTCAAGGTATCTGCAGGTTTAAAACCTTTAATACCACTCAGAATTATATTTTAAACCAATTTATCAATAACAAAAAAGCACACAACACAGAAATAGGGTACATTGTGTACCCATATTTAATTATTAATGTGTATACTGTAACTTTAAGAGCCTAATTCATACGTCGTCGTACGATGGTATCGTACACCAAAAATAGCCTAGATCTATAGACTCACAACGTGTCACTTCGCTCGTCAGTGTGGTCTTGTAGATCGGCATTTTCGCAAGCAAGTCACAGCAGAGTAGCCTGGTAAACCCTCCCTCCGGAAATCTCATTTCCATTTGATTTAAATCAAATGGAAATTAGATTTCCGGAGGGAGGGTTTACCAGGCTAACAGCAGAGAGCCTTTTTAGTCCAGTAATATTGGCATTTGACCTCCCACTAATTGCAACAAAAACAAACTCAACTGATTTTGTGTCCTAAATATGTCCTGAATGAGAGGAAAAAAGTTGCAAGGAATTGCATGTAGGGAAATTTCAAAATGGCCGCCATCCACACTGTTATTACACATACAATTATATATCTTGAAAACCGAACACTGTATGAAGTCGACATTTGGCAGGTGTGTTGCTGAGGACCCAGAGAAATGCAGTATCAAGTTTGAACTTGTTTGGATGAGCGGTTCTTAAGAAAGCTGCAATTAAGTGGCCCATTCTAAACAGGCATATTAAGTATAGGCATTCTATGGATAATAAGGGGTTAACCTAGGACAAATTGCAACAGAAACTCTTTCAACTTTTTTTGTTTCATAAAAGTTATAACATATCAAAAGTCCTAAGAAATCCCAGTGGTGGAACATATTGAAAAATGCTTAAATAGGTGATGTGCTGATGTCACAATTTCCCATTGACGCCCATGTTAAAAAAGATTTAAGCATGTTTCCTTGTCTAATTTCCACACAAAAGGTTCAATACTGTCCACTATCAACCAGAAACTGTGTTGGATGCATTACAGTGCTTGTTAAAAAAAAAAGAAGAAGAAACTGATCTTAACCCTTCAAGTGCCATTTCTGTATGTTATGCATTATGCATTTGTATGCACTCGGTTTTCATGTTCATTTCATATACATTCTTATGTGAAGCACTGCGCATGTGATTTTGTTGATGTAAAGCACTGCATTTTGTTGTGAAGATACCATCTTCTCTGTTGCGAAGATGGTATGCCGCCGACACTGTCTTGCCAATGCTGAGCTACAAACGCCACCTGCGGATGGTGCCCATGTCTTGGTTGAGACCGTCTTCCATCACCTTCAATTATAATTAGACCTATTTGATCCCGTGGGAGAAATTAAGTTTCAGAAGTGTTCAGTGTATTGTCATCGGGACACATCAACAACTTGGCAGGGCCAGGAATCGAACTCGAGACCTTCTGCTTCTGAGGCTGGCTCTCTACCCATTCAGCTATGGCCACCCTGTTGGTCTTTGCTTCCATGTTAGTCATCTCAGCATGATGGCTAGGTCGTCCACATAACCATTTTTTTTTAATGTTGTAAATGGTAAACGGTAAATGGTGCATTTGTATAGCGCTTTTATCCAAAGCGCTTTACATAGATTGTGCATTACATTCACCCATTCACACACACATTCATACACCGATGGCGGAGGAAACCATGCAAGGCACCAACCTGCTCATGGGGAGTAATTAGGGGTTCAGCGTCTTGCTCAAGGACACTTCGACACTAACTCTGGGGGAGCCCCCCAGCCCGGGATCGAACTGGGAACCTTGCGGTTTCCAGTTCACTCTACCGTGGCCACTCTACCCCTGAGCCACTGCCGCCCCATGTTGTATCTGGTAGGTCATAGATGTAGATGTTACAGCATTGAGGAGAGAACACACCCTTACGGAATACCATTCCTCAGTCATCTGAGCCAGCTGTGCTGGCCATTACTGGTCTGTAGAGTGAAGCTGCGGTTTGACAGCATCTCCATGATGAAGTTCACCATATTTCGATCAGGGATTGTCCTCCGAAACCTCAGGTGGAATTTACAGTGCCAGACAGTGCCAGACTATTTTCGGATTTAGTAATACAAAAAAGAAATCAAAGTTCTGATTTCTAAAAAAAAAATTATTCACTTCATAATAATAATATTAATAATATTAATAATAATAACAATAATAATAATAACTTTATTTCCTTTTTTGTGGAAATTAGACAAGAAAACATGCTCAAATCCTTTTATAACGTGGGCGTCAATGGGAAATTGTGACATCACCTATTTAAGCATTTTGACATTTTGTAGTGTGATATTGTGTGTGCATAATTTAATTTAGTTGTTTGATCAGTACTTGATCAGTTGTGTGATTATGTGATCATAATAAATTCTTGTCACTGATATTCTGTTTCCTTGTTTTGCTACAAGGAACAAATACAGCATAGTCAAATCTAGCAGAAAGGGCCAAAAAGCGTTATACTTACAGGTAATTTTCTAAACTTTCCCTTCATCCGATTCCTTGCAACTTTTTTTCTGTGATTCAGGACATATTGAGGATACAAAATCAGCTGAGTTTGGTTTTGTTGCAATTAGTGGGAGGTTGACCCCTTTTTTGACCTTAAATGCCTGGACTATTTACCTGCCACGCAAATGACACGCTGCAGTCATAAATAAATGCAGTATTTATCGTTATTAATCAGTTTACGACATTGAGACATTTAGAGTAGACGTCAAAGTCCTTTGGAATAAAATCACGGAACTCACTCCATTACGCCCGTCACACGCTGTCAATCAAAACTGCAGGTGTCATTTTCAGCTGCAAGCTTGTTGGACTCCAACAATGAGTACTGATGTCATAATACTACATAGCTGACTGACATCATAGACTGGCTTCCAAGTAGGCTTCCAAGTATTCGACAATGGGTATTGACATCATAGATGACTGAATGTCATAGACTTCTTTCCAAGTAATGTGAACAAGCATAGGCGATTTTTGCCTCTGCCACCAGGGGGGGCAAAGAAGATATACGAACATATATTGCCCCCCCCCCTAAATATCGCCTATGTGAACAAGGGTACTGAACCAGTATATCTTTCATCCCCAAAGACGATTACACTATCCTCTCATCCTCATATAAATTAGGCTGTGCCCCATTGGGCACCGGCCTACTCTGGAACGATGCAAAGTTGGAAAGATGCAAGTTAGGAATTCATGCCCCACGCAGTTATGTGATACCTGTTGCATCCATTGTCAGAGTACCCATCTGTCTGTCTGTCTGTCTGTCTGTCTGTCTGTCTGTCTGTCTGTCTGTCTGTCTGTCTGTGTCCCTTTTATGCCCATATATGGACATCCCTGTATCTGTCTGCTTATGTCACTTTAATGCCCATATATGGAGATGTCTGTATCTTTCTGTCCTTGTCCCTTTTATGATCATATATGGAGATCCCTGATGTCATCAGTATTATGCCCATACATGGGCATATGGCATATACTTACATACCCATGTATGGGCAAATTGGTTGGATTGGTTGCCTTAAAAAATAGTTTTTGATGGTTGTTTACATCATTGTAAAGCCTTTTCATGGCCATGTTGAGATTATATAGTTTAAAATATTGAGATTGTGTCTCTAGAAGTTGAACTGAATTGTCACCCTGAAACGTTTTTAAGTGAAAACAATGTGCCTATGTATATATGGACATATTGATCAGATCAGCATTTCTGGTCAACTGCCTCAGCCCCGCACTCCATCGGGTCCTCTGCAGTTCATCCCTAATGTCATCAGTATATGCCCATATATGGGTTTACATTTATAGGATTACACAAATCTCTGCATGCGTGTGTGTGTGTGTGTGTATGAATTGGATTTATCTTTGGCCTTTCTTATGGAATGTATACATTTTCTGACTTTAATGATTGTTTCAGTATGATCTCTCTTCAGTGGCCGTAGTAAAGTGAAATATCTTATTTTATTGACCTGACCCCAAAGTAGACATTTTGGCACTATACCAGGCCACTTTACTCTTTTTTTTTCTTCAAAAAAATTAGAGTAGACAATTATTTATTTTCCCCTTTTTCTCCCCAATTTAGTCGTTATGCCAATTAATTCCTCCACACAAGTTTCTGTGTTGTCACTGCTGTCGTAACCTACTGACTCACCTGCCAGTGAGGAGCCCCAACCAGGAGGATATAGAGCCTTCGTCCTACTCCTCCCGCCCAACACTCCCCGCTGACAGGTGCCACCCCAGCCTGTAGGAGGACGTGCAATGACCGATATCACCCTCCCCACCCGGCTTCCCTCCCTCGAACACGGGCCAATAGTGTTTGTGTAGACGCTCGACAAAGCCGGATGCATCACGGTGTATTCGAACCCACAATCTCTGTGGTGGTGGGCAGGGACTTTACCACTGTGCCACCCGAGCGCCAGCCCTCTTGACCTGCATGTCAATCGGGATTTATTTTTCCCTGGATTCCTTGGATCATGACCCACCTACCCATAAAGGGCCAGACCTTATGGGCATTCCAGCATTTTACACAATGCATTTATTTGCTGCTACTCCTACAGATCTTGTAAACAAAAACACATAGTCTGATTGACTGCACATTTTAATCACACATTGAGGGGTGTCTAAACAACACCAACACTTTCCGGCATTTGTCTGAGAAGTTGCACTGTCTGTCGTATAAACTTTATGTCCCCCAACAGCTTCCTCGTGTCCTGCTGGCTGCAACCCACGACTGACACAGCCCAGGGTAGGCCACCCAGTCTGGTGGATATCTGCTCTTTTCTAGTTAACGTGCAGTGACTGCAGTACTAATGTGTGTTATTTTGTATAATCAATCTTCTTTTTTTTTCAGATGGGTAAAAGGGCAGGGGCTCAAGCCCCCTTTGATGTCTATGTGTGCACGTGCCTGATCAAATACATACACTCACCCACCATGTGACCACACGACTTGAATACACACTGTCTTATCCAGCTCAACACCTTAGTGTGAGTATTCTCAAGTTAAGAGCTTTTTTTGTTGGACTGGACACATGTTGCCCCTTTTCAGAGATCGGGGTAGGTCTAACTAAAGCATAACACAAATAATTATTCATTGTAATCATCAAATGCATTCATTCATTCATCACGTGACCACAAGACTTGAATACACAGTGTCTTATCCAGCTCAGCACATTAGTGTCCATCACCTCAGGTGTGTGTTTATGCCAAGTACCAAATATTTACACTTCCCTGTAACTTTGCGTATGATAATTGACTCTACTTATTTTCCCTTCTGAAGAATGACATGATGTCCATACAAAGTGGAGAATTGTAGCCTGGCTCCAGACCATAGACCCCACCCACTCCACTGAGTGGACTGTACCAGGTGACAGATGTCTTGACACTATTTCAGATTGTATTGTTTGGATGGTCTACTGGTCAGTGCACAAATCCACAATCCAATTTAGCTTATTCAGTGGCCTAAAAGAGCATACCATCAATGTTCTTCTTAAGACTCAAGAAACCCTATTATTTTTAACGATACTGATCAGGAGCATTATTTTGCTCTGTATGGAGAGTTTTGACATTTCTGGTGGGCTCCTCCTAACTTTGGTGCTTTTATCCGCTCTTGGTGAATTTGAAAAAGAGCATTAAGCTGATTGATCGTGGTGGAATACATCAAAAATAAGTTTAAGAATCTTTAGACAGCGTTTCAGAGGGAACTGAAGGTGACCAACAACAGCAAGACATCTGGCTCGAAGGCTGTTGCGTTATTTGACATGGTGATTTCTCTCTATTTTTTGAAATGCAATTCATGGAAGCTTGTAACCAAAAATAATTTCACCCACTCTTTTACATGCACCTGTAAACTTTTAATGTGACAATACACTTTTCAAGTTCATTCCACTGCCATCTATTTCAAACATCATTTGTGGAATATGGTAATATGGGGTAAATAGACCACACAAGTCCGAAATGATGCAAGTTGGGAATGCCCATGAATGGAGATTTCTGTGTGTACCTTTATGAGGTATGTACCAAATATGAAGTCCAAGCCAGTCCATGACGTAAGTACTATGAGGACATATTGATGACATCAGGGTACTCCATATAGGGAGAGGGGGTTTGTGGAATTATCAATATTTTGTGGAGATCTGCTGATACCAAGTTCAATGGGGAGGGGGGATCACTTGTTCTTTTTCTTCTCAGGTGCCTTTGATCTTGTTCCATGCAGAAGATATGATTTTAGAAGTCAGGACCATTCTTCTTCAGATTGCTGTAGTCCATGTTAACTGTGAAAAGCTTGAACTGATCATCTGGGGCCAGCTTGGTCCAGGGCTCTTGGTTCTTCTTGTCCCAGCATATATCAGGGTTCTTGACGAGGGTCCGACCGAAGAACGCAAAGAACATTGCCCCCGCACCACCACATAAGATGAAGAGGGGGATCAAAGCTGGGTGGCTTCTCAGTTGTTTTGAGACTGTGCCTAGCATTCTGACATTGATGGTTTAGTTCTCCCAAAATAATGTAGCAACTATGGGACCGGTGTGCGCACGACCTATAAGTACGGTCTATGTCAAGCGATCTGTCGAAAGGTTTTCCTGTTCCTTTTATACACCATTGTCGTGATGATGTCCATATTTGCTTGCCGAAGATGTCCATATATAGAGATGACTGACATCATTGTAGTGATGTCATAGACTGCCCTCGAAATACTCTGACAATGTGATGTCATAGATAACTGATGTCTTAGACAGGCCTCGAAGTTCTCTGACAACGGATATTAGTTATAACAAAGGAACAGAAAATAGAAGGCATAGAGGAGAACATGCACTGACTGCATGGCCTCACAGCCGCCCCCCAAATTACCCATCACATCTCTGCTGTGTTTATCCACTTAAACCCTCTACTTAGGTCACTGGGGTCACCCAGGGATGCTCCGTTTTTTTTTCTTTGCCAAAAATAGCTGATCTACAAGCTCATAACAGAAATCCTTCACTTGGACTTATGTTATTTCAAAACAACACATTTTCTTTCAAATGACAAAAAAAAAGACTAACAGTTTCCCTTTTAATTAAAAAAAATCACACCCAGTGTGAAGTGGGCGGTGTGGTCACAGTGGTCATCACAGTGATGGAAGTTCACTTAAAGAAAAGTTATATTGTGGACCAACCATTGTACACCCCTAACTTTAAAAAAAACATTAATGTGTTTTTTTTAAGTGCATAGTCCTATTTATAGGGCTATGCACATGTGTCATGTTTCACTAGCCAATCACAGTCCTGAATAGACTGTGATTGGCCAATCACGGTGCAGGGTTAGGGGGGTACACTGGTGGTCAATCACAGCGCAGGGTTGGGGGGGTGCAATGTCCAAACCTCACATATAGGGGTGGTTTCACCGCCCAAAAATAGGTGAAAAAAATAGAGATGAAGATCGAAATCCGGTTCTATAAGCCTTATATTATTGATTCCTTATAGTATAAGGAATCAATAACTTTTGAGCTTATCAATACTCCTATCGAGTCTAGCGAGTGGGAAGTGATGTCATCGAGAGACGAGAGTCATGTAATAAGCCCTCATAAAACTCATAATAATCATAACACAAATATATACCTCATAAGGTCAAGTATTACAATACTTATAATTACTGTATTTTTTGGGGGCTGTGACGACCCATCCTATTGTGTGTAGTGTTGCTGTGAGTTCTAATGGTTTTCTGTTTCTGTGTAGGAGGAGGGGACCAGCCTGCAGGGGTGTGCCTAGACGACGAGGTACACCTGACTCCAATCACCTGCTGGAGTATTTAAGCAGGCTGGTCAGGGCCATTCTCTCTCTCTCCCCTACACAGGAAACATTGTTTGCTTTTGGTTCCTTTTGAGTTTAGTTTTACCTTGTTTCTGCACCTTGCACATACACTACATTTTCACACATCCATACATGCACTACACTACTGATACCACTGACTATACACACCCCATTCTACTTAAGTATAACTTTTTGGTTCTTCCAGTTATAAATAAATACATTTAAAGCTAACCCTCTGTGTGTCGTCTCCCACTTTTGTCATGATGTGATTCAGTTCATGACAAGATGGGGGCTCGTCACTTTTTAACCTAAATTAGTGATAATTAAACGTAAGCGTTTTCTATCACACAATTAAGTTTGTTAAGTTGAACAGATTGGGTTGGGAGACACACACAGTTTGTATTTTGGTTGGGGGGAGAGAGCATTAAGGAACTCATTTTTTCTTAGTGCAGGTTTTTTTTAAGTTAAGTGAGTGGTGAAGTCCTTGGGGTTCCAACTCCCGGTAGATTTTAACGGTGGTTCTCCATATGGGAATCTGTGTTTTTTTTTGGTTTAGACTGTGTTCCACAAAAGATGGGATGGAGTGGTACCACTGAGATGCCTTGTCGGAATGGGGGACTCAGGAGGGCCACTGAAGACTAGGGGTGAGCGAGTTAGTCAGTTTGTGGTAGGCAGGTTAGATAGGGGAGTTGGGCTCCGGGGTCTTGTTCCATTTTTTTGTTGAAACCTTTGCACACTTTTTTTAGAAAAAATGAGTTTGGTCGAGGAATTTATTGAGGCTCCCTCTGTGGAGCTTCTAGATAAATGCACAAAAGAACAACTGTTAAACATCGCAGAACACTACAAAATTTAGATCTGTGACAAGCGGTTAAAATTTAGGGTCAAGATATTTCTCATGGACAGCTTGGTGACACAGGACGTATTACCAGAGGATGAGGTGCAGCTATTGGATGACGAGGAAGATGGTAAAACATTTTCATTTTCTGCTAGGCAGTTAACGTTTCAACAACAAAAGGAATTGCTGGAAATTAAGCTGGAACATGAGAAGGAGATTGAAAAAATTAGACAAAAGACTGAATTGCTAAAGTTGGAATTGGAGCAGGAGAAGTTAAAATTGAGTGTTAGTGAAGCAAAGCAGTTTAATGTAGGATCTAATTTGAAATTGCTTCCCAAGTTTTCAGAGACGGATCCAGATTTGTTTTTTTCCCTGTTTGAGCGTGTGGCAGACGCCAGGGGCTGGACTGATGGTGAGCGCACTCTACTACTCCAATGTGTTTTCACAGGTAAGGCCCAGGAGGCCTATGCTTCTTTGACAATAGCAGAAAGTAAAATATATGAAGTAGTTAAAAGTACAGTGTTGCGGGCATATGAATTAGTACCAGAAGCTTATCGACAACATTTTAGGAATTGGAGGAAAAATGACCAGCAAACGTATGTTGAATTTGTAAGAGATATGTTGGTCCAGTTTAACAGATGGTGTGTTGCGTCAGAGGTTAAAACATTCAAAGAGCTTTGTGATCTGCTAACTCTGGAACAATTAAAAACCTGTGTACCCGCTAATATTGCTACATACATAACCGAGAGAAAAGTTAAGACACCCCAAGAAGCAGCCATCTTGGCTGATGAATACGGTTTAATACACAAAAGTGTAGTTGGTGGTGTCTATACGCATCAGACCGGTGGTCCAGTGTTTATAGGAAAACGCTTTGGGGGGCTGGGGGATTCAAGGTTTTCTGAGTTTGAAGATGGTTCAGGGAAACGGGATGAGTCTAATGTTTGTAATTTTTGCCATAAAAGCGGACACTGGAAAAAGGATTGTTTTGCTCTTAAAGCTAGAGAGAAGCTGTTAAGTGGTGCACCAATCAAACCGGCCGCTTTGGCCGGTTTGATTGGTGCACCACTTAACATTGCATTACATACTTTAATTCGTCAAGACGTAATGCCATTTTACTCGGGTTCGGAGACAGGAGATTTCATGTTGATGCGAGGTATGGGTATGCAGATCATTCCCGTACCGCTCCATTGAATGACCATAGTCTGCGGGTTGGTTAGTGGGGAGGTGGTGGTTGAGTGCGTCCTGAATTACCAGTGGAAGGGGTTGACATAATCCTGGGTAATGATTTGGCAGGGGATAAAGTGTGGCCTAAAGGAAAAGCTAGGCTGTGTCATGTGAGTCTGTTGAAACCATACGGTTCTCAAATGTCGGCGTCCCAAAGCTCCAGTGACGTCCCTTACGTTGAGCCTTCATTGGGCACGGTGGGCGGTTCTTCGGCGGGGGAGGTTAATGGAGGGGGAGATTGGCCGGCAGATGAGAATGGGATTCCAGTGCGGGTAAACAACGCTGAGGCATTAAAAGCTTTACCCAAAGTACTTGGACCGCTGGCTGAGAAAAAAAGGAAGGAGTGGGTTTCGATGGTTAATGGCTATCCGTTGCTATTTGCAGACACACCATCACAGACACAGCTGATAGAGCACGATATTGGAGAGGCAAAACGAGCCCAACTGGATAAGGAGGTTAGGTACATGCTGGATAACAATTTGGCAGAACCCTCAAATGGCAGTTGGGCCTCTGTGTCTCGTTTGGTTAAAAAAGCTGATTACATTTTTCGACCTTGCACAGACTTGAGGAAAGTCAACAGTGTTACAAAACCTGACTTGTTCCCTTTACCACGCATGGAAGATTGCCTTAGACCAAGTAGGTTCTGCAGTTGTGGTACCTCTTACTGTTATTCTGAAGTCTAAGGTTTATTTGGTCAGCTAAGGCTGTATTTTTGTAAAACTGCCAAGTACAGTTATTCGATATTGGTGCCTGTATCCATCTATTTACGCTGCCCATCATCACTCTTAATACTGTTCCTACAGGTGACTGAGGGGGTGAGTGGGTGGTTGGATGGATGGGTCAGGTATTAGTATGATTAATGAGAACTGTAAAGTTGAATTAAATGTTACAGAGTACCTGGTTGGTCTCCTATCTTATGGGGGGGGGTGTGACGACCCATCCTATTGTGTGTAGTGTTGCTGTGAGTTCTAATGGTTTTCTGTTTCTGTGTAGGAGGAGGGGACCAGCCTGCAGGGGTGTGCCTAGACGACGAGGCACACCTGACTCCAATCACCTGCTGGAGTATTTAAGCAGGCTGGTCAGGGCCATTCTCTCTCTCCCCTACACAGGAAACATTGTTTGCTTTTGGTTCCTTTTGAGTTTAGTTTTACCTTGATTCTGCACCTTGCACATACACTACATTTTCACACATCCATACATGCACTACACTACTGATACCACTGACTATACACACCCCATTCTACTTAAGTATAACTTTTTGGTTCTTCCAGTTATAAATAAATACATTTAAAGCTAACCCTCTGTGTGTCGTCTCCCACTTTTGTCATGATGTGATTCAGTTCATGACAGGGGCAATCAGACATGCAAAAGTGTCACTTTTCAGCTACAGTCACCTTTTTGAACCCAAATAGGGCAATTGTGTGACACCTGACCCGAAAGAAAACAACATGTTGTCACCTTTTTCACCTCGGGGCTGTTTGCATGCCAATGATCATGTATTGTAATTCCCCACAAAGGGAGAAAGAGAGGACATTTTGATTCTGCCACTGTTACTCTACAAGCAGTGGCTGGTTGTTGTATGGTTACACGCAAAGTTGTCTGTTTTAAACTAGCACAGCACACCACCAACCAAATGCCATTGGTCTGTTCTTACAATACAATTAGTTTATTCAATTACTTTAAGACAGTTAACTCTATTTCCTCATCTTCTTACCTCGCGCTCGCTCTCTCTCTCTCTCCCCCCTTTCAATTCAAAGGGATTTCATTGCCATGGGCAGTGTACATTGTAATTAGACTATTATATAGGCCAACTAGAATGAAATGTGTACAGAGCTGAGTAACATTGCAACTTTTACAATCAAATATATTACGTAGAAACTTCATATCCTTACATACATGTAAGTTTAACTTAAAAGAAAGCAGCAATTTAAGTATTTAAAAGTTTGTACTGAGATAAGTACCGTATAGTGCAGGAATACACAATAGACTTTATAGTGGTTGTATTCCATTGGACATATTTTTACTGTCACAACAGCAAAATAAATAAATGTTGCTGCTGTTTGCACATTGCTGTTCTTCACCCAGCAGGTATGGAAGGTTGTCATGGTAGGCCTGTCTCTTTATGTCTGTTTATCTTTCTCTCTCCATTCCCTCTGGCCACTCCTATAGTCAAATATATTGTCACTGTTACCTGCAAACCTGTCACTTCTACACCTCGTTAGTCCAGCCAGTCTTTTTTTCTCACCTCATTCTCCGTCTACCAATCAAATCCGGCCACCCCTGCATTCCAGAGAAGGGCAAAGGTGCAGGTGTGGGTTGCTTCCAAAATCAGTATCTAACACACTACATACTAAACAGTATGCTATTTTACAACTGAGTGCCTGCTAAATAGTATGTTTCATCTCGGACACTCTAATGAGACCACAAGGAATGTTAGGAAAGTGCCCCATCTTGTAACAAAGCTACAACACATACATGTTCCCGATTCATCACTTTGTATAGCAGACAGTTAAACCTTATATGGACGGTTTCAACAAATAACTACATGCTATGTGTGTTTAATTGAAGCATAATTGATGTTAGGACTGAGGTTTGGTTGCTGTCCTCTGCTATTTTTGTTGTTGCAGCTACTGCGTTGCATTGTGAGATATTTATAGCATATTATTTATTTCAAGCACACTAAATGTCTCACATACTAATTTGGCATACTAAATAGTATGTTAGTAGCTATGTGATTTTGGACGGGCCCGTGGAGCCTGCACTGACAGAACCCTAAACTAACCTTAATCCCAGCCCTATAGACCAAATTGATTGATGATTGATTGATTAGGTTAAGACTTTGACAGGGGCCATTTTCGAATTGTAGCCTCCTGAAGGTGTATGTATCTTTAGGGCAGTTTTGAAAGTCTCCTTTACTCCTTTTGGTAGGGCATTCCACATTTTTGTCATGACATCATCATGACCAAATCATCATGACATCACCACAACCAACCAAACATGTATTTCCAGATAGATAACACCAACAGCAATTGCCCTGGATGCCAATTCGGAACCTCTGCCCCAAATTTTTCACATGGGCCTGTTATAGCGCCACCAGGAGGCCGATTTCTGCAAACCCCATTATTTGATATTACTCCTACAGATTTGATCCAAACGTCATGCAAATCGGTACACAGTATCTCTATAGTCATGTGATCAGATTTCCCATATTCCATCCTGATTGGCTAAGGTTGGCTTCCAAAGTTTGCAGGATTGGTCCGTTTTGAACGAAATGCCTCAAACTATGCACGCAGCTTGCGATTTCCGTGAAATTTCACACGCACATTACCACTAGGCCTGTTATAGCCTGTTATAGCGCCACCAGCAGGTCTAATTTAGCAAAACACTTTTTTGGAACAAAATGCATCAAATCATGAATGCAGTGTTTGATTGCCGTGAAAGGCCTAAGAATAAATGGCACCCTTTTCACATTGGCCTATTATAGCGCCACCAGGAGGCCACAATAACGTACTTGACCTGGCGGAGACCTGTGCTCCGAGGAGCACTTTTTCTAGTTCATCTTATTTTTGGAAGAACAGGACACTTGTGATAGCCTATTGGTATTGACTATTAGAAATATTATGTATTCTGTCATAAATATCCACAGGTTGACAAACTAAACATGGCTAATGTGGAAACGTTCATTGACATTCTACCTGGAAATACCCGTTTGTGTACTAACATTCATACATTCAAGGTCCTTATACACACCAGGAATGACGCGAATAAACAATATGAAATGTGTCTGCGATTATTTCACATCAAACTATAATTTTTGGTGATGCCTCATTCATACCGTGGTTGATTTTATTTTCAGTGCAAAATCAACCTAACCTCACTCCGTCAAATGGAAGAAGCTTGCGACACAAATTTTGTTTCACAGCGTACTTGCATCTGAGACTCCGGGCGCAGAATCGATGACAGACGGAGTTTCATTTTTTCAAGCTACTAGGCAGGTGATTGGATGATCCCGCCCCTAGCAGCCGCTGATTGGTTCGTATGCGCAGTGGTTCGGGCAGCTTTACTCTGTGAGCAATCCCAGACCCTCCTTCCTGAAACCAAATGCAAATGAGATTTCCGGAGGGAGGGGGGTTTACCAGGCTAAAATCAACCTTGTTTAAGAAAAAAATGATGTTGTTTTGTCATGGCGTAATATTCACATTCTGTGCGGATATACTCATAAACAACAGTTTAAATAATACAAATTAATCGCACAAAAAAACACTGTAAATGCTCCCGGTGTGTGCAGACCTTAACCCTCAAATTCGGAGATTGCAGTTATCTCGGTGCAGTGCATGCTGGTCTGCAGCTACCCAAGTTCCACGCACTTCATTGTTCCCTCATCATCAACTTCTCGATTTACCTCAGTTCTCTGCCAGTTAGTGTGTTTCATGTCTTTGTTTGCTCTGCTGTTTGCCTTGCCTGCCTCACCTCTTTAGTTGTTTTATTCAATTCATTATTACTGGACTTGACATACCTTGTATCATCATTCTGCATCTGGGTCCTCACCTGACACACACCGTGACAGAGTTTGTTCATTATTAGTCATGTTTTCAAACTCCCATTGGGCGCTTGTAATCTGTGGGTCGTATCTGTCTCTGATGTGTAGTGAGCAGGTAATTAAAAAGTGCAGCTCGGTTTCTACCTCATCTTGTGTTGTGTGCAGTGAGGAGTCTGTCTTCTCTTGGAGCCAGTCAATGGCGAGGCTGTGTTCTCTGTCTGTCTGTCTGTCTGTCTGTCTGTCTGTCTGTCTGTCTGTCTGTCTGTCTGTCTGTCTGTCTGTCTGTCTCTCTCACTCACACTCACTCGCTCGCACACACACAAAGTTGTACTGAGTTGTGGAACATTTTTACCCTATGCAGCTGAAGTGCAAATTAAATTCAAGCAACTAAATCTGCATATAAAAAAACACTGGCCCTCATTTATCAACGCGGTGCAGCCCAAATAATGGGCGTACGGCGAGATCTCGGCATTTATCAATATATCCCGACGTTGGATCTCACGTCTGGTAGAGACCAGTTGTTGACGTTGGCTGCACCCGTTTATTCCATCCTAGACCTGCGGATCAGCATTGTCTGACTGTCTGACAGGCATCTGGACACATAATCCACTCATAAATGTATATCTACACTAATAAATAATCCCTGTGAAAATATAACATTTTATAAAGTAATTTAAACAAACTGCTTTTGCTTTAACAGTCATTCAGATAAGATTGTAGATCTGGCTGCATTGAAAATAGCAGATACGACGCGTTGTGAGCTTGTAGATCTGCTATTTTCAAAATATACGAGCGCTCGGGAGTTTAGACCGGTGCAGCGGCGCTGCTGTTATATTTTCATGGCCACCGGGAGATCAGACATTTAACCCATGGTCCAACACACACCAGCCTTCATCCATTAATGTTCTCTCCAGGCTATCTCTCATTAATGCGGAGCGGAGTGGGACGGGACTCGCCCGTCCGACGGTCCGAGTCACACTGGGAAATGGGAATAGCCTACATGACTGCTTTATTTTAGTGTAACTCGAACGCGCACTGCTCGGTATGGGTTAAATAAATTAATATACAAACGTATTCCATTCATGGCGATGTGATTGGTATCATAATATGTCATTCATGTAGGCTACAAGCCTACGTGACAAAGATTGTACCGCTACGGTACGGATTACATGAAAAACACAGCTGGGCGGGCGTGTGTGTGTGTGTGTGTGTGTGTGTGTGTGTGTGAGAGAGAGAGGCGTGTGCGTGTGCGTGTGTGCGAGGCGATCGGGGGAAACTCTTTCTTATTGGCTTTTGATGTCTTTGGTCGTATTCTGGTTCTTCTTCATGTCGTAAAATCGGGGCGTTTTGAGAATATTTAAGGGCGTGTTATCTAAATGACGCTCGTTTTCAGACGTGAGATTTATCAAAGCTCCGACCTGATGTACGCCCGGATTGGCTGTGTAGGATTCGTTGATAAATGTGACTTCGACGTTGGTGTACGGCCGAATATATGGAAAAATATAAGCCGGTTTATACGCTCCGTTGATAAATGAGGGCCAGACTGTGTTGTCTACTTGTAGGTGTGGTGGCCTAGTCTAAAGGGGGGATGGGTAGAATAACAATAGATAGAAACTGGACAAATGCAAAGTTTCTCTCAACCCTTGGCCCTTCACAATGAAAGCCCAAAAGTCCCAAAGGCATGAGTTTAAATCAACTCCTCAACTCTTAACAACTTGCACAGATTAAAGACATCTGAAGGGGATTTATCACATGTGCAATTTAGGGTGGGCAATATAATGTTATACTATACCTAGTAGGCTAGTTAATTCTCTCATGTGTGGACTTTTACTGTAGGCCTATATGACATTTTGTAATAAGGATGAACAAAAACAACAAACAATGTGACACAACCAGGTGTTGTCCATTTTTTGAGGGCACAAAGGCCAAATGCCGGGGCAGGAAGGCCATCCAATAAAACAAGATTTTAGTCCATTGAAACAATTCATTGCATTTAAGGGTTAAGGATGATTTTAAATGTAACTAGAAAAAGTGTTCCTCGGAGCACAAGTCTCCGCCAGGTCAAGTAGGTTATTGTGGCCTCCTGGTGGCGCTATAATAGGCCAATGTGAAAAGGGTGCCATTTCTTCTTAGGCCTGGCACGGCAATTGGACACTGCATTCATGATTTGAGGCGTTCTGTTAAAAAAAATTGGGTTGCTAAATTAGACCTGCTGGTGGCGCTATAACAGGCCAATGTTTGTTCCTCAACATAGAGTGAATGTGCGTGACCGCAATAGGACGCTGCGTTCATGATTTGCGGCATTTTGTTCAAAACAAGCCACTACTGCAAACTTTAGATGTCAATCTTAGCCAATCAGGATGGAATGTGAAAAATCAAACACATCCGTATTGATCACATGACTATAGAGATCATGTGTACCGATTTGCTTGAAATTTGGATAAAATCGGAAAGAATAATATAAAAATAATTGTTTTACATAAGTCGGCCTCCTGGTGGCGCTATAAAAGGCAGATGTTAAAAATGCAGGGCAAAGGTTTTTCCTTGACCTCTAGGGAATGTGCATACAAAGTTTTACACAGATCGGTGCAGTTATAAGTAAAAACACGAATCGGCCTGTTATAGCGCCACCATGAGGCTGATTCTAAAATATTCAAATGGCATTTATTCCTCGGCATAGTGAAAATATGCGTGCAAAATTTCACTGGAATTGCATGCTGTGTTCATGATTTGAGGCATTTTGTTCAAAACGGAGCACTCCTGCAAACTTTGGAAGCCATTTTTAGCCAATCAAGATGGAAGAATGGAAAATCGGACAGATCCGTGTTGATCACATGACTATAGAGATACTGTGTACCGATTTGCGTGATGTTTGGATAAAATCTGTATGAGTAATATCCAAAAATGTGTTTTGCACAAATCGGCCTCCTGGTGGCGCTATAACAGGCCCATGTGAAAAATGTGGGGCAGAGGTTCTGAATTGGCATCCAGGGAGTGTGTGTGCGCAGTTTTCTAGCGACCGGGCCAACGGTGCTGGAGATCAGCCGTTCGCAGACAGATGGACACACGGACACACGGACGGACGGACGCCGTGCAAAACATCTCGCCATGCCTTTCGGCCTGGCGGAGACCATAATTATGTAGACTATCTGCTGTGAAATAAATCCCTGACATTAAGGCCACTGTGGCCTCAGGGCATGCCATTTTTGGCACAAGGCCAAACTGGCAACGGCAGCCATGGCCTTCGTGGCCTCCCTGAAATTCCTGCCCTGGACATAAGTGAAGATTATATACATTTGTTTTTATCATTTACTCATCCCTCCATCCCTGTGCAGAAGCAGGGATAAAACATATCCCCACCAGCCATAAAAATGAATGTGGGTGGGTATGTAGGAAAAAAACAGCTCAGTGGCCTTGTGGTTAGAGTGTCCGCCCTGAGACTGGGAGGTCTGGGTGTGATCCCCGGCCGGGTCATACCTAAGACTAAAAATAGGACCCAATCCTCCCTGCTTGGCACTCAGCATCAAGTGTTGGATTGGGGTAAGTCCCTGCAACATACTAGCGTCATGTCCAGGGGGTGTACGTGTACATCAAGCTGCCTCACGCTAAGGAAACAGGAGATAGGCTCCTGTCCTATGGGCCTCAGGGCTCGGCAAGGCTTAGGCTACTTACTTACTTACTTATATCAGAAGCAGATGCATGCATCCATATCCCCCAGCAAATAGATCCCTGGCCTTTACTGTGTTTCAACCTGCCACAAGCTGGCCCTCCTATGACACCTTTTTTTTTTTTTTACCTCAGGGGATCAATAAAGCTTGTCTAAATTAATGTTTTATTTTAAAGAGTTTGAATTAAGCAAATCTAGTCTACCATTATCAATATAAAGTGTGGCATTTAAAAAAAAACAGGCCAAAAAGTTAATTCTTCACAGATAGGCTATTTTTGCATCCTTTGTTCTCCTCCTTACTTGAATACTACACATGTAGTTTAGTTCACTGATCTGACTCCGCCCCTTTCACTCAGCCGGTCTTTTGTCTGATTGGGTGTCTCCCGGTAACCTGAGATCACCTGGCAGGTTTAACCAGCACAACGGCCTCTGAGTGAGAGAGCAACAGTTTAGTGTTCACATCACAGCTCTTCAACAAACATGATGAGCAGCAACTGGAACAGATCAACCCAGTTTGGTTACAAGCAGTGGAGAGACCCTGACAGCATAAGGTGTGTAAAAGGTGTTTCTCATATTTGAAGATGGGATTTTGTTGTTGTGACCAAGAAGAACATGAGTCATTATGACCCACTTTTAATTGAGTAAATATCATCCATGGGGCTGGGGTCCATGTCAGGACAAGGAAGCCGGTTATGTCACATTATTTAGAGCGGTGTAACTTAACCCATTCAGTCCGGGAACGCATACTGTGTCATTTTGGATTTTTAGCGATAACCGTTATTTTATACTTTGGGCTATTCAAAAATAGCAGATATGCAAGCTCATATAGCATGGCACAGAGTGAGAGTTGTAGATCTGCCTTTTTATTATTTTTATCGTGAATAATTGTGCAAATCTTTGAATATAGGCCTATATGTTTTTTAAAGTGAACATTTTTAGCTCAAATCTTTGCTTCTGGGGATTCTACAAATGTCTTCTAAATCCTAACAGTTTTTTTGAAAAAAAATTATTTGGCTATAATATCAGTGGTTCTCAAACCAAATATATACAGTATTGAAATATTTACAAAAACATTTTCAAAAATAGCAGATCTACAAGCTCATCATAGCGCGGCACTCGGTACCGCTATTTTTAAATATCCAAAGAAATCTAAAGTCACATAAATGCGTTCCCGGTTTGAATGGGTTAAGGTAGGCTGACAGTAAGTAGTGATTACAGTACTGCAGCTGTACTGTTGTGATGAATTACAGTAGTTAGTTCTACTGTAGCTGTTGTGATTTTTTTTACTTTTACTATGGTAGCTGTACTGTTGTGATGAGTTTTGTATTTATTTAAAAAATGTTACTATGGTAGCTGTACTGTTGTGATGAGTTTTGTATTTATTTAAAAAAAATGTACTATGGTAGCTGTGCTGTTGTGATGACTTAGTTAAAGGGATATTTCACTTTTTTTTTAAATGGTAATTTTATCGTTTACTCAGGCTTTTGTTAGCCCCCCAGACAGTTTTTAAGTTGCTTGATTCAGTATTTAGATATTTGATATTCATTTTATCAGACACGCCCCCTATACAAACCCATTATAACTTCAAACTCCATTTTTAACGTGTTAGATTCATCAAAAACACCTGTCCTTGGTTCTGGTGACTCATCCTGCCCTCCTAATACGTGAGGGGGCTGTGTTTTTTTTATTACTTTTTCATTTATTTTCCTTTTTTTATTGTATTTAAATGTTTTCATGTTCCAAAAAAATATTTAAAATAAATGAAAAAACTAAAGTAATAGAAAAAATACGGTCTCCTCACGTATTAGAAGGACTATGTCAGGTCCTGGTGAATATCAAATATCTAAATACTGAATCAAGCAACTTAATTGTCTGGGGTGCACCCAAAAGCCTGAGCAGACGATATTTATTTTTTAAAGTGAAATACCCCTTTAAGTCTACTGCTGTAGCTATACTGTTGTGATGAGTTAGTTTACTGCTTGTTAGATGGTAAAATCCTTCAGTGTTTAATCAACTCGGAGGGTGTAAAACATTATTTGGGTCCCTTTATACACCCTCAAAGTTAATTTCACACTGTGTATTTTGTAGCTCAATATAATGCACTAACTAGGCTCTCATTACAAGTTCTATTCCCACTGCCTACAATATATATATAAATGTACTCACAGCACTCAGTCGTTCTCAAACATGTTCATGTCAAGGACCGCCAAATATACGCCAAATAATAAACATTAAAAAAATGTTATTATGTTATTATGCTATTTGAAAAGCCAAATACATCTAAAGTGACACAGATGCGTTCCCAGATTGAATGGGTTAACTCTGAAGAGTGTACAAAGGGAACCACATGGATTTGTATCACTAATAATGACAAGGTCATCCTGTTTGTAGTGTGGTGACATTCAGAGGTGCTGGAGACATTGTGACTCTGAATGATGAGCTCCAGGGCACAGAAAATGAGCTATGTACCGATACTACAACCACACATACCGTCCCCCCACAGACCCCCACCTCTGTGCCTGAAACAGGGCCTGATCCAACCCAAGGTTTGTGGCTCTCTATTGATTCTATACTGTCTATTGATGGCTTCCCGCGATGTATTGTGTGCTGTTGGGTGGAAGCCTTGAATGTTCACAACTGTTACTTTTCAGGAAATGGAGAAGCTGTGATCCAGTGATCCAATGTAGTTGTTATTTAGTCACAAGCTCTTGTTGACCCTTTTCATTGGTTAAATATTAATAAAAACCCACAGGCAGACGTAACCACTTTCGACTTTTTACCGTATTTTGGGCATGTCAATAAAGGCAAAAATGTAAATACAAAAGTGCAGAAAATCAAAATGCAGATCTACAAGCTCACAACATATCACATTGTGACAAATTGTGAGATTGTAGATCTGCTATTCCGCAATTTTTTAATAAAATAGGTCTTTGATTGATTGAAATTTGTATTAGGCAAAAATAATGTAAAACATCACAGTTACATTTATAATACTTTTCTCTAAAAGGTCCGTCCAAAAAGACCTTGCGGACTTGTTTCCGTTGAGGTCCTTGGTAAAATAGGTCATTCATTTATGAAGAAAACAAATATTAAATATGGATATGATGTTTTCCAGACAGTGACAATGATATTTAAAATTATATATATTTTCACATATAATGTTTTCTTCACTGTCAGCTCATTTCTTAATGTGGTCTAATTTTCTCAGTTTATTCAAGGCATACTGTATATGTATTACCAAATGATGTGTAGTCATGGATAACATAGCTTAATTGGCATGATCAATGAATCAGAATGTGTTCCCTTTCTCACCTGACAATTACAGGAACCCTTACAGTGGATGACATAGTGGAGGCCATTGGGTTTGGGAAGTTCCAGTATAAACTCTCAATTCTTACAGGACTGGCCTGGGTAAGAGACTAAACATATCTTACTCTGTGTTCATCAATTGCACCGTGTTGACAACAATTTTGCACAACACTGTCACGTGTGTTCTGTCAACTCTGTCTTATATACAGGACATAAAGAGCATCTAAATATTGTTTCTCAGACCACGATGAAGGAAAAAAGCATACAAGTACAAAACAAAACAACACTGGCAAAAATACTAGGATAAAAGAAGATGCATTTGGTTCTGGACAGTCCAGTGGTTTGCGAGATTAGCCACAGACAGACAGACAGACAGACAGACCTTCTAAACAGCTCGGCCCCAACAGTTCCACGCAATAAAAATGTCTATCATTGTTCATTCATTGTTGTAGTTGAGAATCTACTGTCATCAAATCTGACACCTCGTGTTGTTTCTTTTTGTTTAGTTTTTTCCCTTTAAACTAACTCAGAACTGCTGCATATTTGTGCAATGTGCTCTCTGTTACACTAGATGGCAGATGCCATGGAAATGATGCTCCTCAGTATTCTGGCCCCTCAGCTCCACTGTGAGTGGAGACTGACCGGCCTCGAGGTGGCTCTCATAACATCGGTAAGGTCTCTCTTTCGTTGTCTTTCAGTGTTCGTGGCAATGCTTCTTCAACAGATGTGAAAGTTATAATTCCAATCAGTAATAATTTACCTACATTCTGCCAGGCGGTGTTCATTGGGATGATGATCAGTTCCTCTATGTGGGGTAATGTATCTGACAAATACGGCAGGAAAATAGTGAGTCTCACATACTATTGGCTTTCATATCATAATACAAAAAATTAAAATAAATAAAGCACAATTTGTATTCTTATTTTTTAATCGTTGTGTTATTTGGGTTCGATTAAGGTATAACTGTATTTTACATGTCTGCTTTTGGTGCCAAACAGGGTCTGACACTGTGTATGGCATGGACTTTGTACTACGGCATTCTCAGTGCCTTGGCTCCAGTGTATGGATGGATCTTAGTACTGCGAGGACTAGTTGGTTTTGGCATTGGAGGAGCCCCTCAGTCGTAAGTTCAGTGTCTCATCCACTGTACCGTGTGTATGCTTAACTAAAAAACATGAAACACTCTGAATGAATGAATAATCCACATTATCTGTATTGCATATTATTCTAGCTGATATGTTTGATATATTGAGACAATTAAATGAGTGGAAATGTAATGGCATGGTACAGCCTTGTTTATACTGAGCCAACAGCACTGGTTCCACTGGAGTATCAGAGTTGTTATTTTAGCAATAACAATTACACTTTCTAACTGACTCTGAAGATAACAAAAAACATACTCCTTTGTTTAAGGGTGACACTGTACTCAGAATTTCTTCCTACGAAGACAAGAGGTACCTGCATTATGTTGATTCAGGTATTGTGATCCATATACTCCTTTAATTTATTGTGTTGTTGACAGACATATTTCATTTCAATTTGGCTTGTTTGATGCAATGCAGTGTAATGAATCTTTTTCCCCACTTGGTGTGTGTACATGTCAGATATTCTGGGCCCTGGGTGCAGTGCTTGAGGTACTTCTGGCAATTTGGGTAATGCCCACTCGTGGTTGGCGCTGGCTACTAGGCTTGTCCACTATACCGTTGATGGTCTTCGTAAGCCTCTGCTTTGTAAGTATTCTCTTAATTGTTTTTGTTTGTTTGTTTTTCTTAAAAAAATCATTGCTTTGGATCTCTCAGCCACTTGCCACTTGCTAACAAGGAAGTTCACTTGTGATGCAATTACAGCTCTGTCTTTTTCAAATTTACACAGTGGCTGCCGGAGAGCGCACGTTTTGATGTACTAAGAGGGAAAAGGGAAAAGGCTGTGGCAACAATGAAACGTATTGCATCGGAAAATGGCAAACCAATGCCCCAGGGGACCCTGGTTGCCAACCAACAGGTGAGGCTATGAATATGAGTAATGCGTAAAACATATTATTATATCCTGCAAATATAATAAAATTAATGTAAAATGTATTACAATATAAGCATATTGTTTGAATGCTATAAGAAAAGAGTAATAATAATAATACTAATTAATAAAATGCCATGCATATGCCATTGACCAACATGACTTCTCAAAGACTGTGGAAGAGCTTGTTGTTCAAAAATATCATGCCATTAGTTAAACATCCTCTCAGTGGGAGCTACAGTATAACTATCTGCATATCTTTCTGCTCTGGACTACAAGGTTAAACAGTATGAATGCTCCCTTTCTCTCACCTTCCAATTAGTCATTGGAAGTAGCCTAGTTATAGGCTGAGTCTTACTTAAATGTGTTTGTTACTGTGGTTGAGCGAGCACCACTCCTATCTGGCCTGCCGCTTGTTGCAGCATGAAGGCATGAACTTGTGTAGCTATTGAGTGCTTGTTCAGAATGGGTATATGCATGAACATCTGGCATAGCTAATGGTTGAACAGAAATGATCGGTGAGTTTTCTAATGCTACTGCAGAACATTTGTATCACCTATAAGCCACCTAGCTTGGCTCACCAGTTACAAATGACTTCTGAACATGGGTACAACACCAGAGGAGCAGCTTCTGGTAACATTATAAGAACAAAAACAAATTTTCTTAAACTCACTGGTGAATATAGGTCAATAGTACTCTGGAATGCTCTGCCCAGAAACATTTGATCTACAATCTTTAACAGAATTACTTTAAAAAAATATATCAAGAGAGATCTTGCCAAGTTACTTGTCAAGTATGTAACGGTTATTTGTGTATGTTTTTAATTTGACTGGACTGTTGTATTTGATTTTATAATGTTAATTTGTCTTTTTGTATTAATTCTTATTTGTATTGTTTTGTTTTTACTTTAATTTATTTTTTGTTGTACATGTATTGTATTTGTTTTGTTCAGGACCCCAGGAAGACTAGAGGCTCATTCATGTGTCTCTAATGGGGATCCTTTAATAAACATAAACATAGTACAACATTGTCGCCATTACAATATATGAATGCTTAAATCAAATCACAGCGTTGTTCTTTTTGGTTTTTATTTATAGCAGGAACGTGGAAGGATCAGAGATCTCTTCACACCACAGTATTGCAGGACTACTCTTCTTCTGTGGTTTATATGGTGAGCATGAATAGCACATTGCCTTTGCTACCTTCCTGCACATACGTCATAGCTGTTATTTTTTGTCTCCGCCAGGCCGAAAGGCATGGCGAGAGAGTATGTTTTCGCCCCTGTCCGTCCGTCCGTCTGTGTGTCCGTGTGTCCGTCCTGTCTGTGTGTTAGCAGCTAATATCCGGCACCGTTGGCCCGGTCGCTCCGAAACTGTGCACACACACTCCCTGGATGCCAATTCAGAACCTCTGCCCCAATTTTTTCACATGGGCCTGTTATAGCGCCACCAGGAGGCCGATTTGTGCAAAACCCATTTTTTTTACATTATGCCGACAGATTTTATCCAAACGTCATGCAAATCGGTACACAGTATCTCTATAGTCATGTGATTAACACAAATCTGTCCGATTTCCCATATTTCATCCTCATTGCCTATGGTTCGCTTCCAAAGTTTGCAGGATTGGTCCGTTTTGAAAAAAAAGCCTGAAACTATGCACGCAGCTTGCGATTTCCGTGAATTTTCACACACATATTCCCACTAGGCCGAGGAAGAAATGCCACCCTTTTCACATTGGCCTGTTATAGCGCCACCAGCAGGTCTAATTTAGCAAAACACATTTTTGGAACAAAATGCCTCAAATCATGAATGCAGTGTCTGATTGCCGTGAAAGACCTAACAATAAATGGCACCCTTTTCACATTGGCCTATTATAGCGCCACCAGGAGGCCAGAATAACGTACCTGACCTGGCGGAGACCTTTTCCTAGTTTTGATCATGTTATGACTTTTTTTTAAATATACTTTTGTGTCTTACCACCAGTGCCATAAACCAATTATTTACTAGTATTTACTAACATATTATGCTATTTAATTTTCAGGTTTGCAAATTCCTTCTCGTATTATGGGATAGTGCTGCTGACTACTGAGCTGTTCCAAGCTGGTGGTGATGTGTGTGGAGGTCAGTACAAGCCAGTGCACCCGTATCATACAGCAGTGGTTCTGCTTTTCTGCATGAGGGCCCACTTGAAAATATCAAGTGTTCGTGGCCCACCCATCTAACTGCCTTGTTAAGTGGGATCCATACTCTGCTTTTGATATTCCCTACTCGGGACATTCACTTTTATTGCCAGCAGGGGTATGTTTTATATAAAACAATTATGTTAAAGGTAAGGCAAGTGTTCAGTGTCATAGTAATACCGCTAGGATACCGATTTGATCTAATCACGAGAGAGAACTCATGATACACAGGATAAGCAAGTGAATTTGGAAGTGATGACAAAATTGAAGCCGATACATGGGTACTCTCTCCCGATTGGCTGAAATTTGGCCACCCACGTGACAATGTATATTCTGTTTATTAAAGAGCTGCAGGGACGGGCTGACCTTTGTTACTGAACAAACCACTCTACACTTCAATAGCAATGATTGGTATCAGAATTAGAATATAGTGCTTTAAAAATTTTACAAAAAACCTTTGTCTTAACCAAAAAATATCACCTTTAACCACACAAAATGTGTGGTTGAAGGTGTATTTCTTATTATTTTATTTGCCCCAAATTACACATTTAATGTGTAATTTTGGGTAAATAAAATAAACGCAAATTGTATCGTTTTCAAAAACTTTCAAGGTTTTCGGGGGGTCAGAAATAGCGACAATAGCTCACAACGTACCACATTATGAGTTTGTAGATAAGATAAATGCTCCCCCTTCTCCCGTTTTCCCTTTTTTAACAAATCAAACTATTCAGAACATTTCTACTTAATGCAATCCCTGCTAAAATAGAACTGTTTTTTTTCTTCTTCATAGTTACCAAAGGTGCCAAGATCGAGCCAAGCTGTAGCCTGGAATGCAAATATTTGACGTTAGATGACTACAAAGATCTTTTATGGACCACTTTGGCTGAATTCCCAGGTGAAAAGGCATCTGCAAGCATATATCCCTCAGCTGAAGTGTGGTGTATTGTGGTGGTGCTACTGTTGCCAATGGATAAATAATAAATTGTAAATCTAAACGCAAATACACAAAATCTATGTCAAAATGTGGAGAACAGAGCACAGAAGTCTAACTGATATAACGGATAGTAAATTACTAGAGTACTTAGATTTTTTGATACATACTTCTACTCCACTTCATCTTATTATAACATGCATTTCACTAGTAAGAGACCACACCTCTACTTAAGTGTAACAATTCATTGAAACGTAATGAGATGAATGCGGAGTGGGATTAGCAACCCAAGGTAGGGCGAGACTGAGGGTGGGTCGGTCGTCTCTGCTCCATCACTGCCCCCCTGGATTCCGAAGGAAGAAGAGCGAGAATCGAGGATGAAGGAGGAGGTCAGGGTGGAGGAGGACGACAAACTTGAAAGCAATGAATAGTATAAATAGCCGATCTACAAGCGCATTACTCACAACCCATGTTTGGTTTCGAGAGAGAGAGATCGCAGGTGTATTCATATTTTGGCGATTGCAACAAGAATTGGCTGTGATGAGTGGAGGCAAGTGTAGCGGATATGTGTGATTGTGAATGGGGAGTGGCTAATGAGTGAAGGCAGGTGTGGTAGATAGGGAAGCAATTAAGAACGGGGAGTGGCCGTGATAAGCAGAGGGTGGTCTGTACTCCTGAACTTGCGTTGAACACAACTTCAAGCTTCCCTTTAAGCTACCCAGTAGCACATAAAGTAATTCATATCAGCCTCACCTTTTACCAGCGGCATCATTCAAGTGAAGAACACATGAATGCATTACTAATGCATACGAGTACTTTTATGTTTGGTACTTAAGTATATAGATGCCAATAATTTTGTACTTTTACTCAAACAAAAACTTTTAATACAGGACTCTTACTTGTAAGTATGTATCTACATTATTGTGGTATTACTACTTTGCTCACTGATAATAACTGAAAATGCCTGTCCTAACTTTGAAGCTCAAGTTGCACACTTGCTGCTTTTTTGATTGCAGGTTGCATAAATACTTCATGCATTTAATCATTTTAGGCTACATAGGTCAGTAGATTTGCACGAGTTGCCCTACAAAGGCTAAGTGCAGTAATACACCAAGAATCAAGCTGATAAAAAATGTCTTTAAAGTGTTTAAATTGGCCAGTCAAGTAATTATGTATATATGAGGTAATTGTTTATCCCCCAAAATCATGATGGCAAATCAATGTAAGAATAATTAACTTATTGTCACAAAAATGTAGTACTCAATTAGGCCTCTGGTAACCCCATCACACTCACATAATTGAAATCTGCTTACTGGGTGGCATGCCAGATCTCAATATGTATATCTTCATCTTTTTCATTGCAGGGCTCCTTGTAACCCTTTTCGTGATTGACCGTATCGGCAGGAAGAAGAGCATGGCGTTGTGTTTCATCATGTTTTCTCTGTGTATTCTACCTCTGTATGGCTGTATTGGGAGGTAAGACCCCCCTACACACACACACACACACACACACGTACTCATTACCTTATGATATCCTGTCTAAAGCCAAATGAACGCTATCCATGTGTCGCAGATTGAGAATAGCCAAGCTATAAACTCATAAGTGGGAGAGCTTACAAATCGTCTATTTTTGGTTGCAGTGATGTTGTACAACTAAGCGTAAATAGGGCCTAATGCTCTCCCCATCTATCAATCCAGGGTGCCTCTTACAATTTTCATCTTCATCGCCAGAGCCTTCATCACGGGAGGATTCCAAGTGGCTTATGTTTACACACCAGAGGTATTGTCCATTTAAATCATTGCCATGCATGTAAAATCTACTCGTTAGATCCTTTATATTTGTCACCATGCTCTCTCCTCTCACTCCTTTAGGTGTACCCTACAGAAATAAGAGCCTTGGGAATGGGGACTAGCAGTGGAGTAGGCAGGGTGGGTGCCCTGCTTACACCCTTTGTGGCACAGGTAAGCATGGCTGACCAACCATATAGTGATTTCCAACATTTTATTTTTATAAAGCTGCAATCCAACTGTCGAACCATGTTCCCTTGTGCAAATGTCAACAATTTTCTTTTTTTAAACGGTTGAGCTATGTGGGAGAGCACATTTCAGAGGGCAGGTTCTTTCTATTTGACTTTTATCTATAATACCTCTCGTCAACCAGTAATGGTCCCACATGACCACATGATCTTTCTGTGTGGAGTTTGCATGTTCTCCCCGTGTCTCCTAGGGTAGGTACCCTCACAAAAACATGCAGTAATCCTGGTCACTATACTGCCTCCCCCTGGCCAGCCGGGGCGCCTGATGGAGGGGAAGGGAACTGGTTGGAATAACGTGTTCCTTCCACGTGCTACGTCCAACCAGGGAAACTCTCCCCTGTCAGGTGACAAGAAGGTCAGTTGGCTCTCATGCATTGAAGGAGGCATGAGCTCGGCCCTGGACTCCCTAGGTTGGCAGAGGGAAGGTAGTGCCCAGGATTACATAGACAATTGGCACTGGGTGTAAAAAATAGGGTTACAAAATCGTGGGATAAAGATTTAAAGAAAAAAAAAAAGACCACATGATCTAAATGTCTCCATAGAAGACCACGGAGACCACTTCCAACCACCGCAGTTGAGTTAGTTTTATTGTATTAAAATTGTCTACCACACACACACACACATGGATTGCAGCTTTAAGATAATCCCTTTAGTGATTGACTACAAATATGCTTCGCAAACATTGCATTTTGGCCCCTCGATGTTGCAATTCACCTTTCTGCTGGTTTGACCATAGCTACTGCTCAGGAAATCCGTATACGCATCACTGTCGGTGTACTGTGGCTGTTGCCTGCTAGCGGCTGGAGCGTCTATGGGTCTGCCAATTGAGACATCGGGCAGGTTTCTCCAAGAGACAAGTCAGTCCACAGGTGAACAGGACATGAACAGGACAAGCCAGGAGACCAATGGCCCAGTGCCCGCTCCACACACCAGCAATAACTTAGCAATGAAACTTAGCTGAGACAAACAAGAAGATGTGTCAGCACGTCGATTGAAGAGGATCTACCAAATGTCATCACTACCCAGGCTCTTACAGATGGCATACATTGCATAACACACAATGACCCTATATATTCATTGACTGGGGTTTCCCAGGAGTCTGTACTTGGTTGGCAGCCTCCTTTTTTCCCTCTTCACCAAATGTATTAGCCAATAGCCGATCTGCAACGTAAGGCACTGTGAGCTTGTAGATCTGGTATTTTTACTGAATGTTAGCATATAACATGTTAGCATATATATGACATGGGTATGTCATTATAGTTTTAAATAAATACATACAGCGGATCTACAAGCTCACTATGTGTCGCGTTGCGAGCAGTGTTTATTTATGAAGGAATATGAGGACAGGCTCATTACAAGGAGTATTGGCACCACAATGCTATTAAGCTGAGACACTTGTAGACCTTCCAAAAAGCTATGCATAAAACAACACAATTTTATGTGTGTAAGTATACAAAACAGCACAAACAACCTCAGACCACATTGTGGCACCTTTTGGCTTGCCTTGCTGTGATATTTCCAGTTTATTTTATTATTCATTCGGGTGGCCTTTTGGAAGATGCTCTAAGGCTTTCCACAAAAGAGTGAGAGAACACACATTATTTAAGAACGTTTTAAATATTTTCCTTTTTTTGTGAAGCTGTACAGTATGTTATGCAGTCAATGTTAAATTAAAGGAATATATTATATAAAGATTGTGTGGTATTATTTGCAAATGTAATCATTTAGTCCACTGTCATGTCAACCAAGTACCAGCATTTCTGCACAAGAAACAGCTGTTAACAGCAGCGCTGGAGAGCAGACACCGCCAGAAGTTGAACAAGAAACTGTACACGATGAGGACGATTTAAATGATCCCGGTAAATGGCCAGCTTCAAAACCTGAATAGAAACGCACGTTCACTATTTAGGCAAAGACATCCAGCCAGCAAGAAATCCTCAGTATGCTGAGGACAGCTAAATATTACTCCATGATTTTAGATACTTCCGATGTGAGTAGGACAGAACAGATGACCGTGATTGTGAGTTTTGCTACAACACAGGGAGGACGTGTGGAGATCAGAGAACATTTCTTGGAATTCACAGAGGTCAATGACTGTACAGGTGCCCGGTTGACTGATGTTCTTGTTGAGAGACTTAGGGAGCTGGATATCGACATTATGGATATGAGAGGTCAAGGAGAGGTCAAGGCTACGACAATGGATCAAACACTGGTGTGCAAAAGCGAGACATAAACCCGAGAGCGTTTTATGTGCCGTGCTGTGCCCATCTCTGAACTTAGAGGGGCAGCATCATTTATTTTCGCATAGTGGCAAAAGTCTACCCCCTGGCCCTGGTGTCAACTGAGTTATTTGCACAAATAGCATAGCTGAAACAACTGTAAACATGGACTTCAAATGATTGAGGTTACAATTCAACATCAATTCGTAAATTAGCAGGTTTTCAGACACAGACAAGCGGTGCTACTCTCCAAAAGTTGAACTATTGTCTGCTTGAAGCACATATGGTGGTCTATCAAAAATCACTGGACGCCGAGAGCGCGATGCTCAGGCAATGGGAAGAAGAGCGTACCAGCATGTCTTTGCCGTAGAAATGTATGACAGACAGGCACTGCCAGCTCCAAAAACGTTTTCCGTGGACATGCCCCCTTATTGTGTTTCTCTCAGTTCATTTCTAGGATTAAATTCAATGTATCGGGTGCAGACAGTTCCTAAAATGTATCCGTAACCTAACCACATGAACCCTATAGTGTCCCTAATGTGGGCATGTAATTAAAGGCAAGATCTACAAGCTCACAATGTGTCATGTTAAGTTGTGAGCTTTATTGTTGATGAATAAATTTGGTGTAGAGCAGGGGTTGGCAAGTAAGTTCGGCCTCAAGCCAATTTCTTGCTAAGCCATTATATATGGCTGCGAACAGTCAATGGCCAATTAAAAAAACTGGAACATGTGACAGACCACCTTATGTATAACTAGAAAAAGTGCTGCTCGGAGCGCAGGTCTCCGCCAGGTCAGGTAGGTAATTGTGGCCTCCTGATGGTGCTATAATAGGCCAATGTGAAAGGGGTGCCATTTCTTCTTAGGCCTTGCATGGCAATAGCCTGCTGGTGGCGCTGGTGGCGCTATAACAGGCCAATGTTAAAAGGGTGGCATTTGTTCCTCAACATAGTGTAAATGTGCGTGGAAAGTTTGACCGCAATCAGACGCTGCGTTCTTGATTTGCGGCATTTTGTTGAAAACAAGCCACTACTGCAAACTTTAGATGTGAATCTTAGCCAATCAGGATGGAATATGAAAAATGAAACAGACCCGGCTTGATCACATGACTATAGAGATCATGTGTGCCGATTTGCGTGAAATTTGGATAAAATCGGAAGGAGTAATATAAAGAAATGTTTTACATAAGTAACTGGTGGCGCTATAAAAGGCAGATGTGAAAAATGCAGGGCAAAGGTTTTTCCTTGACCTCTAGGGAGTGCGCATACCAAGTTTTACACAGATCGGTGCAGTTATAGGTAAATGAATCGGCCTGTTATAGCGCCACCATGAGGCTGACTTGAACATTTTCAAGTGGCATTTCTTCCTCGGCCTAGTGAGAATGTGCGTGCAAAGTTTCACGGAAATTGCATGCCGTGTTCATAATTTGAGGCATTTTGTTCAAAACGGAGCAGTCCTGCAAACTTTGGAAGCCATTTTTAGCCAATCAGGATGGAATATGAAAAATCTGAAAGACAAGTTTCGTTTAATGACTATAGAGATACTGTGTACCGATTTGCGTGATGTTTGGACAAAATCTGTAGGAGTACTGTGAAAAAAATATGTTTTGCAAAAAGCGGCCTCCTGGTGGCGCTATAATAGGCCCATGTGAAATTATTGGGGCAGAGGTTCTGAATTGGCATCCAGGGAGTGTGTGTGTGCGCACAGTTTCACTGCGATCAAGCCAACGGTGCGGGAGATTAGCTGTACACAGACGGACGGACACACACACGGACGGACGGACAGGGGGTAAAACATACTCTCTCACCATGCCTTTCGGCCTGGCGGAGACAATAACTGTATGCTATAAAAGTGAATAAAGTTGTGTGGGATAACTTTATACTACTTCCAGAAGAAGTGCATGTGTAGTTAGAGGTGCAGATAGAAATGCTTGTGTAATAATGTTATGCTTAGAAGTGCCACAATAGTTCATCAAAAAGTTTTAAAAGAAAGTTTTATTCTGAGACAGACTGCCGAGATATGGAAATACATTTTATTTTTTAGTTCATAGGAAACCGTTTTTAATTTAAATCCAAAAATCTAAAGATGAAAGTTGACAGTGAAAACAGAACATTCAAAGAATGGACTATATGTTCATCCTACCCGGTTTCATCAATGTGTATTTAACTCTCCACATCCTATTGATTCCACTCTTGGAAACTGCCTCATATTCCCGCTTTCAGCATGTGTCTGAAAACTTTTCCCAACAGTAGCACCATTACAGAATAAGGGTTCTGTAGACGCTGTGGTATGCTAGGTATGGTAAACAAGCAGCGTCTCATTTACAAAGCCTCACACTCCCTAGCTATTTAAATGGCCTCTTTAATTGGAAACAATATGCATAATATAGGCTCCATCCATGTGCCATGGTCCTGGAATCAGCTCCAGAAAGACATTAAACTGGAGCACAATCCCTTTGGGTGATTTTAAAAGTTGAACTTTAGACCTTAAAAACTGAGGTCTGCAGCTGTTTTAGTTGAGTTTGTATAATGTGTAATTTGTGTTTTTGTTAGGGTTGGTTAAGTTACGTGTTGCTTTGTTTGTTTGTATTGTATTTTATGTTGTAATCCTGGCTTGTTGCTTCCTTGGCCAGCTCCTGTGTAAAAGAGATAATAACCATCTCATCTCAATGGGACTCCCTTTAAATTAAGGTGAAAATAAACTTACCGCAAGCGACGTCGTGCAACGATGACAGAAGTTTTGGGTGAAGGAAATTGGATGTTCAAAGACAGACCGCCCAGAAGCTTTTCTAGCTGCACACTCACTTTGTTCCTGACATATTCCATATTCATATTTGAGGATTGTTCACAGTATAGTGAGACCCTCGTTACTTCATATTTATAGCCTAGTTCAGTATAGTTCAAACAACTGTCATCAAACGGTATTGTATAGTTTAGTGAGACTCTAGTTACTTTTTTCAGGATGGTTCAGTCAAACTGAGCCTGTCATAGTGTTTATTTTAGTGAAGGGGACTGCATGTTTAAGGGAGACCTGTCTACATACTGTGTTTGTGTGAGGAGTGGAAAGGAATGAAGCTATAACTCGGCGCGCATGTACACACATTTTCAACCCTACCATATATAGCCTATGCATTTTGTATGTTGTGTTTTGTACGTGATGTTATGCTTTTACATGATGTTATGCCTATGCATGCAATGGAGTTTCCACAACAATGTGTGTGTTAGGTGTAAGTGGATGAAAAAACAATCATTATGCACTTGTGTGCTTCCGTGTCGTATTGTGCATAATATCTCTCTGAGTCTTTGTTATTGTGCTTGTCTTTTTGCTTTGCCAGAGTGTCCGCAGGCATGTGCATGTGTGTCTGATATGAGAGACAGCTTTAGTCCAGAGATTTATGTTCTTGCCTATGGTTATTAAGAGCTCTGACATTTTAGAGGGCATTCCATGGTTCTGCCTTGGAGCAAGAAACCCTGTCCCTTCCCTTCCACAGCTCAACTTTAAACTGTGGCTGTATTTTAATTTGACCGTGTTGTTATGAGTTAGTGTGCATTAATAAGTTCACATAAAAGACAAATGGGGTTGGATAATGCTCATTTATCATGCATATAGTTCTCACAAATACTAGGTGACATTTTTAAGAATGGCAGCCATTCATGTCAGTTTTCCGTCCAACGCTTTGGTCACAGACAAGATATTTTTTAAATGATTGGCTGGATTGCAAAATAATTTGCTCTGCATGTTCATGTTCCCCACTTTAGAGGAAGAGTACACCCACAAATTATGTCATTATCTACCACTCTCATGCCAACTGAAACATTACGTTTCTTGTCCGCACAACACACAGGAAGTTTGCCAGCAAAACTTCATAGCAGCTTTCTCCAAAACAGCCTAAGCCAAGAAGGGCAAACAATTACCATAACATTACTCCATCCCGTTGGCTAATTTAAATAAACTGCATCTCTTTTTCACCCTCTCTTTCCTTATCGCTCTTCTCATCTTCGTTCTGAAATACACAGAGCAGGCAGCGGTAACTTTTAAGCTATTTTCTTCTTTCTTATCTACTTATATAAGGGCGAATTGCTACTTCCGCCACTGACGCCCACAGCCATTCCATTCATTTGGACCTCTCGCCTGCTGACGCCATACCCACAGCATTGATTTCGACTAAACACAACAACTACATCTGACATCTCACCACAACACCAGCCACAACGTGCACGCTGAATTTACGGGTGGCGTAGGGTACTTCTCATTGCTCACTACACATTTTCCACCTCGCAACATAATTAATTCTACTCGCCACATTACGACCACACCGGACGGGGAAACACTTTCGCACCGTTTACCGTCAGCACAACCGAACGCCGACGGCCACAGCCGACACAACACGAAGCGGCGGCCATTGAAATCAGCGGTCTTCACTCGCAACAATATGCAAGGGATAATGCATGGGCCTCATTATTGACATTTAAAGCCCTTCAGGGCGATTAACCACCATTATCCCGCTTATTACACGGCTACTTAATAAATACATAAATAAATTCACCCAAAAGTAACAACAAAACAAAGTATTTCCTTGCTTACGGCAATGTAAGTATTCCATAAGTATTGGGCTGGGCGGACAAGTACGCCTCGGAAAACAAATGAAAAAATAAATCGCCCCAAAACACACTCGCCCCCCATTCTACATAATGCCGATTTGCCTGTAATACCGCCGGATTTGCCCCGGGGCGACTGTGTTTTGGGGCGAGCGTTTTGCTATTTCCCCCGTTGTTGCCTCGGAAAACAAATGACCAAATAAAAAAAAACTCGCCCCAAAACACACTCTCCCCCCATTCTATATACTGCCGATTTGCCTCTAATACCGCCCGATTTGCCCCGGGGCGACTGTGTTTTGGGGCGAGCGTTTTGCTATTTCCCCCGTTGTTGACCCACGCTAAACAACAACTGTAGTGGATCAAATACAATCACTTTTCGGTTATTGCATCGTCTATTTCTCACTTCAAATGTTTTCAAAAACATTCTTGAGAGCAACGTTTAGTTGTAAATGACATTGGCTGTTTGTTTACATGGCTGTCATGTTGGATAAAGCATACAACCAAGCACCTTAGGTTACATCTCCACACACACACTATGATCTTCACCCAGCCAGCAACAACAACAAAACAATATTATGGCCTACCTTTCTTTGAGGTCAACTGTGAAGAATAACATTGCAAAAATAGTTCCAATCCAGTGCGTAACACACAAACAAAAACACCTCATTTTGAGTCACGAGCGCCGTGAAGAAAAAGTTGAGGCTTTTAATGTGTGTGCGTCTGTGCGACATGTGTGTGTGTGTGTGTGTGTTGTTGTCACGTGACTACTAATAGCCAACCAACAGCCTGGAACACACTGTGTGTGTGTGGGTGTGTGTGTGCGTGTGTGCGTGCGTTATTGCAATAAACTGTTCCATATCATAATATTACACATTACAATCATATGTATTATTAAGTATATTATAACTATATTACATATTGTATTAATGCTGTTATATATTATATTCTTATATATATTACATATAATAATATATTATTATATCATGTCATATGCTGTATTATAGTACACAATAACACATACTTACAGTCACATATAAATGATACCTACAATACAAACATACATACTATTATGACATATCAATACATACATATTTATATATATTTTTCCGTATCTATAATACCTGAGCCATAAATGAGGCAGTATTCACAATGCCTCTTTGCAAGGAACGCAACCCCACGATCCGCCTCCCTTAAAAGAGCCATAATTCCCATCTCTACTGCCCACTCTGTGCTGCAGTGACACGGACACAGAGACAGGGACACGGAGGGACCAACAAACGCAAAGCCCCGTGCGCGGCTGGTGTCCCGAGACTCTAGTTAATCATATTCTCATTAATAGGAATAATAAAAGGAATGAATATTTCATAAATCATGTGATTTTCACGTTTTTGGTGCCAGCACGGTAAACTGACTGGAGCCACTGTGCACTCACTGTCCGATGCAATAAATGGATAATCTGGCAATCGGATATCATTAATAGTTTTTCGAACCTCAATGATGAGTTGAAAATGACAACTGCATTAGCACTAGCAATGACACTTGCGATGCACTTTTGCACCAGGTGTAACATAGGGCCCATTGTGTCATCATAATTGTTTGCCCCTTTTCGAATGTGAAAAGGCCTAGTGTGTTGTGTGGACAAATAACCTTGATCAGTGTTAAAATAGTGTGAGGCTGAGTAGATAATAACAGACGTAAAATGTTTAGTGCACTATGCCTAATAATTAGGCTTGTTATTATTTTTCTACGTTCACCAAGTATATTGCTCAGCTGTTTGTGGTACACAAATGTGGCTTCTGCTCATGTCGTGAGAAGACTGTTGAAAAAACTAATTTACTAAAAACAAAGTAAAAACACTTGAGGCAAGGAGATTATGCTGTTTGTAGGTGAAGGAAATTAGATGAGCCCTCGTGTCCAGACAGAAGAAATCACTGTTTAATTGTCTACACTGCTGTTCTGTACTATTGATACGATGGATTAGATAGATTAGCCAAATATTTGATTATTTGTGATGCTATGTGTCAGTAGCCTGGTCAGTATCCTGGTGTCAGTACCCTGGTGTCAGTACCCTGGTGTCAGTACCCTGGTGTCAGTATCCTGGTGTCAGTATCCTGGTCAGTATCCTGGTGTCAGTGTCCTGGTCAGTATCCTGGTGTCAGTATCCTGGTGTCAGTATCCTAGTGTCAGTATCCTGGTGTCAGTATCCTGGTGTCGGTATCATGGTATCAGTAACCTGCTCAGTATCGTGGTCAGTATCCTGGTGTCAGTATCCTGGTGTCAGCATTGTGGTCAGTATCCTGGTGTCAGCATCGTGGTCAGTATCCTGGTGTCAGTATCCTGGTGTCAGTATCCTGGTGTCAGCATTGTGGTCAGTATCCTGGTGTCAGCATCGTGGTCAGTATCCTGGTGTCAGCATCGTGGTCAGTATCCTGGTGTCAGCATTGTGGTCAGTATCCTGGTGTCAGCATTGTGGTCAGTATCCTGGTGTCAGCATAGTGGTCAGTATCCTGGTGTCAGTATCGTGGTCAGTATTCTGGTGTCAGTATCCTGGTCAGTATCCTGGTGTCAGTATCCTGGTGGCAGTATCCTGGTCAGTATCCTGGTGTCTGTGAAGTACAGGTGTAGAGGCAGCTCTGTGTAGGATTGTGCTTTCAGTAGTTCTAGTCCATAGTTCTTAGTAGTATGCTTTCGACGATAACAAGGTCACTGTGGCCTGCACTCTCACACACAATGGTAAACATTTTGGCTGCCTGCTCCAAACACCATGAAACCATGAAAAACACAGTTTATATGATAATTTTATTCTTTGAAATTTAATTTAATATTTGGCAATCAATCTATTGCAATCAATCTATGCATTGACTAATCATCATTGCATCATTGCAATTTTTTATAAAAATGCATTTTCCCGTATTCTCAAAATACAAAATACATATTTATATCTCAAATAAATTTCTCAGACCAGCATTTTGTATTTGTTTGGTGATAAATGTTTTGACCCAGCATTAAAATACTTATTTTAAATGTATTTTGCATGTGAACTAAACCCACAATTCAAACGAATGCTTGAGAGAATGAACTATACTGCCATCAGCTGTTTGTGCTCAGACAGAAGTTTTCCTTCTCCACAAGCTAACACAGTGTTTCACTAAGTAGTTCTTTGTGAGCTCAGGGAGCTATAAAGTGCTTAAATGGTTTAAAGCCATTTATGCAACCCCATTGAACTCCAGCCTGATAGTAAAATCACAAACTAGTGAATCTGTCACTATTGATTGGCCATATTCTTTATGACAATAATATCACATCTGTATGTACGACCTGAAGTGACTGAATGTGCTGACTGTGGTGTTAAAGGGTCATGGGCGAGCGTGTGATATAGTGACCTGTCATTAATCACTATGGCTAATGCTGTGGCCTTGTGGCAGGGGGTGTCAAAACAAAATGGAATGATGGTGCAGAAAAGGACATTATAAAGTGTAAATCTTACTCTGGCCATGATTAGAAAATCTATCTATCTATCTACAGTATCTATCTATCTATCTATCTATCTATCTATCTATCTATCTATCTATCTACTGTATCTATCTATCTATCTATCTATCTATCTATCTATCTATCTATCTATCTATCTATCTATCTATCTATCTATCTATCTATCTATCTATGCACATTCTGTTTTCCATGTGGCACCAACCAAGATCACTTTGCTACTCTACAAACCTGTGGAGATTGAAAGTGAAAAGCATTCTGCTCTCACTGACAATGTATACAGTAAGTATTATGCAGTGATCCATTCAGATTTATGTTTGGGCTTGTATGCCTTGACAGGACAGTAGGCTGACACATGGGGAGAGAGAGATGGGGAGTGACATGCAGCAAAGGTCATCGAGATCGGGACTGCTACGCCAGCGGTCCAGGTCTGATCTGTGCAGATCTAATAAATCATGTTTCTTTATTAAAACAGTACATTCTACTGGTTGTGAGACCCACAGGCACTCAGGCAGTAAGAGTGAGTCTACTCTGTTCCATATTGATTTCACATCACTCACCATGACCTTACTGGCAGCCCCCTCCACCAATCAGGTCATGTTTTACTGGCAGCATTGATTCCTATTGGTCCATAATAGGCCCCAAGGTGAAGGTTTTGAACTGCATGTTTATTGGGCCTATGGGGGACCCAGTGGATCGCCTCCTCATGATCAAAGACCCGCTCAAAGGATTAGAGAGGCTGCAGACCATAATGATTGGGTAATTTTCACAGTGGTAGCTGCCATCCTGTGTGGTTTCCTTGGTTCTGTGACAGAGTTTGTCAGGATTGTGAGAATGAAGATGTGTTATGGCATTAGTTATATTTGGTTGCGCAACAGCAATAGCCAATCTACAAGCTTGCAGATCTGCTATTTTCCAGTGTGTGAAACCACTACAAGTATAAATCAGGGCTTAGAGAGTACATAGCGAGTTGTTTCTATTAGTAGAGTGGGGGGCGTTAAAATAACAGTAAATAGTTGTGGTGTGTGTGTGTGTGTGTGTGTGTGTGTGTGTGTGTGTGTGTGTGTGTGTGTGTGTGTGTGTGTGTGTGTGTGTGTGTGTGTGTGTGTGTGTGTGTGTGTGTGTGGGTGGGTGGGTGGGTGGGTGGGTGGGTGCGCGGGCCCGCGTGCGTGCGTGTGTGTGATTTCTATCATTCCTTTTTGAGAAAAGTTATTTTGATTCAGTGTAAAAAAAAAACTTTAATCTTCCCTTTCTGCTTGAGAAAAGCCTAATGCCTCATTGATACTTAATTGTGCACTATAGAGCACCTAAACTAGCAGATCTACAAGCTCACAACGGGTTGCAGCACGGGGTGTTGTGAGCTTGCAGGTCTCTGATTATCGCTGTGCGACACTGGCACACAACTAAGTATAAATCAGGCTTTAGGTGAGCTGAGGTTAAAATTGCAGACATAAGCCTCAGGGCACTGAGGAGAGGAAAATAAACTTATTGTATTATAAATTCTAAAAATGTATTCAAATGCAGTAAAAGGTTTATTCCTATGTGCATGAAGTATAGTCATGTGCCTTTTTTTTATAAAGAGAAACAAAGAGAGCACTTTATCAGCTCTCTTTGGCACATTGAATTAGTCAAACTGAACCATTCCCTACTAAAACCTTGCGGAGAACAGAGCACAATAGTGGAGCAGCTTCTGAGGTGGTTTCATCATCATGGGAGCTGAGTTTTTGGGTTTAACACAAAGTTGCAACTCAGTATATCAAATAGCACAATTATTAAACTCCTTTTCTGTGACCCTGATGGAAAATCTGACAACATCTGGGTCCCACACTCAACTTGACTTTATTATCACTGGGTGTTTAAAAAAGTGGGGAAAAGTCTTGTCATACAAGCTCAGAGCTTGAGAGAACATTTGCAGCTTCAAGAAAATTGTAAATTGGGATGGTTCTGATCAAAATCTAAATATTGAATCAAGCAATTTAAAAAAAAAAATGACACAGTCATATATATCAGCTCGCACTTAACTCATTCACTGCCAAGGACAACTTCTGACAAGTTTTTATCCAAACGCCCACACTGGCAAGGATTTTTTGGTGGGGGGGGGGGGGGTTCAGCCTGTAAATGATCCAAGCACCACCGAAGAAGAGTAGGCTACACCCAGAAATCACTTGATCACAAAAAAAAGGTAGGCACATTTTCATGTTAAAGGATTTATAAAAGTAAAATTGTCTCAGCTTTCAGTTGTTTTTCTGCTTGTTTTTCAAAAAACAAGCCACATTCAAACGGACATTGCTCTGGAATGGAGGACCCCTTGAGTTCCATCTGGTCCACATAATAAGCTTCCTTCCTTGGCTGGAACAGAAGGTGGCGGTAATGCACCAATGAGATGGTTGCCAGCTGCCCTTAAACTCCAAGAAGAAGAAGAAGAAGAAGATCTCTTCCTGTGGATTCGTCTATTCACCTGAGGCTGTGTGTTTTCCACTTCCTGTCGATTTCATTGTATATCATTGGTCATCTGACCAGTTTCATTGGATTTCATTGGATCAAATCGTCAGGAAGTGGAAAACACACAGCCTAGGAAACAGGTGATATTCACCTGTTTCCTAGGCTGTGTCAAGATATATAAAAAGAAGGTAGGGTCATCTACGTCATTTTCGCTATCATGCAATTCCAGACGGCAGATTCGTCGCACCATGGGAGCCAGACTGCATGCAGCCGTGAGTTCAGTGGAATGCATTGGAGTTAATGAGAGCCCGGTGGATCAGCTCATGAACAAAATATATTTCTGAATGACTGAGACCTTTGTAAAGTAATTGCTTCTGGAAAATAAAAGAAGACATATCACACATTGTTTTCTGCTGTGTTGCTTTTCGATGTGTCCACTGCATACGTTTATTGAGCTATCTAAAGAGCACAAAGTACGCGATACTGCCGAGACAGAAACCAGTGTTGCCATGTCCACTTATTATAAGCGACTTTGGGCTTATTTTTCTGTGAAGTTGCTTGTAAATATTGGTAGTTGCGGGTTGCGGTTTTATGGGCTTTTTTTTAAAGTGTAGTCGATTATTTGGACTTGGGCTTCACAATTTAAAAATTATTTTAACCAGTGATTCTTAATTATGTTTATGTCATGGACCCTCAAATGAATATGTATTTGTCCCTAAACCCCATCTGAAAATGTTTTGTGCCAGGGAGCCCTGTACCAGATTTGTGTTGTTAGTGTTTCAAAAATCCTCAATATTTCACATTTTACTTCAAGATTTTTTTTTAAATAGCAGATCTACAAGCTCACAACGCGTTGTGAGCTTGTAGATTGGCTATTTTCAATGTATACAGTAAAGGTTTAAAGTGCTCATAATGGCCTAGTGCAAGTCTTCAGGGGTCCGCAACCCCTAGGGGGTCCACGAGGTACTGCAGGGGGTCCATTTGTCTTCATACATTTTAAAACATTTTCCACATTTATGTATTAAATAAATGATATCTATAAATGATTCTGTCCATTTCATTGTGAATAGCTTGTAGGCTATACATGATTATTGTGCAATTGACAGATTGTTGTTCTCAGTTAATAAGGTATGTTTGTAAATGGCAGTGCGGCCACCCTACTCACTGTACCCTGTACATGTATGTTTAATATAAAAGCATGAATATATTAATCTGTCTATTATTTTTAATAGTTTAGTATTGATGCACAATAACATGTATGTTTATAAAACACAATTGTATACATAATTATACAATATATGGATGGGGTCGAGGTAGGGTAGGGGGTCCCTGCTCCATCTCCCCATCAGTTTGGGAAAACGTTGAAGACCCCTGGCCCCTGGTGCTTCTTTTGGGCTTGTTTTCCTAGACCTGGTTGCTTATATCTGGCAACACTGCCAGAGACGATTTTTATACAGTCTATGGACGATACATGCCGCTGTTTAGATGCCTCAATAAAATTATACAGTGTGCTAAAAAAATCCGAATTGATTGGATAAAAACCTGTGATATGTCTTATTTTATATTCCTGAACCGATTATCTGACAAAGGACAGAATCGTTCAGAAATAGTGTTTGTTCACAAGCTGGTACAGCTGGCTGGCATAGACTTCATTGTATTTCACCAAACTTCCTGTTCCCGTTTTGGCTCCCATGCGCATCAATGGCGTCTGCCATGCAAGCAATGGCGTCGGCCCGCCCCCTAGGCTGTCCCTACCTTGTTTTCTAATTACCTTGGGCTGTGTGTTTTCCACTTCCTGTCGAGTTGATCCAATGCTAGAGTCTAGCTTATTGTTATTTGTGAACTCTATGATAGCTACACGGAGGAGATCGCGTCACCATGGCCTTTCACACGGAGATAACTTTTTCAGGCTGTAGTACAGAACAGATTTAGTGAAAACGGAGAGTGTGGCTGTAGTGACGGAAACACTATGTGCGATATGACACACGAAAACTGGGGTGCCTGTGCAGCGTGTGAAAGTAAACTGAGAGTGTGATAAAAATGAATACATGCCATTTGTGGTCTTCTTTATATTGTATGTGATTGCATGTTTGTGTTGGCAAATAAATCATTGCTGTTCATAGAACATTTAATTATTTTCATAGAAAAGTGGCTACACTTTACGTCATGGATGAATGATGAGAGTAGAGAGATAGGTCACTGTACATGATAAATGACTATTTACATTCAGTGCCTTGTTTAATCTCCCCAGAAATGTTCCTGCATGTGACACCAATAACCTAATTAACAAGTAAACAGGACATAATTAATATTGGATATGGTGCAAGATGCGGATGTCATGTAAAGTACTTGATTTGAACATGCATGGTACATGATTGTCAAAAAAAACAATGTATCCTTCAACTTGTTTATGGGCAAAATGATTGTATTTTGAAACATTTTGTGGGGGAAACATTTTCATTGGTGGCCACTCCTCTACCCAAGGTGCAAGAGTAGCCATTGCTTTGATTTTAATAAGGTGCACACAGGCATGGTTGAGCTGTACATCTTCAAGTCTGCGAATGGACATCGCCTCGACTCGCCTGCGGACTCCAGTGAAGTCCACATCTCATGCCTCCATTACCTAGCCTGGTAATCCCTCCCTCCGGAAATCTCATTTGTGATTTATTTCAGGAGTGAGTCTGGCATGATCGCCCATTCTGCAATTTGGCTGTGGGCTGGAGTTGGGCGGGAGTAATACCGTTGACTGACAACCCCTTCAGCCAATCAGCAGTGTTCCCCTTCAGCCAGTGCATTTGTACCACCTCCAGACTAATGTGACGCAACGGGACTTTTGAGACGGCCATGCCCAAAATAGGTTGCCTTATTCGGATACATGTGTGTCACTGCCCACCCCTGCCGGTTCTCTGAATTTTTATTTTTAAATAGGCTCTGTCATGATTCATTGACCACATATATGAAGTTAAACAACTAAATTCTATCCAAACTATATCTTAAAAGTAAATTCTGTGCCTCAAAATAGAAGTTTGAGAGCGTTTTGAAGTTTAAAAGAGTAGAAAACACTGCGGTCAAAAAAGATGGCTGCCGTTCGTTTTTGGTCAGCTGCACTCAGGCTGCACTCGGTTCCATTCGGGCTCACTCGAACTCGCCACCTGATTATTCAACTTTCGCTGTCAATCACAGAACGATGAGCGACGACGCTGATAGGCTCGTCCATTTGGTGAACGGGCTAGAAACGCCCAGACAAGCCTTCAGGCCAGACTCCTTCCTGAAATCAAATTTAAATGAGATTTCCGCAGGGAGAAATAAAGCAACATTGACCATGATTTAATATGCGTGGCTCAACTTGAGTTTTTCCTTCAAAGATACATTATGGCTCAGCTCTTGTGTAGCTGTGTTTGTGTGTTATACTACCAATTGGTGTGTGGGGATACTATTAACACATTTAGAATCAATTGCACAGCAGTGCATGAGGTCTTTGTCATTAGCTGACATTGTCATGTATGTTTTGTTGTAAATTAGGCTATTCATATTATGACAGTCTTGATTGGCCACATTTCATATGATAATGATATTGTGATTAGCCTAAATCAGTCTCATTCGGCTGTTGTTTTTTGTGTTCCTCCAGTTTTGCCTTCAGATGTCTTGGTGTGTGGGGATACTATTCTGCTAATACATTTCCCATCGTAAGAATCAAATGCACAGCTGTGAGAGTGGCACTTCCCCACTGAAATGTCACGGGGAGGTCGCGATCTGTAAATCAAACGCAGTTAGTTGACAAAATGCTGAGTGGCTTATTTTATTTGCTCGCCAAATGCAGAGTGGCTAATTGTATTTGCTCGCTGTTAACTAACAGGAAATAGTCAAATAGATTTATGATTAATTGAGAGCACATCATCACTACAGGTTATTGTTAAGTAAATACATTATTATAAGATTAATTGAGAGCACATCGTCACTACAGGTTGTTAAAGGAGGAGTTCACCCAAAAAATTACTTATTTTCTATCAATTGCACACCCTATGAAGCCTTGAATCCATGGATTCTTTTTTGTTTTTGTCGCATTCCTAAGCTAATAATTTGATTCCCGTCTCCTACCGGCTAATGTATCCGGTAGGAGACACAAGGTAGATTATTTGTGTCTCCTACCGGAAATACACACGGTCATCAAATTATTGTCTAGGAATGCCACAAAAACAAAAATAAATCCATGAAATCAAGGCTTCATGGGGTGTGTAATTGATAGAAAATAAGTATTTTTTGGGGGTGAACTCCTCCTTTAAGTATCGTCACCTTGCTAAACTAAGGGCCTAAGTAATTTTTGGAGGAAAATTATATTTTTGCCTAAGTCAGCTCCTCATGACACTGGCCACCTCTGGTAAAATCGCCCATCTCCTAATTGAAAAGGATCATGATGTTCCCTCCCCTTTTAGTATAATGGCCTAACTCCCTAGTGTGACTTAGGCCAAAATAGACCATTTTTTTGGCCTAAGTCACATGGTTTTGTGACATTATTTAATGATTTAGGCCATTTTTGGGATTTGTTTTTGGCCTAAATCAGATTTAATCCTATTTAAACCTATGTAAATCTCTTATGTTACATAACTGACAGTGTTATTTTTATTTTAATAGTCATAATTTTTTATAAACGTTTTCGGTGAAATGATTCAGAAATATCATACAGTTTTGTTTTGGATCATTTTTTTTTTCCTGAAAAACTTTAAAAAATGACTTAGGCCATTAGTTTAGCAAGGTGACGGTATAAAGCACTCATACTTTCGAAGCCCCGCCTCTAACCCCCGGTAAGCTCTCATACTTTGGAACTCATACTTTGGAAGCCCCCCTTCCAACCCCCGGTAAATGAAATCTGACATCGCTGTGCACTGTTTGCAGATCCCATTTTCTGAGAGGATGGCGAGCCCCCTCATTGGCCTCTGTTACCAAGGCACCAAGGTCAGCAAATGAGGAGAAAGTGACGAGAAAGTGACGACTAGTGCAGCGTCTGTTTACTGATCAGCCCTGCGAGCTGATAAAAACTGTCTGGGATGCACTAAAGCCAGAGTAGACCCCAGCAGTGTTTTAAAGTGAAATACCCCTTTATGGCAAATAAACGGCAGACTAGAATAAAAAAGAACATGCAAATATATCTACAATATAATACAATAAGCTACAGTAATTTGTAATTCTCACATTATGCTAAATTATTTTGCATGCAAATATTTTTATATTACCCGAAAGTGAAAATATATAATAAAATATATATATATGAAAATATATGAAAATACGCAAAGCACATGGGGTGGGGGGGGGGGGGGGTTACCGAATGGGCCTACTGTGTGAATTGTCATGGTTATTGAATTAATATTTCTTGTCAAAGGGCTAAAAAGTATAAAGCCCCAAAAGTACTGAAAACCGAAGGAATGGCCTAAACATTGACTTTGAAGATGTCACAATAAATCGTTTAAGCCTGATTTATCCTTCGTCACACGACAGTGTCACGTTGCAATGTCGAAAATAGCTGATCTACTGTACAAGATCACAGCATGTTGGATGCACATTGTGAACTTGTACATTAGCTATTTCAAGTGATTGACATCATCGTACAAACGGAGCAAAAACTACTGATTAGTGTAGACCTGAGGCCGATTCTACAAATGCCTTCTAAATCAGTAGCTCAAACCTTTTCGAGCTTTTTCGACCCCCCCCCCCCCTTGCTTTCCCGATTTGAATGGGTTAATATTTTCATTTGCAGTTAATAGTGTGTAGGCTACTGTACTGTATGTGTGCTGTTGATCCTCCTGATGTAGGTAAATGTAGTTTGTGCGGTTGGCAGTGGCGTAACGCAGAATCGCGGGGCCTCCCCGCAGGAGTATAACGTACATGCACGCGCGGGTCTAATTCGGTCTAATTCGGCTCTAATTCGGTTCTATTTGACCAATATAGATAAACTTTTTTCTTTTTTTTTGCTGTAAAAATATTTGTATCAGCGCAGGCGGGGCCCCCCCTGCTGGTGGCCCCCCCGCACCGCATCACTTGCTACCCCTCCGTTACGCCACTGGCGGTTGGCTGTAAGTCAGTGTACCTGTCACACTGCTGTCAGTGTTGGGGAGGGCTTTTCCAAGCCCAGCATGCCCAAGGGCCCATTGTCTCATAATCCACCTTTGGCAAAGCACATACAAACACTGGTGATGACCTACATGGTGGTCAAGGGCATGTCATCCTACTACCTGCGGGATATAATCCTGCACTCCAGGTGGTTCTCTCCCTCATGGCTCCCAAGCTGTGGAATGACCAGCCTCCATCTGTCCCGATTGATGGAGGGTCACTCACCTTCTTCCACTGCAGTCTGAAAACTCACCTGTTCAGATACCACCTCTAACTAAGTCTCTCGAGACAGACCGTTAGCTCACACAATTTTCAAATGCCTCCGCGGCTCGCCTAACAATCTGTACGTACAAGTGCTGAAAATGCAAAGAAAATAAAGCGGATATCCCCACCCCACCTACACACACTTCACCTTTGCAGTCACGTACATAAGTCCTTCTGGAAATCAAAACAGTCAAAGGCTTGCTGATCAGGGTTTCCGTTTGGCCATTGACCGATAAAATGTTTAAATGGCCGTTAATTATAGAGATCACCGGCCACCGTGGCCGATTGGGATGTTGTTATTAGGCAATTTTATCATTTAAGCCTAATACTAATATTATTATTTGGATAAAGAAACAACATTGCATGATTGAATACGTAGTTTACAACCATTAAAACCTATCATAATGGTTTAACTCCCGACAGCCTGCTGCGCCGTGCGCTGCAGTTATCTGAAAGATCAGCCTATTCGTCGTACGATGGTGTTGTGCGTTGAACTATCAGATCTACAAGCGCACAACACGTCGCAAGGCACCACGTTGTGAGCTTGTCTACTTGTCTACAATCTTTTGGAGGATTCGACCAAGCCCTGAAACACCTAAAAAAAACGACCATCTCTTTTTTTTCTATTTATTATTATATATTTTTATTTTTATCCTACGATTTTGTAACCATTTCTTCACCCGGTGCCAATTTTCTAAGTGATCCTGGGCGCTACACTCCCCCCACCAGCCTAGGGAGCCCAGGGCCGAGCTCATGCCTCCTTCAATGCATGAGAGCCAACTGACCTTCTTGTCACCTGACAGGGGGGAGTTTCCCCGGTAGGACGTAGCGCGTGGAAGGAACACGTTATTCCAGCCAGTTCCCTTTTCCAGCCAGTTCCCTTCCCCTCCATCAGGCTATAGTTGCATGGCTGTTATGGGGGAGGCGGTATAGCGACCAGGATTACTACATGTTTTTGTGAGGGTATTAACTACCCTATAGGAGACACAGGGAGAACATGGAAAAAACGGCCATCTCAACCAATCACGGCGACTGGGAAGCATGCTACTGTACATGAAATACACCGGGTAACGAATGACACAGGCTTGTTTAAATACCAAAATTAAACAGTTGTTTCACAGTAGGATCATTTTACCACCTGGGGTTTACACAACAAACTTCTGTAGGACACGTTGGATGTGGATACCTTTTACATTAACGATATGACGTTGGGTGATAGCGCTATTTGAACGCAAATAAAGTTTGGGGCGGTCTGAGACATCACTACATCAGTGCTGTTCAAATGATGACAGACACGTTTATTGATCGTTGTTTGTGCCTGCATGTGTGCCTACCTGTGTCAGCTGCCTTGTCAGAAATAAACGTTCTCCTTTTTGCATCTTAAAACCTGATGAGCGAGAAATGGACGGTTGATACATACGGCTAGATAGATTGACTGATTGAATACTTTATTAGCAGTTTGCAAAAAAAATTGACATGACATTGACAAGACATAACAACAAGACAAACAAACACCAGACTATAATGCATGTTAAACATGCAAGGCAAACAGAATACAACAAAATACGACACATTTTTGGATTGGACACTTGGGCTTGTACAAAACAGAGCAGTCACACAACAGAGTCGAGATGATTCGTGATAGGACCCCAGATGCAGGGGCGTCAATCTGTCTTGAGGCTGGGGGGGGTCCCTCGCGCGCGGGTTCGGATTCTATTAACTTAAATTAAAAAAGTATTTTTTAATTATCCTAAATTATTTGGGGGGGTCCAATCTGACTTGGGGGGGTCCAATCTGAAGCTAGGGGGGGACAAAACCCCCCCGTCCCCCCCGGGATTGGCGCGCATGCCCAGATGTATTCGAATGTTGCCAGACCGTCCTGTTTGTTGCAACGCAGCCTCTCCAGATGTATCAGTGATACAAACTCATTAAGCCATCTAGTAAAACAAGGAGCGGTGGAAGTCTTCCACTCTGTTAAAATGATTCTCCTTGCTACAAGTGTACCAAGCATAAGGGTCTGTTGGACAGAGTACGGCAGAGCAAGAGAGGCTTCGGAGCAACCAAACAAGGCAGTTAGTTCATCAGGTTCAATATGAAAACCATATACTCTGCTATACCAAGCAAAAATGTTTTCCCAGAATAAAATAATCCTTGGGCAAGACCAGAAAGTGTGACCCAACTTGGAGATGTCACAAGTATCGGAAACAGTTAGATACATTTTATTCATTTTAACCTTAGAGTAATGTAATCTGTGCATGACCTTGAACTGGACAAGCTGCAATCTGGCATTGACTGAGCCCGAGTGAATCCTCTTCAAACCCTCGCTCCAGATCTCATCAGACAGTTCCACACCAATATCAGCCTGCCATGAGGACTTCATATGATTTGTTGACGGAATAGACAATTTAGAAAACAGTGAGACAAATTTGGTGTTTAGAGTTAGGATGTTGTTTCATCAAAGCATAAAAACAGTGTTTCTGAGGTAGGTTTTCAAAATTATTAAAATTATTTTGAACAAAATGTCTAACTTGTAAATAACCCGTAAATGGGTTTGTGGAAGAGAAAATGCTTCTTTCAGCTCTGTAGATGATGCAAAATGGTTATTTATATATAGATCTGAAAAAGATATCGGACCATTTTCCTGCCAACATGTTGTTGTGTCACCATGCAAGTAGTGTATTGCTTGTTAGTGTATTAGTTTATTCTGCACCTGGAATTTGATGTGAACAGCGTCATCATACTGTTATACAGTCATACTTTGGTCGACAATTGCATTCATGATTTGAGGCATTTTGTTCAAAACGGACCTATCCTGCAAACATTGGAAGCCAATGTTAGCCAATTAGGATAGAATATGAAATATCGGACACATCCATCGTGATCACATGACTATAGAGATACAGTGTACCGATTTGCGTGATTTTTGGACAGAATCTGAAGGAGTAATAGCAAAAAAAATGTTTTACTAAAGTCAGCCTCATGGTGGCAGATGTGAAAAATGCAGGGCAAAGGTTTTTCCTTGGCCTTTAGGGAGTGTGTGTGGAAAGTTTCACGCAGATCAGTGCAGTTATAGGTAAACATGCGAATCGGCCTGTTATAGTGCCACCATGAGGCTGATTTGAACATTTTCTAGTGGCATTTCTTCCTTGGCCTAGTGGGAATGTGCGTGCACAATTTCACGGAAATCGCATGCTGCGTTCATGATTTGAGACATTTTGTTCAAAACAAACCAATCCTGCAATATATATATATATATATATATATATATATATATATATATATATATACACACACACACACACACACACACACACACACACACACACACACACACACACACACACACAGTGCAACTTTTCCGAGGTGTAGTTACAGACTCTCTGTAGCGTTTAAAGATTGTGGAAGTGTTGTCTGGCTTGAGAGACTACCTAAATATAAACTCCAATGTGTGCACTGATCCTCAGTGTTAATTTATCCATTTGTAACTCAGAGCATGAACAAATGGAACCAAATGGATCCGTAAGGGTCCATTTGGTTCCATTTGTCTGAGTTAAAGTGACATTGACAATGTTATTGTTTACAGACGACAGATGAGGGGACATTAACTATAACCCTGGGTTAACACACACCATGTATAACTGGGTAAAAATAAATACACATTCACAAATGCACTCTGCCTCACAAACACCATTTATAAGTGACTGGTTGGATAACCCACTAGCATCTGTAGTGACCATATGTGGTAGGAGGATGTGATATAGCATTAATGCATATAGTCTAGACAAGCATAATAAAACACTGGCTGATTCCACTGGGACACACGCACGCAGCACACACACATGCATACATGCATACATGCATACATACACACACACACATGCATGCACACTTGCACAATCTCTGTGTCTCTCTCTGTATCACGCACGCGCGCGCACACACACACACACACACACACACACACACACACACACACACACACACACACACACACACACACACACACACACACACACACACACACACACACACACACACACACACACACGCACACACACACATTGTACTATGAGAAATAGTAAATTAACAGCATCTGGTCTCTCTCTCTCTCTCTCCTCTCTCTCTCTCTCTCTTACACGTCCATCCATCAGCCAGTCACGTGCATGTGGTTAATATGTCGTACGCTTGGGGCTGCTGTGATGTAACGTGGTGTAATGCGCATCAGCATGAATTACTACTGTTCAGCAACATCAGCACTAACTTTTGCCCAATTAATGTTGTTTTACTTGTTAGCATTAGCAAAAGTTACCGTTGTCAGTATGTTAGCACAGCGTGTTGACGAGAACAGTTTCACTGAGTGACTTTCAAATTAAAATAGCACATTACGCTTAAAATCTGTGATCATCAGCATTAGGAGCAAAGCTGCGATACTGGCAAGGATACCCAGCCAAAAGACACACCATGCCAACCTCTGTGACAGTACATCTGGCAGTGACAAGCCTCAAGGTGCCACAGTGTTGCCTTCAGCGCCATGGATGTGGGTGACTGAGTGAGTGAGTGAGTGAGTGAGTGAGTGAGTGAGTGAGTGAGTGAATGAGTGTTCATTATTCATGTCTTCCATCATGTTCAAGGGCTTTTGGAGAGAAATTAACATACTCACTTTTAGTTTAGACCACCGCAGAGGGGAGGTGTGTGTCTTTGTCCAGCTGACACTCATTGACGCTCGTTAATGTTACATGCATCAAGGCAATATTGTTTCTGCACTGTCAAATAGCATGTCTAAGATAGCATCAAAGCCAAAGATTGTTTACAAGCGACCCTTTCTGGTATTATAGATATTTTGTTCGAGCTGTTGTTAATAACTATAGGCTATATATATATATAGTCTGACTAGAAGTCAGGGATAAAACATATTCCCACCAGCAATAACAATGAATGACTGGGGTCATTGGTCATGTACAGTAGGCTTGTAGATCAGAATGATAGTATGACTGTTAATAATGTTTTATCTTTGTGTGGAGTTTGCATGTTCTCCCTGTGTCCCTTAGGGTAGGTACCCTCACAAAAAACATGCAGTAATCCTGGTCTCTATACTGCCTCCCCCTAGTCAGCCGGGGTGCCTGATGGAGGGGAAAGGAACTGGTTAGAATAACGTGCTCCTTCCACGCGTTACGTCCAACCGGGGAAACTCCCCCCTGTCAGGTGATAAGAAGCGGCTTGCTAGCTCCTCCTGCATTGAAGGAGGCATGAGCTCAGTTCTGGGCTCTCCCCAGGCTGGCAGAGAGAGAGTAGCGCCAAGGATTACATAGGCAATTGGCACTGGGTGAAAAAATGGGTCACAAAATCGTGGGATAAAAACTTTGGGAAAAAATAATAATAATAATGTTTTATCCTCTTATCCAAAATGATGCAAGACATGCATGCGTGTTGAGGTACTTCCTGTACAGCTAGTGACAACAAACCAGAGAGAGCCAGACAGCCAAAGAGAGTATATTGTATGTTTCAACACAGTAGTAACCCACCACTATGCTGTTTCCATGGCTTTGTCTATCTGAAAAGCTTGATTATGTTGTTAGCGGTGGGCTGTGCTGTCATTGAATGTGTGTCTTCTGTAGGGAATGCTGACAGTTTAAGTGTTAGTCAAGCAGCTGAACATCAACCCATGCTGTCCCATCTCTCCACAGATAATGGCCTTGTTTCCTCTGAGAGAGGGCCTTGGCTCCCACGCGGTTTCAAAGAAAGCTGCACGCTTCTCTTTATTTGCTTTTATTCTCCCCTGATCTCCCCTGATCACCCTTGTCTTGTCTCCTGTCCGGTCTTCTGTTCCTTCCCCTCTTCTCCCTTCCGTTCCGTTCTAGGCAATGCGTTCACTCTGCCCATCTGTATCCCTCTCATCTTGCTTTCTTTTCATACTCTCCTGTCATTCCTTGCCTCTCTTCCCCTCTCCTCTCTCGGATTCACCTCTCATCTGTTCTCCTCCTTTCTCCTCAACACACCTCGCCTTCCTCCACTCTCCTCCTCTCAATTTTGTCATCATAATCATGCTACCCTATACCCTACAACACCACCCTTTCCCATACTCTCCTCTCCCTCACTCCCACCGCCTCCTTTTAGTAGAGCAGATAGTAGGAACAATCGTTCACTTTGTGATACAAGCGTGAAAATTGGCATGAACATTCCTTTAGGTCAACTCTTTGACTTTTTTAATCGAGCCACTCAAAAATCCAATATGGCGTCCATTTTTTCCCATAATGGCCGCTATCACGATATCTGTTGCACCCTGTTTTTTTTGTTTGTTTTTTTGTTTTGTTTTTTGTTTTCTTTTTTTTGGGGGGGGTGTCTTTTTTTTGTTTTTCTTTTTTTTTTGTGTTTTTTCTTTTTTTTCAGTTTTTAATATCTATATCGCCGAAGACAAAAGTGGCCAAGTGGCCAAAACGGGCGGTACCTCCCTGTCCGAGGGTCGCCCGGCGCCGGCGGAGGGCTCGTTGGATCCGGGCCGGGGGTGCGCACGCGTCGGTGCCCCCCCCGGGTCCCTGGGTGGCTGCCCGGGCAAACTGCGGCCGAAAAACCCGGGAAAAAGTGTGAAAATCGCACTGTGTTTGCAGGCCCCACGGGGTCGGGGGCTCTGGCCTCTCCCCTGCGTGAAATTTCGCGCGGTCGGAAAGTGGCCACTGGTGCCAGCGGGTAGCTATGGAGCATGCCCGGAACCGGGGCACGTTCCTGGGGCAGTGTCGGGGCCGCGAGGGGTCCCCTGTCCTGGATCTCCGCGTCGTACCTCCCCGTCACCTGCCCGTAGCCCAGGAGGCCTCTGGCTCACGCCTGCCTCCCTCCTTTGAAAAAGTCTCCCGGGCGAGACGCCGACTCGCTCCAGACCGTACCTATGGAGCTTGGCCGTCGCGATGCCCAGCGCGAGGCTCCGTCTCGGGTGGCGGCGCGGGCCCGCTCCTCCTGGATCTCCGCGTTGTACCTCCCTGTCCCCTCCCCGTGGCCCAGGAGGCGTAGGGCTCACGCCTGCCTCCCTCCTGTGAAAAAGTCTCCCGGGCGAGGCGCCGACTCGTTCCAGAACGTACCTATGGAGCCTGGCCGTCGCGAAGCCCGGGGCGAGGCTCCGTCTCGGGGCGGCCCCGGGTGCCCGAGCGGGGCGCCCGGTGGTGGTGGCCGTGTGGTTCTCTCCCCCCTCCCCGCGAGGGGGGAGAGAACCATGAAATTGGAGGCCTCTTCCCAGCGGGCTTATGGGAAGAGAGAGGCCTCCGCTCGGGGACGGCCGGGCGGACGGGCGCCCTGGAGGTCCTCGTGAAGCCCACGAGGACCTGGGCTCTGCCATGGCCCCCTCCTTTGAAATTCTCTCCCGGGAGTTTCGCCAACTTTTCCCATCCCGGTTGTATGGAACCGGCGTGCGGACGCCGACGGACGGGACGACGGCAGGCCCAAGAGAGGCCTCCGGTCGGACGCGGTCGGGCGGCCTGGCACCCTGGAAGTCCTCGTGAAGCCCACGAGGACCTGGGCTCTGCCATGGCCCCCTCCTTTGAAATTCTCTCCCGGGAGTTTCGCCAACTTTTCCCAGCCCGGATATATGGACCAGCGTGCGGACGCTGGGGACACGGACGGCAGGCCTGCCCAAACGCAGGGCCCCGCCGTCGGCCACGGTGGCCACTCTAGTCATGCACTGTGTTCCACGGGAACCATGCCGCCCGCAAGGGCCGTGGCCGCTACTTTTCCCTGATAGAATGGCACTCGTAGCCCGCCTCTTGCAAGGGCCCCGCCGGCACCTCGTGTGCTTCGGTGGACGCTGCTTGCAGCCTGCGGGCCCGACCAGGCGCGGAGGGACCACGTGCGGAGAGGCCCCGGTGGCCTGTCCTCCGCACTCCTCCGCGGCCGACCCCGGCCTAGCGAGACCGAGACGCACCGTCTGCCCTAGTTGCCTTGCCACGGACCGCCTGAGGGCCCCGGCTGCCGGCCTCGCCTCGAGCCCCATCGCGGGGCTCGGCGAGGAGATCCGCACGCAGCTGGGGCGCACAGGCGCGCTCCGGAGACTCCGTTTCTCAAACCCTGCCTGCGTCGCGTACTCCGGCGACCGACTAAACAGCTGCGTAACGGGCCACTGGCACCCATCCCCTGTAACATGCTTTCGACCGGCTGAGGGGCAACGGAAGAAGTGGTGCCGACGCAGCGCGCGCCTCCGGGAGACACCGCCGCCCTCCTCGCGGGGGGCCTGGGCGGTCTCCGCGGACCGGCAACCCCACGGCGCGCGCCTCAGCTGGGCGCGACGTCCGCGGCGGAACAGGAGGCCTACAGACAAAACTGGCCACTTTGGCCACTGATCCACCTGTTCAGTCCTTCAGGCAGTCACAGCCTGCACCTATATAGAGGAGAGCTTAATTAGATAGTTGGAAACACCTGCTTAACCCTCACAAATCCCTCCTCCACCCACAGCAGTTAAAAATAACTACATGTTCAGAAATCTAGAGATTTTCTTTTTAATTTCTATTGGTTTAATCCCCGATTTAGCCTATATCTTGTTTTTTTAATTGTAAAACATTAAAAACAGTTTAGAAAAAACTAAAGAATAATGTTGCAAATGTTCAGAAGTATACTAGGGGAGCTCTATTTGGTGTTTTGGTGATTGACATCACAAAAGCATAGGCAAAAATATGCTGAAAAGCTAAATCAGACACATTTTGGCAGCTATCTTTAAATAAATGGCCGCCATCTTTGATTTTCAAGTGGCTCGATAAAAAAAATCGATAAATGACCTCTAAAGATGATCTGTACCAAGTTTCACGCTTGTATCACCAAGTGAACGATTCTCCCAAAATATTGCTTTTAGCCGCTGCACTATTTCCCTTCCTCTTCTCTTCGAAATGCACAGTCAGCCAAACAGCGTCAAACACTCTGACAAATTACTGTCATCGAGGTGGACTCCTGCTGAGCAAGTAGGCTTCAATAGACTGTAAAGTAGATGGTTAATCACCAAGGATGGTGCAAAGTACAGACCAATCCTTTTCAAATCCTTTTTTAACCCCCCCCCCCCCCCCCATCAGACCCATCAGTTATTTTGTGCTTCCTTTAGCCACAAGAACAGCAGGAGGATTGGAGAAGATTAGGGGGATAGGCTATTAAACATGTTAATTATAGTTAATTATTACTCACAAGAAAGTTAGTTCCTCGATTATCAATGCCAAACTATACATAGATGCTAAAGTTATTCTGCAAAAGTAAAGAATTCTTCCTTCAATTGCTATTGTGTCTATCTTCCTATCCCTGTACTGCCACATTTTTGCTTGTGGATGCATGATGTTAAAACCTTTATGATATGTACTTCCTTGTCCGGGGTCCCCAGGGCTCTATCCTTGGCCCATTAATGGCCACATTTATCAAAGGTCAGACGATATGTACGCTAGGATTGGCTGTATAGGATTGCTTGATAAATCTCACTTGGAAGTGGGCATAAGCTAATTCCTGGGGTCAAATATAAGCTGGTTTGTACACCATTTTTAAATGAGGGCCATAGGATCCTGAATTGAACGTCAGATGATAAGCCTATCATCTGAGGCAAATGACAATATATTAAAAGACGAAAACAAATCTACAGAGTTGGTTGAAGTTGTGCAGCACAATCAGAGCTTATGTGTTTTTCAATTTATTTTGTTGTATAAAAACAAACGGGAAGATGAGTATGAGCTTGAGGTTAGGATCATTATACTTGAGGTTAGGGTCATTAATCTTAGTTTTTACTGCAGGCACGTTCCAGAGAGCACAGATGGTGTCACAAACAGGATGGATGGCAGGGCGGCAACAGCCACAATATCCAATTAGAAGAATTCTAGATCAATCATTAAATAATCAACAATTCTAGATAAGTCTTTTTTTTTTTTTTACACCAGGGTAATCAAGAACAACTGTGTACAACTATAAGTTATCAGTTAAAGGACAACTTCACCCATTTTCAACGGTAACAGGATAGGTGGGCTCTAGGGACATCTGGGCACCTCGATGTAAAATTGGCTATTTTGTCCAAAATATTAAAAATATATATATTTGAAAGTAATGTAAAGTATACATGATGTGAACATGCACGGTACATCTTTATCAGACTTACTTTTATCCTTCAACTTCTTGTTTATGCCCTAAAATGACTGGATATACAGGTTTTGTAGCAATGTGTAGAAATTGTCAAAATATTAGACCTTAATTGTCAAATGTTTAAGCATGTTTTAATCATGTATACATTACTTTACTTAAAAACATTTTCCTAATATTAAATTTTTTTACATTTTGGACAAAATAGCCAATTTTACATCGATGTGCCCAGATGTCCCTAGTGCCCACTTACAGCTATTACTGTTATTTTCACATGGAAAATGCTTTTCCATGTGAAAATATATTTTCTGGTTTGACAGTAAACATGAATAAACAGCTTGCCAGGTACTATTAAACAAACAGCATAATATACTTCCTTATTTAACCTTAAAAAAAATACTGCTTTGTGGGAATGTTCTTATTTGTGCAATATCAATTGAATAACGAAATGAATCTAAGTTAATCATGGTAAATGGTAATTTGTTATGCCTCCACTGGTGACAGCCGTGGCTGGAGGCATTATGTTTTCGGGTTGTCTGTCCCACAGACTGTTAACGATATGAACTGAGATATGGGCCGCTGAAACTCTGGGTGGGGAGGGCTGTTACTGATCCGGTCTACAGATAATATGGATATGTGTCCATACAGTATATGTATATGTGTCTACTTGTCATGCTTATTCAGCACGTGGCGGGGCCTTACCATGTAGGCCAGTACAAAACTTCTCCCCCGCCTTTGAAAACAAAGATATGTCTTTGGTCTGTCCGTCTGTCCGTACGTCTATAGGCCTATGTACTTTTGTCCCATGGTCATGAATCTCAGGAATGCCTTGAGGCAATTTCTTCAAATATTGCACAAATGTCAACTTGGTCTCAAGGATGAAGGTATTAGAATTTGGTGATCAAATGTCAAAGGTGAAGATCACATCACTGTGACCTCACAAAACACATTTAATATTGGACCAGGAATGTCATGGAGGCCATGAAGGCTATGACTGTCATTGCCCTTCAGTGTGGCCTTATGCCCCTCTTTGTCCAGAGGCCAAAGTGGCCCTGTTGCCCTACCTGCTCTGATTTCACAGTTAATTATTTACTCCCCCTGACTTCCCATCCCCATCTTCAAACAAGTCCAGTGCCTCTGATTAGTTCAGGGGTATCATGAACTTGAAATAAACAGCTTATATATTTATTCATGTTCTTGTTTGTTTGTTTCTTTCTTTATTTGTATATTTATGTATCTATTCATATTTCACCGATAATTATACTAGGAATTAAATATAAAATTATTCTTACCCCTTAAATTCATTATTTCAGTGGACTTTCTTTCTTTCTTTCTTTCTTTCTTTATTCGGATCCCCATTAGCTTCCGCTGCCGCGGTCGCTAGTCTTCCTGGGGTCCACATAAAACATCACAACATAAAACAACATACAATATACATACAAACAACAACTGACACTCGTCAGTCCAAAACTAAGCTACATTAAAATGCCAATGATATAGACACTACAGGAACATTGGTTAAACATCATGTACAAAAACATATTGATCATTCTAATTGTGTGATCTCTCTCATTAATATCTGTTTAATAGATTTTTTGAATATATATTTGCTCTTAATTTGTTTAATATTTGTGGATAATGAGTTCCATTGTTGGGTGGCTCTATAAATAACTGTTTTTTTAAGTACTTCTGACTTTGGTTTTGGAAGTTCCAAACTTCCAAACTTCCAACTTCCTTCAGACTTAAAATCATTAATGTCTTACAGGACACACAAGCATGATTCTCTTTTATAAGTTTATTATTTCTTTGCTGTCTTCAGTGTGTTTAAAAAGTTCTTTAAGTTAAAAGATCACTTTTTTGACAAAGACTTTAAAACAACTTTGGCAAAAACAATCTCAACAACTACCGGCACTGCGACAATTATCCTGCTTATCACATGGCTACTTAATAAATAAATTGGCCCAAAAGTAACAACAAAACAAAGAATTTCCTTGCTTACAGTAATGAAAGTATTCCATGAGTATCGTGCTCGCCGTCCGCCCGGCGCCCCGGATAACAAGTGTTGATCAAATAGAATAAAATTTTGGTTATTGCATCGTCTATTTCTCACTTCAAATGTTTTCAAAAACATTCTTGAGAGCAACGTTTCGTTGTAGATGACATTGTGTGTTTGTTTATGTGACACCCACAAGTGTATGTGCACAATTGTGATGTTATTATTTCATTTTGTGTATCTGTTTTGTAAGAGGCCAAATCCATTATTTTTTAGGTTACATTTAGAAGATATAGCCTTTATTTATACGGAAATTACTCATACAAATTTTGTCCAAACATCATGCAAATCGGTACACATTATCCCTATAGTCAAGTGATCAAGATGGTTCCGTCCAATTTTTCATATTCCATCCTGATTGGCGAATTCCGAACATTGCTGGCCCACAATAACCTACGTGACCTGGCGGAGACCTGTGCTCCATTATGAACCAATATTACATAATGAGTTGCTACAAATAAAGTTATAATGAGCCTATCTTGCCAAACCAAACATATGCCTAAAGTGTCGTGTGCTGTTTAGTAGAGTAATGTGACAAGTCTGACATAATCTTCAACACTCACAATGCTCAGAAGACACTTTGGATTAATGTTCATTGATTTGGTTTGCTATACTGAAACAGTGTGTAAACACAAAAGAGTAAACTTTTAGCATCCGGACTGGTTGTATGAATGCCTGGTATTTGAACTGTACTAACCTCAACTGCAAAGCATTGCAGAAGGGAGGGTCACGTGGACAGCTAACTGCATCAGTTAATGTGAGTTTTTACAACATTTATAATGGACATCGACATTTATCAGGAAAGCTTGCAGGCTTATAAAATACCCTTCCAACCACGGACTGTTTCAGATTGTGTCAAGTGGCAAGTGGCTTCGTAGCCACAGAGACAGTAGATTGCTATACTTCCCCTAACAATCAGGTTTATGAATGACAGGATAAACACATGGGCACATGGGGCTGCAGCCCGGGGGCCGGGGCACAAGGCTCCGGGGTACACACACCACCAAACAACTTGATATCAGGTTGCCGTGGTTACCCAATACTTTCGACCAGAGAGTACTGTTCAGTCTGGAGCTGTGTGGAACTCCATATTTGAGCAAGGATGACATCATATCTGATGATGCAAGATGTGTGCAGTGGTTAAGAAGCCTTAGTCAAGTTCTTAAATTCAATATGGACAACGTGCAACAAAACAAGTTCTACAAGGACGCAGTGAGGTGATTTTGTTAGCTATTTCGTCTATCTTAAGGTCAATCAAATTTTAACGAGGCTGAACGCATTATGAACCAAATGAAGAGGAAATCTGATTCTCTGGTAGAATCAGGACCTGTGCATAAGAAAAACAAAATGGATGACAAATATCTGCAGGAACTACAGGCAGAGAAAGACAGTCTGGATTCATCCTTCATGCATGCAACAAAACTAATTTCGGCAGAAATTGAAAGGATTCAGAAAGGAGAGAAGAAAGAAGCAGAGAAAGAAATGTATGTGGACCTGTTCACTACAAAGAACCTCAAGCTGAAAGAGCGGGTCCTCATCCCCACCAAGCAATACCCAAGGGTCAACTTTGTTGGTAAGATTCTGGGACCTCAAGGTAACACCATCAAGAGGCTCCAGGAAGACACTGGAGCCAAGATTTCCGTTCTAGGGAAAGGTTCTATGAGAGACAAAAATAAGGAGGAAGAGTACAGAAAGGGAGGTGATGCTAAATACTCTCACCTGTCCATGGAGTTGCACGTGTTAATCGAGGTGATGGCCCCCATTCCGGAAGCCTACATGCGCATGGTGCGCGCCATGGAGGAGGTGAAGCAGTTCCTGACCCCGGAGCCTGGTGAACAGGAACAGTACATGGATCCCCACTACCTGAATGGAGCCCAGGATTGTTCAGGTAGGGTGCGGGGTGGTCACCCCGGCAGGGGCAGAGGACAACACAGTAACCCCAACAACAATCCTGGAGGGCCAAGGGGGCGAGGGATGCCACGTGGTTCTCCTCATGGAGGTGTGCCACATGGTGGTGCTCCAAGGGGAGGACTGGGTAGGGGTGGAGCGTCCAGAGGGACACCAGCTGGCCGAGGTGGCATGCCTTCTGCACCTCCCAGAGGGGGCACAGCTCCCCGCTCTAGACCACCTGCACTGGGGTCACAGAGGATGCTCCCCGCCACTGCCCTCTCCCACCAGCAGCACCAGCATCCTCAACCTCCAACATCACAGTTAAAGGCAGATGCCTATGATGAATATCCTGCATATGAAGAGTCCTATGAGAATGCCTATGAGCCATATGAATATTACAGTCAACAACCTGCGCCTGCAGATACTGAATACTATGATTACGGACAAGGAGAGGCTCAGGAGGCAACATATGAACAATATGCTCAAGATGATTGGGAAGAGGGCTCAGGTTCCATCAATGGTACCGGAGGCAAAGCACCTGCTTCTTAGCCTCACAAGTAGGTAAGTAAGTAAGTAAGTCAGTCAGAGTGGCTTGGATTATCGGTATTTGCCAAGAATGAGGGTATCTATCCCCTTTTCAGTGTGCTAGACCCCTGGGGGATGGATTGCAACACCCACTATCGGTTCCCAGTGCTACACGTCTTAGTTACCCAAGCTGTGCTACTCATACGCTGAGTTGGCAGTGCCCAGGATCAAACCCAGAATCTTGTGGTCCAAAGGCGAGTGCTTACACTCAAAAATCGTCTCTAAAATCATTTAGCTAGAGACCGATGATAATCTCCCAGCTTATGTTGCTAGAAGTTGGAAACAATAAGACCAAGCCAATGTCTTTAGGTGGGGGGTCCTTCATATTGGGACAGTGATTGTTTTTCAAAGCAGTGGGTGTAGGTTTGTTAGCTGACTTTCTCTCTGCTGCTGTTTTTATAACTACAAAATCTTATATATTTAGTTACTTTAGTTTATTTACTGATTCATATTTCAATTAATGTAATGAGATGGCGATTTGTTTTCTCACTTATGTTGCATTTTAAATGTCTTTAAGAGCAGGACAAAGAACAGGACAAATACATATTATTACCAATGATATTATTGGCAAATGCAAGCCCGTGAGCTGTTTTCCCAGCAGACACCAACAGAGAGAGACATTCACCATCGTTTTCAAATGTAGACATGTCTGACCATCTTGTAAAATCTCATTCAAATGATCTGAAACTGCTTTGCACATCCCATATTTGCCACCGTGGTTATTTCTTTACTTTGTTTAATGGGCCTTTCTCAATGATCATCATTCAAACCAGCTTTGGGAGAAACCATGGCAAATTATAGTCCAGCTCTCCCCTTCCCAGCTCCCAAAGAACAAAGAATCTGCTTAGGGTTTTATTCAAATCTTGTATCTTCAGGGTGGGCTATTAGCCAAAACAATAAACAAAAGGAAACTAAACGTGAACAATCTTACACGTACCAAATCATATGTGAAGAAACCAATAGACAAATTAGTAACCTAACACCTAATCAAAACACAGGAGAAAAATACACCCCACTCCTACCAACCCTTGCTGTAAAATCAATGAACACGCTATCAAACATTACACAAAGAGTGACAGGGTAGTTGGTAGTCTGGCTGGAAGTGAGTGGAGAGAGGAAAGCCCGCAGGAGAATCACTCATTCAATCAGCCAAACACACCATCAACCCACACATAGAGACCAACAGAAAGAGACACCCACAAACCTACACAGGCAGAGAAGATTAAAAACACATAACACATAAGTGGAATTGATGTACGTACACATTAATGCCTTCTGCAATTCAATAGATCGTGATTTTTAATGATCCTATCCCATAATTCCGTACATTCACCATTGCTTCAAAGAGATTTCACCATGCCCGCTTAATGAGGGTTTATCATATACCTGTTGTTCTTACCTAGACTTTTTAATTGTTGTTTGATACATTTTTATTTATATTTTTTATTTATATATATATATTTATTTATTTTTTAGCATTTCCTTTACACAAACTGTCAGTCAGAGCTCCTCAGCAGACATCCCTCTGTGTAATGGGATGGTCTGGGGAGCGGACATGATGGGTAGCTAGCATAGGCACCAGGGCTGGCACAAGATCCACCTTAGGTTTCCCTGCCTCCCCAGCATTAAACAAGGTAGGAAACAAACCCCTCTCTACTTCTCAACCAAGAAATATCCTAACTGTTCTTTTTCTTTTTTCAAATGTCACATTAAACATTAGAAAGTAGAATATTGTACTTACCCTAAATAAAGTGTAGTCAAGCCCCCAATTCATGTTTACAACCCAGTCAAGGGTAAATCACGGCTCAACATAATAAGTGGGAATCTCAAATACCACCAACAACATCATTTTTTTAGCGTTTTTTTAAACTACGTATCTTCATGGTGGGCTAACAGCTAAATCGATTGTCAAAAGGAAATCAAAACACAGGAGAAAACAAGGTCAACATAAACCCCACCGCTACCAACTTATGCTGTTAAAATCAATTAACGCAGGGTAGCTGGCAGTCTGACTGGGAGTGAGTGGAGAGAGGAAAGCCTGCAGGAGATGAGGATACACCAGCCTTTTAAACTTCTTGCTGGAAGTCTAGACCCAATCAGCCCCCTGGAATAACCTGCACCAATCAATCACTTGTTTAAACCTACACATGGCACAGAATATTAAAAACACCTAAGATAATATAGATAGATAAGTAGAATTGATGCATAAACACAGTATGTATGCCTTCTGCACATTCAGTAAATCTTGATTCTAAATGATCCTCCCCCTATATTCTGAAATTCCACCGTTGCTGCTGATGAGAGTTTACTGTACCGCCTTAAAGAGGGGTAAACATGTCTTACCTATACGTTTTAAACTTTATTTAAGATATTTTTTAATAATTTTTTTATTAATAATTTTTTATTTAGTTTTATATTCACCTTGTCCTTGACACGGGCTGTCAGGCAGAGCTCCTGGGCTCCTGTGTAATGGGAGAATCTGTGGGAGCGGACATGATGAGCAGCAAAGGGCACCAGGGCTCAGGGCTGGTACAAGGTCCACCTCAGCTTTCCCTGCCTCCCCAGTGTTAAATCAGGAAGGAAACAAACCCCTCTCCCCCTGCTTCTCAACCAAGACATATCCTAACTCCTCTTGTTATTTTGTTGTCAATGGCACTTGCACATTAAACAGGTTAAAGAAACAATTGCCCATCAGAAATATGGAATATTGAACAAACCTGCCGAAAAAGGTTTAGACAAGCCCCTAATCCAGGTTACAAACCCAGTATATGGGCCATGGCGGTACATGATAGGTGGGGCTCGGAAATACCACTAGCAACAAATAATTGGCGTCCTTTGTAAGGGTTTTATTCAAATATTTTATCTTTTATCTATCTTTATCTAACACCCAATTAAAACACAGGATACATCAAGATCAATATAAACCCCACCCCTACCAACCCACGTTGTTAGAATCAGTGAATACGCTATCAAACATTACACAAAGAGTGACAGGGTAGCTGGTAGTTTAGCTGGGAGTGAGTGGAGAGAGGAAAGCCTGCAGGTGATGGGGAAATACCGGCCTTTTAAACTCCCCGCTGGAAGTCTGGAGTCTGGACCCAATCAGCCCCCTGGAATAACCTGCACAATCAATCACTCGCAAACACACAGTCCCCATTCTGCACAACCCTTATTGCTGCTAAAGGGATTTTACCATACCTGCCTTAATGAGGGTTTATCATACCTGTTGTTCTTACCTATTACTTCTTAAAGACGGGGTGCCGTGATTTTCAGTGATGGTTTCCCCCCCTAAAACATAATCATCAGGTATTATGGTTATACTAGGAGGAAGATTTTTTTCAAAAAAGTGTACAGAAATAGTTAAAATTATGTTTTTATGTGGACACGCCTCCAATTCATTAAGTATACCTGGTTCTCACCTTAGCACCTCCTCCACCACCTTAGCACCACCCACCTGTCCTAGTCCCTCCTCCTCCTCATGCCCACACCTGTTGTGTTATGATAATGAGGGGGAGGGTATGTTTTTACCTGTCCCTAAAGCGCTGTTTTTCTATTGGCACGTTTGACCATAGACATATAAAGATAGACGCCTCCTTCGGCTCTGAGGCATTGGTATGTCGGGCGCCATTTTAGCGTAGGAAAGCTGTAGGGAAGCTTCCGCGTGTGTCACAGAAGGGGGCGTTCGGTAGGCTAATCAGTTGCAGGTGGGGGCGGGACAACTAGATTCTGACAAGTCTTAGAAAAGACGCACTGTGATTGGCCAGTAGTCAACGCGCTGTGAGCGCTGTGATTGGCCAGTAGTCATTTTGAGTGTCCGTTTGCCTACGCGAAAATGGCGGCCGCGATACGAGTTGCTCCAACGAACTGCAGAGGCCAATGAGGATTCTAGGTTTCTTTATCTATGCGTTTGACCCTCAAGGTTTCAGCCTCCAGGTAGAAACTCAAAATAGTCAGAGAAGACATAAAACACCATAAAAACACCACCAGGGGGCTTAATGAAGTTCTATCAACCTCATAGACACATGAAAAACAGAAAAAGTGCAAAACCATGGCACCACCTCTTTAACTTTTTTTCAATACCTTTTTTTAATCAATGTTTTTATTTTTTAAATTTTTTTAATCATGGACTGTCAGCCAAAGCTCCCCAGTAGACATTCCTCAGCGTAATGGGAGGATCTGTGGGAGTGGACATGATAGGCAGCATAGGTACCAGGACTGGCACAAAGTCCAGCTTTACCTGCCTCCACAGCAGTAAACAGACTCAGAAACAAATCCTTCTCCCCCTGCTTCTCAACCCAGAGAGATATCCTAACTCCTCTTTCTTGTTCTTTTGTTTTATTAAACAGGTTAAAGAAACAATTTAATATGCCTATACCAGTGATAGGTTATATTTAACTTACCTGACCGAAAACGTTTAGACGTGCCCTCAATTCATGTTATGACTGATTCTAGGGGAAACCATGGCGTGACATGATAAGTGGGGCTCCCAAAACCCCCCAGCAACAAATAATTGGCATCCTTTTTAAGGGTTTTATTCAAATCATGCATCTTCAGGGTGGGCTAACAGCCAAAACAACGAACAAAAGGAAGCTAAACATGAACAACCTAAATGTCTTACCTAATCAAAAGAAACCAAAAGACAAATCACTAAACTAACACCTAATCAAAACACAGGAGGAATAAAGGTTACTGGCATCCACAAACCTGCACAGGCCATCACACCAACAGAGGCATCCACAAACCTGCACAGGCATAGACAAGAAGAATGAAAACATATACGATATGGTTACATTTGGGGTTGGGGTTGGGGGGATATCCATGCATGCCTCAGCTTTCAATATACCCCCCCCTAGTCATTACTTTTTAAGGCTGGTGGGAGATACGTTTCATATCTGCTTCTGGTCAGACTACATTACATACATGCATTTCCTTATTTATGTTTGATCATATTCATATCTCAATTCAACAATTTAATACAAAATGTACGTTAACCACATTAACCCCGGAGTGCATATTGTGGGTGTCGTGACGGTTTGTGAGCTGGTAGATGTGCTATTTGTTGTAGAGCTTAAAGACAGTATGAAAGTACCTTTACTCGGATACTGTACTTAAGTAAAAGTTTTTATTTTTTCCTTTTTTTCCCCTTTTTTACTTGAGTATTTATTTTTAAAACATGACTTTTGCGCCACTACATTTCAAATTAAAATATTTTTCTTTTCACTCCACTACATTTCCAGTAAGGTTGTTGTTACGCGTTACTTTTACAGTAAGCATACAGTAGCTATAGCTTTGAAGCAGGGTCCTGCTTCTTAAGCCTGTGCCTAACTGCTCCCACTGGATTTCTACCGCCCACTCCCACAATGGTTTCAACTTATTCCGCCTGCAGTTTATTTTTGACCACCTGGTTCTGCCCACAACAATTCTTATGCACTGTCTGCTTCTGCAATATTGTCATTGGGACCAAAATACAAACAGAAAGACAGCATGAGAGAGAGAGAGAGAGAGAGAGAGAGAGAGAGAGAGAGAGAGACCTATGGAGGCATGGATAGAGACACAGTGCATACGTAATCACAATGGTACATGAGTACAGTAGCCTACTAATGTACTCTTTGAGGACTCATACACAACGATATCTTTCATTTCTGACATACTAATCACATAGTATCAAACCACGTGGATGTTAGGTGTGATGTTAATACTTACTTATTATTGGAGTTTAGTAGACTAGGACAGATGTGACAGTGTGGTCATTATTAACTTTTTCAGGGCATTGTCAAGGCATCACATATTTCTACAGCAGAGGAAACCACTCTGAAATGCATTTTTCTAAGGTAGCTGTCTGTGTTTGCTACCCCTGGATAGCCTTTAGCTAGCTAGAGCGGCAAACCAGTCTAAAACCAGTGTGTTTTGTGTTGTTTTTGTTCAGGATTAGAAACTATACCTTGTCCAAGCAACGTCAGCATGTCAGCATGGTGGAGTGCCACGTCAGGTAAGAAAGAAAAAGGTCTCCATGGGCTAACAAAAAGTCCCCCAATACTGTCACAATATGCATTGTGACAGGCATAATAAAATTATGCAGACATCCATGCCATTGTCCAGTCTGATCGATACCCTGGTCACAGGGACTTGAGTGCAAATTTTTTTTTGAACAGAGAATCTGTTCCTACAGAGAGTTCCAAAAGAATTCCAAAAATGCGACCTTAGCCCCGCCCCCCTATATTAATGAACGGGAGTGAACGCCCACAACTCAACGTCACAGCCCCATTTGAGGCAGAGACGGCGAGACAGTCGGTTGTGTGCTCTTCGCTCCCAAGGCTGCAGCGCCTAAATACCCACCCCTCCCCTTCTCCCCCCTCCACACTCACTCGCGCGCACACACACACACACACACACACACACACACACACACACACACACACACACACACACACACACACACACACACACACACACACACACACACACACACACACACACAGAAGTAACACTGGCCATCAACGTTGTAACACATCTTATAGAGGACTGGAATAATAACTGATCATCATACATCTCAAATATAGGTCTACTAATGTGAAATTGACCAGCCAAACTAAAATTCACGATTTTAGAGAGTTGCTCCAACTTCCTTGGATTAGATCAGAGTGATATGATGCGATGCGTTTTCATTCAACTACAGGGAGAGAGACAGGCAGTCGCATGCTTCTCTGCCCCAGCAGAGAGACAGAGCGAGACACGCAATTTGTTCCGTATTTTCATAAACATCCCCCCCTGCTCATCAACACTGAATTTAACAGGCCTAATGAACAACACACAACTCAAGGAGCAGGCCAGAAAGTTTGTCGTAGGACCCAGGTTGGACCTCGGCTCCAGCGCCATTATGTTCAGTCTTCTGGCCGCACTGTCGTGGTAAACGGAAGCCTCGACTGTGTTTTGGGGCGAGCGTTCTGGTATCGTAACCAAGCCTGCTGTCTGATATTAATCTCTGTAGCAGCGCAGCGAGTGAATTACGTGCAGACTTCTGACTAACTATGAAGCACCCACTACTGCAGATAGATTAAAAATGCAAGAGTTAGAGAAGCACCACTTAACTTTTATTTATAAAAACCCTGTCCGAGTGTCCACTGTGTCTGTCACTGTAGCAGGCTGAGTGATAACGAGCCACAGCTGTTTGTTCTTGCAGCGTAAAGAAAACCTGTGCGCTTTATTACCCCCCCCCACCAAATGGACCCTGACGTGAAATAGGGCGCTAAATTCGCCTATAATAAACTTCAGAAAAGATCAGCATTCATTTTATGTTCTACTCCTAGTGTTGGTGTCAATATAAAAAAAATATGGTTTATTGGTAGGGGGGGGCATGCATTCTCCTCCAGTCACTCAGGGGGGGGCACAGACAAATATTTGGAGGTCGGGGGGGGGGGGGGGGGGGGGGGGTCAAGGAAATAAAAATAAATAAATTACATCTGGACCACCCCCCTGGTAACTACATAACGAACAGTCCCTAACAGCATACATTTCCATTACAAATGAGGGGCTAAATACATACTCCCCCCCTCAATTACAGTACATTTAGGGCCCAATACAGCATTTGAATACATTTAGGAGTAAATGACAGATTTCTTTGATATAGAGCTCTCACCACGCTCAGTGTTGCCATGTCCTCTAATTATAAGCGACATTGCCCTTGTTTTTCTGTGAAGGTACTGTACTTGTAGACTGGTGGTTGGGCTTTGCCCGTTTCTAAAACGTTGATATTTGGCATGAGTTATTTGTTGCTAGCTTTTAGATCTGCTATTTTCTACTACCACCACCACCACTAGTAATAATATTAATAATAACTAGAAAAAGTGCTCCTCGGTGCATAGGTCTCCGCCAGGTCAGGTAGGTTATTGTGGCCTCCTGGTGGCGCTATAATAGGCCAATGTGAAAAGGGTGGCATTTCTTCTTAGGCCTTTAACGGCAAACGGATACTTCATTCATGATTTGAGGCATTTATTTTCTTCAAAAATGTGTATTGCTAAGTTGTATGGATTTAAACTTGTAACAGAGTATGTCTATATTGTAATATTGGTAAGTAACGACTTTGAGTACTTTTTCCACCACTGCCAAAATATATCGCCTATATAGTAAACTATAATAGCTGTTCAAATGGCTTTTCAGGTAATAATGGTGCTTCAAGTTGATGCCTTCCTGCTATTGAAGTGTGTGGGATAGGCCTACTGATCAAGGCCAAGACACAGAAGGCAGGGTACAAACCCAATAAAGGGCATTTATTGGCAGCCAGGCTCAGAGAGCATTGTTGTTACGTTTTTTTATAAAGGGTAAATAATAATGTTCAACACAAAGTCTTCCGGGGTTCGGGGCATCCATGCATCATAATATCAGCATTCTTTACATCTCTCCATAGGTTGCCTACGAGGTAAAAGAAACAAGTCTCTTAGTTTTACATTTCACCAGCAATTAACATTGTGAGGGAAATAGTGGAGTGATCGCTTACCGCCTGAGCACCCGTCTGTTCACCAGGAGAGCCAGTGCTAGACTGAGAGAGAGTGGCCGCTTTTGAGGGTTGGTGCCACACCTAGCCGGTCCTCGCAGGTGCACTCAGTTGGGGTTGATTCATGAGGGCGATTGGTAGGTAACGCCCCTCTATAACGTAGCCGAGGCTGCTGCGCTGTCTGTAGAGCCTCCCACTGTCTCTCCATGGTGAGGTGCCTACCTGTCAGGTGATTTCCCAGCGATACTCCACCAAGTGGTATATGCTAATCACAGCATATGGAAGTTTCGAAGTAGTTCACACGTCCATTTACCAATAAATAGATAGTCACACTTAATCAATATTCACATTCCACGTACATCACCAACGCAATAGAGATGGGATGTATGGCTCTTTTAAGGGAGCCGGATCTTGGCGATCCGTTCCTTTCACAGAGCCGTTCAAAAGACTGGCTCATTTATGGCTCATTTGTATATTTATATATTTAAAAAACATATATAAATGCATATAAATATATATAAATATTTCTTATATTTATATCTCATAACATTATTTATTTTTATATTATATAAATATGATATAATTGATTACATCATTAATACAATATTTATTATATTATAATATATCATACATTATAATACCTATTATTATAACATATAAAATGATATATATATATATATATATATATATATATATATATTAAAAAAAATTATTACAATAATATATTTATAATCACAATAATTAATTTAATATATCTCTGCTGTCCAGCAGAGATATATTAGAGATACAATTAATTACAATAATATATTTATAATTACAATAATTAATTTAATATATCTCTGCTGTCCAGCAGCAACCAGCTACCTCCAAAACGCTCATTTTTCAGGAAATGAAACAACAAAATATACGTTTTTCAGGAAATGAAGAAAACCTTATATTTAAAACAAAAAAGCAGTGCAGCCTCATCAAAGTTGGTATAGTGACTTTATATATTGTCAGATACTTGCATGTGTCATTATATTATCACCACTTTACCCAAATCCAGCTCAAGTGGAGTTAGGAGTTTTGTCCAAACACAAATCCATTGCAAGTGGAGTTAGGCGTCCGAACAGCTGACAATGGCTCCAATCGCTGCTTAGGGAGAGGTTTCAAATGGGGTTAAATTCCTAAAAGCTAACAATGGATCTCCAAGCTCACAATGCATCACAACATGTGAATTAATGCCCTGATGCTTCATGAAACTTATTATATAGGCCTGCAATAATAAACAGGACTTTAAATATTACAATAACATTTGCAAAGAGGGGTTCACAGAGCTGGAGTTTGCGTAGAACTAGCGAGATAAATGCTCTGAACTCATTTCTTGTCACATTGCTCTCCTCATTAAATACTTCATAGATTTTAGAAATGGCCAGTTCTGGGGGTTGAGCACATGACAATCTATTACATGTGCTGGTTTTAGCTGAAAAAGGTGGTGTGATGTCCCACCCTCGAAACAGTCTAGGGGGAGACTTCAAACTGTCAAGGGCATGCCTTGCAGTTCCTTTAAATAGCCTCTCTGAGGGTGTTGGATGAACCCAGGCCTGACCTTTTCAGGCCGGCTATCAACCAGCTGTTTCTGCTGCTCAGTGTGGTTTGGGAACATGGCCGTCCACATAAAAGTTCCTTGAGACCTTAGGGAGGGTTAGCTCCATTCCTTCCAGCTCTGGGGCAATAATTATCTGACATCCCAGCCTGGAGTTCTCCTGAAGCATCGGTGCCATATCCAACATGTCATCTTCCCCTTCTTCGGGTTCCGGCAATTTGCCAAAATGTTCTCTGCTCACGTAGACATGACATGTAGAGCAGGCAAGTGATGCCTCACAGGCTCCCTCTAATTCAATGCCATGCCTGCGTGCCAGGTAGAGCACGTTGTCTCCTACTTTGGCTTTCACTGGGATCCTCTTCCCAGACCGATCGATATACACCACATTTACCACATTTTCTAGATTGTCCACATTGCGCTCACTGTTGTTTAGACCTATGGATTTGTGCAAATGCCGGATCAGAGTTTGAAAACGACCTAAGGACCATGTCCTCGATAAACTAGCCGCACTATTCATACAACTGTACAATCTGTTTTGTACAAATGTCTGACTGGGATTAGGACCTGCCACAGTGATGCTCGATCAGAACCTAACCAGTAATTGTCTGCTCATTGGATCTAGGGATTGGCTTCGAATGGCTACCAGCCAGAGTGTAGAATATGCTGCTCAAAGAGTCTTGGAGGTCGGGGTCTGTGTAGTCAGTTCGTGGAGAGCATAAATCATACTGCATGTCCCTTGTAACCGCATCTCTCTGTCTGGCGTTGTTTGCTCTTGTGAGCATGATGAGGTCACGATGGGGTCACAATATGGGGTCAATTCACCATGTGGTAACAGTATTTAAGCCATGCCCAAATATGGGATTGTGAGTCAGATGTACTCACATCTGGGGTCTATGATGTCAAACTGGCCTCCAAGTAATCCAATCAGCAACAGCACTTGGTAACGTGATATTAACAAACCTGGAGACTGTGAAAGCCTTTTTAACAGCCACCCACATATTTCACAGAAATGGTTTTATAAAAAAAATATTAGCCTGAATGCTGGTATACTAGTAAATCAGTGCTGGAAGTTCAGTGATCCGGGCACACAGGGTCAGCATTGGTCACCTACTTGAACTTCTACATTTCTGTTCCTGGCATCGGCTCCAGGATGGACTTGAGAAACCCGTCCAGTGTGCCAGATCGCTCGGGCAATTGTGTTTTTCTTCTTTTTTCAACTAGCAACTGCTATTCAATTCAATTAATGCCTTCTCTCTGCAGTGACATTACTGAGAAGAGGAGGAAGTGACATTACGTGTGCATTACTCTGAACTCCAATAAAAACAGCAAGACAAAAGGAGCACGGGACAGGCTCAGGCTCATTGACCCTGAGTTATATTAATAACTCTCATCAACCTCATGGATGCTGTCATAGACCTGCAAGCTTCTGATGAGGACCTATTTGGCGCAACCCAGAGCAAGATAACAAAGCTGCCCATAGCAGCAGTCACCAGCAGAGGTGTGCTACAAGGTATAGCTTGAGAGATTTGTTATATTTTCTGTTCAGTCGCATTGTCCAGTTGACACCATCCTTGTGTGTTGATATCAGGTTGCTATGCTTACCTATTATATTTCCAACCTGGGAGGCCAGTCTGGAACCTTGTGGAACTCCGTATTTGGGCAAGGCTGACATCATATGATGACATGAGATTTGTGTGAGGATTATAAGAGAACACAGATATAAATCATTTATTTGTGGCTATTGAACATAACCTTAACAGTGCAGGCTTGCCTTCATCCAAATTCACGTTTGATGTACGCAGTGGTACGTAGTCTCATTAAAGTTCTCAGCTTCGATATCCGTCTCGCACTAGACAATCCCAAGCGTGTCTGAATCCCATTATCAGCTATAGTGAGAGGGCTACATCAACCACCTGTTTGACAGACTTATATTATTCCATCATGCTAAAAGTGGTGGTAGGTTTCACTATGGGGATCCCCGTGGGGATCTATGTGGCTCAAAACTATGATGTCCCCAACATGACCAAGACAATAGAGGACATCAAGAAAAATCTCGAGGACAAGAAGAACCCGCCAGAATGAGCAAAGCTGGACCACGTGTCAACAGAAACAAAGCAAAACTCCAGATCAAATATTTTGTGAGATTAGACAGACTCACAGACCCATTTCTTCACGGATCGCCTCCTACAGAGCCATGCAGGGTAACAATATTCGAGGACTTACTTCATTGGCCTACAACAGCATGCACAAGAAATATGGCACTTTTTGGCCCAGTGGGTTTCAAGATCACCAGACATCAAGAGGGGGTCTATTTGTCACTCATTCATGTTGGCGTGGCATGTTCCTCAAGACTGTGCTCTGAATCTGAAATATATATTTAAGAAATACAACCCTACCTTGATTTCCTCAGCTGCCTGAGGTGGTGCAGGCATGATATTGTCTTTGCCACAGTCACTGTGTGCATATTCCAAGTCAGGTCACTCTGTGTGATGTGCACCCCAATAATTCCAGGACCCAGTGACACACTGACAGCAGTCCCAGGTCAGACAGTTTGCTAGCCAGCCAGGTGGTGTTCTATGGTGCTATAGGCAGAGCTGTAATCAATAAATAACAGCTTAACGTATCCCACTTTCTTGTTGTCAAGGTGGGAGAGGGTGGTATGCAGAACCTGGAGGCAAAATGTAGGTGCTGGGGAGAGAGGAGCCTATTATGAGGTCTTTTATGAACTTCTCAAAGCACTTCTTCACCAGAGATCAGTCATTTAGGATGGCTGGGGAGCTTTTGATTGCGGACAATGGTGGACCTCTTGAAGCAAGTGGGAGAGGTTGAATTACAGTATGATGGTGAACACTGGTACCAGGAGGTCAGCGCAGGTCTTGATGACGTCTGGACCGACTGTTTTCCTGATATTCACAATTTTTAGCACCCTCCTCAGATTCAGCTTGAAGGGGATGAGTGTGCTTTACTGGTGCATGAGAGGAACACCCGGCATCCATAATGCCGCTGGGCCAACCATACAAGCTGCCATGCTACTGCTCGCATTGTTAGCCTTGAACCGTGTGTGGAATTCATTCAGATCATTCGCCAGTGCTGCATCAGCACTCACCCCCTTGTAATACGGGATCTCTCTTAACTCCTGCCACGCACCTCGTGTGTCACCCTTTTGCAACATAACGCTGATTTGTCTATAAATCAAGGAAAATATTTTCTTCTTTTTTTTCCTTCTTTTTTTGTACTAATTATAACAGTTAAAGGTTTTAGGATAACTAAAGGCATATAGCCTACTGTAATAGGCTCTGCACAGCAGCCATATTGGCATGAAAATGGGCTGATTCCCTACTTCTCAGGTGCTACAAATGATACTGATTAACGCTCTGTTACATTCTGGTCAAACAGTCAGGGTGCTGCTATTGTGCATGATGGCTCACTGGAAAAACATTCTGCTACACTAAATGAAACAAAGCCTTAATTAGTATAATTGGTAACACCACGGAAGTAAGGAAGCAGCCGAAAACATAAAAAAAATAAAAATAAAAGCAGTCATGGAATGGAATCTGAAATATTTGGCTGATACGTTTTGATCACAAGACGCCACAATGAGGTATTTCCTTGGCCTACTGGGAGTGTGCGTGCAAAGTTTTACACAGATTCGTACAGCGGTGATCGAGATTAGCTGTTCGCAGACACACGTACGGACGGACGGACAGGAGCGAAAACATAAGTCTCCAGCCTTCGGCCACCCGGCCTGGCAGAGACAATAATGAAGCACGGGAAAAACAAGATGTTGTCTAATAACGGCATGGCCTCTTGTGGATCTCTGACTTCATGTTGCCAGTCTATGAAACCAGTCATCTATGATGTATCTGTACAGTATGACTCCATATTTGGACAAGCTTTCAGCTCAGTTTGACCGATGTTCAGTTCCTCTTATAGGCTTGGCTCTGAAAGAGACTAGCTACATTTTGTTGCTGTTGGGTGGAAACCAACTGTCTAATTGTTCCTTTAAAACTTTAAAAATATTTTAAAATACTGAAAATAGCTGATCTATGCGTCGTGTAGACAGTGGTTCTCAACCTTTTCAGGCCGCGACCCCCCAAAATAATCATATTTGAACTGGGGACCCCCCACCCTGACAAGCACTTAGAATTGTAGGAGTTGAGACTTTACATTTAGTTTGACTCGGTTCCACAGATAAATATTGTGAAAATAGCTGATCTGAATTTGTGCCTCTTATATTATTTGATAATTTGTCCAATGTTTGACCAGTTTTTATACTGTATAGTTTATTGATTAATTTTGATGCAGTAATGGTCTTTTTATTTTGTTTAAATTTTTTTCCATTTATTATTTAAATTTTATATTGTCACTTTACTGTCATCTGGGGACCTCCCTGGGGGAACCACTGGTGTAGAACAGTGAGCTTGTAGATCTGCTATTTTCACTACTTAGATCTGCTATCCTCGCTACATTTGTGTGGCACTCTTGTATGATATTGTATGGTATAAACATAAAAAACTGAAATATGTAGTTACTAGGTCTCTACCCGACAGCAACGTTGTGGTACATGGTCAAACAAGTATACGTTCAGAATGAATGACATCATCATATATTTGCTATATATATCTATATATCCTTGCTCAAATTTGGACAAACCGAGCCCCATTGACTTCAATTATAATATAACAACATTTCAATATTTCTAAAAGTTTAGAACACGTTAGTGGTGTTCTACATCAGCCAAATGGCAGGGTGCACATGAACTTTGGCATTGATCAGGCTAGCGGTTTTCACAATTAGTTCCAGACAGACAGACAGATAGTCCGCCCGTCCGTCCGTCCGTCCGTCTTATACTTTCAGATCTACCCCATAAAATAAAAGGTGTAGTAGAGGTGCTAATTGGCCTACTGATAAACAAAGGGGCATGTGTTATGATAAATGATTCCTGCTGAGGAATGTGCAAACTAGGAATTATCTTTGTTCTCCAGACCTGGAGTATTTGATGATAATGTGCCATCCATTTTATCTCCCTAGAGAGTTCAGTGTAATTATTCTTACTAGACCATACCCGTCGGGGGATATGAGCACCCAAAGTATGTGCAGTTTGGGTTATGCACTGTGCACAGACAGTATATCAGGGATGGAAAGTGACTTTGTACTTGGTACCTGCAACACTTCCAACACACACGCACGCGTGTGCGTCCTGTCGCTGTGGCGCCGAACCACAGAGAACACACACAAACACCCGCTCATAAACAGTTCCAACACACACACACACACACACACACACACACACACACACACACCCGCGTGTGCGTGCGTGACCCGTCGCGAACACACACACACACACACACACGTTTCGTTTAATGACTAGATACTGTGTACCGATTTGCGGGATTTTTGGACAAAATCTGTAGGAGTACTGTCAAAAAATATGTTTTGCACAAATCGGCCTCCTGGTGGCGCTATAAAAGACCCATGTGAAAACATTTTGGCAGAGGTTCTTCTGTGGCATCCAGGGAGTGTGTGTGCACAGTTTCACTGCGAGCAAGCCAACGGTGCCGGAGATTAGCTGTACACAGACAGAACGACACACGGACGGACGGACGGACGGACAGGGGGCAAAACATACTCTCTCGCCATGCCTTTCGGCCTGGCGGAGACAATAACCTATCTACAAGCTCACAGTGTGATGTAGATCGGCTATTTTCTCAATTTTTAAATGTTGTTCAAAATAGAAAAAAAAAAAAGCCTAAAAAGTTCAGGCATAAGGGGTAAGGTCCAAGATAGCAAGCGTGCAACATAGCAGTTGTGAGTGACGATTCCGTTCCTCAGCACTCAGCCAAATTAACAGTTTAACCTGATCATGATCCTGCCACTTTTATGTGCTTGTTTTATTTAACATATTTCAGTATATTTCAGCATAGAGCTCATGGATTAAAGAGGACCCATTTTCCTCCTCTCTCTGGGACAGCTAATAGCTGTTGAAGAAGATATTTTATGGACACATCAAAAGTATGTAACGTGTTTTATTATCCCCTATCAAAATTAAGCAAATAATTTGCTCGGCTCTGTGGAGGGAATAAATAATTTTAATGATCCCTGTTGGATCCCCAGATGTCTGACACGACAAATGCTGAGTCGGGGAAGTGCAGGGCTTCAAATAGATATGAACAGATGTAGAGGTGTGGTATACGTGATGTGGGGAGGTTGTTCACCTTTTCTGTGTGTGTGGTTTGTGTGCGTTGGAAGGAAATTATAGTGCTTTTAGAATAAAAGTCTTAGAAGTATAATACATTTGTCTGTAGAAAACTGCATATATGTAGGAGATTAGAAGAGTAAAAAAAGGCAACCAATACATACATCTAGAATAGAGGACCTTTGATTTACAGCTACGGCCTGGTCATATGATGTTTTGACATTTTTATAGTTGCTCATTTTTATATCCTGCTATTACATATAACTGCTCTAAGTTCAGCTATTCTGATCACTTAAGCCACATATTGATATATAGACTTTTATACTGTGCGTATATTTTAATCATTTGTATGACTAAAAGTGTTGAGTTTTAGTATAACTGTGTCAATATAACTATAATTTCTTATATTCCAGAAACTGTGTTTATCAAGCATGAGATGAGATCATAGTTAGAGGCTCTCTCTCTCTCTCTCTCTCTCTCTCTCTCTCTCTCTCTCTCTCTCTCTCTCTCTCTCTCTCTCTCTCTCTCTCCTCTCTCTCTCTCTCTCTCTCTCTCTCTCTCTCTCTCTCTCTCTCTCTCTCTTCTCTCTCTCTCTCTCTCTCTCTCTCTCTCTCTCTCTCTCTCCTCTCTCTCTCTCTCTCTCCTCTCTCCTCTCTCTCTCTCATCTCTCTCTCTCTCTCTCTCTCCTCTCTCTCTCTCATCTCTCTCTCCTCTCTCTCTCTCGCTCCTCTCTCTCTCTCCTCTCTCTCTTCTCTCCTTTTTAGGGAGTGTTTCACTGAAAATACAGGCAAACTATTTTTTGCCTTAAAGTTAATGTTAGTTCATAAAAATAGTAATGTTTTTTGGTCTAAACGATCGTATACTCTTATTGTAATACTAACTGGTAATAACTAAAGCTTTAAATGGATATCAATTGCCATAAAACTGCACAGCAGAATTCAGTGTGCTAGTTCCCAGTAAACAGAAACTCAACAAGATACTCCCAAATGCCCTGGCCAACTCATTTAGACAATAACCCAATAGAGAATTATCAGCACCCAAAATTAGGGAGGAAGACAGTCCAGATGCCTTGGATGGGATGCATGGGAGCCAAGGTCACTGTGAAGCGTAAGACAGCGGGAAGCCTGATCCCCTTCGTTGGACCAACAGCGACATCTATTGATAATGTTTTATTATAATCTATTTGTTTTATAAGGCTCTGCTAGGGAAAGATTCCAGCATTGCAGACTTTTCGCCCTGTGTCTGGCTGGATTTACTATGTGACATGGAGAGAACTTTGTATCTCAGAGCTCTGAACTGAATTGTTGTTATTGTATCATCCTGTTTTTGATAATTCATTCTGATTATTTCTTAGGTTCATTAATAATTGTAAACTTAGATTAAAGGGTAATAACATAATTGGATTCAAACAATTGTAAATCACCTGTGTAGTGACTTTTATTCAAGGGTATTAACGCCTTCCCATTCTACAGAATCTTGAACCTTGCACCACTGATTTACTTAAACCTTATCTTTATGGTGTGAAGGTACTGGAGAATCCTTTCAGCGTGCATGCGTGCGTGTGTGTGTGTCTTACTGTCTTTTGACGTTGCTGTGAAAGAGAATGGTTCAGAGAAATGGTGAAGCAGACGGAAAAAAGATAGGAAAGGAGGTAAATAGACTGAAAGACATTGAGAGAGTGTACTGGGAAAAAATAGGGAACACAAGGGGAAGAGGGGAGGCCGAGGGCAAGAGAGTGAGAAGCAGATAGGGAGAGGGTAGATACTGTAGAGGAAGGCAGGCAACAGTGCAGAGGGAGGTAGAGGTACAGCAAGATGGAAAGAGAGAAAAGACTCCTCTCATACAGCAACACAAGTCCAGGACATGACATCACTATAGAAGACAATAATAGACTTTCATAAACTCTCATTGTATTATTGCTTTGTAAACTCCCACGTTTCTTTTTTTTTTAACCTTGGCTGATTTGACTTGGCTATAGGGTTAGGGTTAACATGATGCTGCTGTCACCAAGTTACCAAACATCTTGTCAACATGGTGTCAGGGGATCCCCAGATGTGCTTGAGAACAGTTAAATGATTAATAGTTCATCATTTAGAAGCTCTCAGCTCTGTGGTAATCAATCTATTTGTACTGGGTTGTTGCATTGAATATTGTATTGGCATATTAAATTGACTGTTAGTATTATTTTTACTATTTACTATTTGTACTGTTTGAACATTGATATTAGTAGATATTATTTTGATTATTGGGTCCTTGACAATTATGAAAAAGTTTGAGAACCACTGATATAGCAATATTTTGTTTTTTAGAAAACTGTTGTGATTTAGAAGACATTTGTAGAATCGGCTTCAGGTCAATGGGTTAAAGGGCTAGACCACTTTGGTAAAGGTTTGGGTTGTGTAGTTACCTTGCCATGATGTAACTCCAAAGGTGGGCAAGGAATCAAAAGTAATTGCTCCATTTATTAGAAATTGATAATCCAATACAGGCTCTTCATTGACTTTCATTGTGAAGAGGCTCAGGAGAAGCTCTTTTGGCCCGTAAACAAATGCAAACCAAGTTGATCCTGACAATTTTTTTCCTGACATTTATTCTTCATTTTGGAGGAATGTTTTACAAACAAAAATTCTCTGTGACTTAAAGACATCACCTAGTAGGTAAATGATAGAAATAGTCAGTACTTGGATGAAGTACTCCTTTAATCCCATGTACGATGAGCTGATATTTATTATTCTTGCACCTTAACTAACGTCCATATCATGTACAGCAGGGGTCTTCAACAGGGGGTCTGCGACCCCTGAGGGGGTCCTCAGAGTTACAACAGGGGGGCCGCCAAATCTTTGTGTGATACGAACTTTTTTTCTTTTTTACATTAAACACTTGAACCCTATAGCATCCAAATTCTGAGGAATTTTAGCCAAAAATAGCTGATCTACAAGCTCACAACGCCTCACAGATCGGCTATTTTCGGCAAAGCGTTTTGGTGTAGACGGAAAAAAGAGCAGACTAAGTACAGAGCCAAAGGCCAAGAGTGAAAGGTAAAGTTTATTAAGTATTGACGGTTTAAGTGGTTAAATGTTTGAAAATACACATTAACATGAATCCAAAATACACTGATGATCGTGATATCAAGCAATGAAACTATATGGAATCTATGAAAAAGGTGTGGGGGTCCCTGCTTCATCTCTCTCTCAACTAAGGGGTCCTTGGCCTGAAAAAAAGTTATCCCAAAACAAACTAGTAAGGCTACTTCTTGGCCTCAGGATGGCTCAGGGTTGAGGACAGAGTACAGCAACTTGCAATGGGCCTGGTCTTAAGATACACCACAACATTGGGATCCCCCTATATTTGTCAAAATACTTCCAAAACGTTAATGAAGTCCACGATCATAACACCAGAGGCAGCTCCACGAATCATGTTCAACCCAGATTTGGCTCAACAAAGGGAGTTCGTGAAGTCCCCTTTCGTCACGAACTATTCATGACATCATGAACCTCAGTTATAAAGTGGTTTGTAGGTGTGTTACATACTAGGACTTCATTCTGGGTCTGGCAGAACCAGGTCTCCTGGTCTTGTTTTCACTCTTCATACCAGTAACCTGTAAGCTGATTGTATGACATTCTGTATAGTAGTGTGTATATCTGTCTGTCTCTTATATGTCATCATGATTTGTGTGCATGGGGATCTCATCTTAAACAAGCTCAGTGCTTAATGAGTCTTCCAGTTTAGTAGACCTTGTATTGTGAATTTGTACTTCCATGTACTGTTATTCTCATGTCTTACTAAATAAAGTACATCAATCAATCAATTCTACAAACTTTAACTTCTGATCCTGGGGACAGAAGGCAGACTGTCTGTCCCAGACAAGACTGAGAGCAGTGGTGGAAAAAGTACTCAAATGTTTTACTTAAGTAAAAGTATCAATACTGCAATGTAGAAGTACTCCATTACAAGTTAAATGTACAGAATAAAAATACTTGAGTAAAAGTACAAAAGTATTGGTATCAAAATGTACTTAAAGTACCAAAAGTAAAAGTACTACAATATTTGAAAATAGCAGATCTACAAGCTCACAACGCGTCAAATATAGACATGTACCTAGTTGACCGGGAGTCCCCCCAGGGGTCTATGTCTATGTCTAGGGATGAAGGGGGGCCCAAATTTGGCCCCAGAGACGTAGATTACGGAGGAGGCTCTCGCTCTCTCTCTGTGTGTGTGTGTGTGTGTGTGTGTGTGTGTGTGTGTGTGTGTGTGTGTGTGTGTGTGTGTGTGTGTGTGTGTGTGTGTGTGTGTGTGTTAAATTGTGTTAAATTCAACAGAGATTACAGTCTTTTCCACAATAATTGCTAAAACACATTTCTTGAAACCTTAACCCGTTTTCCTCAAACCTTTAAAAACACAAAACCAAATCTTCAAACCAGGGCTGGATTAACTCATATACGGCCCTATTCTGGGCGCCGCCTTACCCATTATCCCTAAACTTCTTGAGCTTGTAGATCGGCTTTTTGAACTATTTGAAAATGTTTTTCAAAATAGTAAAAAATGGGGATAAAGGGTAAGGCGGCCCAGATAAGGGCCCTCAGGGCCCCATTCTCAGGCCAAAAATTCCCCGTTAAATCGGGATAATGGACCTGCGCCGCCCCAATAGGTTATTCTAGCACCTGCTCTACCCGTCACTATTATGCCGACGCCGTTATTTGCGCGTGGAGGTGTGCCCGTGGGCGTGTTGTTGCTATATCCCCCACATTGCAATTCTACAGACACACATGGGTACGGCTTGGGGACGGGGGATAGTGGATTCTAGAAGCACCCGCTGGTTTATAAAATCACCCGTCAAGTGCACACAGACACTACAATGGCTTTGTGCGTTGGACCATGAGCCGTGTTGCCAGCCTTGGAGAGAAATAAGCAACCGCAGTCCGCAGGTCTATGAAAACAAAAAGAAGCAACTCTAAGGCCACATGAGCACTTCAAACTACTAACTAGAGCTTTCATATCCCCTAAATATTTCAGCCCGGCTCGACTAATAATTGACAAATTAGACCCAGCCCAGCCCGTCAGTCATTTTTCTAAAGAAGCCTTATTTCTCATTAAATCTTGGTAATATATGAATGATCTGTGTGTGAAATGCGCTCTTTCTTTATACAAACCCATGCTCGCTCACTCTACCGCAAATGCCTCTCTCTCTTCATATAAACCGATGCTCACTCTACCGCATATGCGCTATCTCTCTCTATACAACCCCATGCTCACTCTACCGCAAATGTGCTCTCTCTCTTCATATAAACCGATGCTCACTCTACCGCATATGCGCTATCTCTCTCTATACAACCCCATGCTCACTCTACCGCAAATGTGCTCTCTCTCTTCATATAAACCGATGCTCACTCTACCGCAAATGCGCTATCTCTCTTCATACAAACCCATGGTCACTCTACCACAAACGCCACCACCACTCCCAGCGGGGTCATTTTGATTCTATGACGGCTGCCGTCTAGTTATCATCAGTGCCAGTGTTGTGAGGAAAAACAACTAACAAGCAACCAGGTCTAGGAAAACCAGCCCAAAAGAAGCGAGTCAAGCGACTATGGGCCACATGAGCACTCTAACATATACATCAGCTATTTGAAAATAGCAGATCTACAAGCTCACAACGCCTCCCATGCAAACGCTACGTTCATGACCCCCCAAAATAACCATATTTGAACTGGGGACCCCCCCATTTTGTTTGACTCGGTTCCACAGATAAATATTGTGAAAATAGCAGATCTACAAGCTCGCCAGGCGTTGGGTGCTCCATTGTGGTCTCGACCCACAGGTTGAGAACCACTGCATTAAAAGCTCCAAGCAAGTTACATGTCTAGTATGTTGTTGACCACGTAATGTAATGTTTTTGGTTTAGTGATAGGCTACTCCGTGGCGCGCGCGCGCCTCATTGTATGCTGCCCAAAATAACAGATCTGTAACTGTCGACACGACATGACGCAGCGCCGTTGATAGCTTGTATGTCTGTTATTTTGGGTAGGCGACGCACATACGCATCGCAGCAATGTGTCTGGGTTTGAGAGGCTTTGATTGATGTAAACTTAAAGTTTAGCTCTGTTCGGGATTACTGAACAAAGGTGGATGATGAAAGATAACGGGGACAATATGGATGTAAGTTAACTTTGCGTCACTTCAGAGGAAACTATGGAGCAACTTCAGAGATGTTTACACACCCCTGGAATCCATTAGAACGGTGGAAATAGAACGATAACAGCCAACGTGAGTACATAGGCTCTAGACCTTTCCTAAAACTGTCCAATTTATTATACCCATGTGCTACTGTTTGTCTGTGTACCACGTAGGAGCGTTGTCGCAACATGATGTAATTAATTATTTGGGAGCAGCCAGTGTGTACCAATAGTATACATATTTTAAATGGCTTTCATATACTATTCCGGATCTGACTAATATGACAAGCTTATTGTGAACACAATAGGCTACAAATTAATATAAAAATGTATTTGGATAAAAAAAAATAAAAGAAGGAAAACAAGCCCAATGTGGCTTATAATAATCAGACCAGGCAACAGTGCAGACAGGTAGATAGGCTAGAGCATATATTGGATCGGGATGACGGCTAGCGCAGTCTTCTCTTAAAGGCAATGGCTTCTGGCACGGTGATTGGTTTTATCATTGTAACGCCCAAACCACACCTATGCATAATGTAACGGGTAGCTCAGGTGTTTGGCGGGTGAGGGGGGTGCCATAGAATACCGAATTTTGCGGGGAAACGCCTCTTGCCTAGTCCGAAATCCCTAATTAGTGGTTTGTTCAAATCTGGCTCTGAATAGAGCCCTCAGTGCCAAACTTATTTCTGGCTTTATCATCCCTGTGCCAAGGCCAAAAATACATTGTAAAAAAAAAAGTGCTCTGGAGCCGAGATACAGCCTTTTTCAGTAAGAAGTTAAACAAGATGTGAATTGAGCAGAAAATCTTCAAATCATGATATCTTGGGTTCTGAACATTTTTTTTTCAAAAAAAGAAAGTGCAAAAATAAATTGCCCTCGGCGATTTGGGTTTGGCACTGCTCTATTGTGAATCCATTTCCTGCTCCTGAAGTCTGGGGTGACCAAACATGGCCCAGTATTCAAATATGGGACATTGTAATTGGTAGTTAGTTGTACTTTCTGTTCTCCAGCAACATGTTGTAGACCAGCTTGTAGACCTGCAGCACCTCCTGAGCGGCGGGCCGCAGCACGGGGTCTGTCCTCTTACACTTCGCGTGGACCTGTGACAGGTGGGAGAGGGCCACGTCGCCCCCGGCCACGCTCCCCATCAGGTGGCGCGTCACCTCCGGGATCTTCCAGATATCCGACTTCTCGTCGTAGCCGGGCATGAGCTTGTCTGAAAAGGCCAGGCCCTTGTACGGCCAGAGCTGCTCCGGCGCCACAAAGTCCCCGGTCAGCTTCCTGTCGAAGCATTTGACCAGCAGGCCCCTGGCAGCGTCCACCTCCGGCAGCATGTCCAGGTCGTTGACCACCAGACGGAAGTCGCTGCTCAGCAGGAACTGGGTCAAGGTGTGGATTAACCATTCTGTGTCACACATAACACGGCAGCCCACAGGGCTGTCGTGGAGGTAGCTGAGGACAGACACGTAGTCCACGGCCAACCTCAGGCGTATCTGCCAGGTGTCGTGATGCCGGTGTCTCTCCTGTTTCAGCACAGCGTCCAGGTTTAACAGGGAGCCCAGTGGGTGGTACTCAGTGACTATCATGTGCTCCTCTAGGCACGCACCCACCAGCTGCACCACGTGGGGGCCTTGCAGGGCTTGCAGCATGGAGACATCGTGGACAAATAGCTTCTTTAACGGAGAGTTTTTCGCTTTGGACAACGCCACCTTCTGACCTCTCCACTCTGACAGGAACACCTTCTTTACGAGAGACTCGCCGATCAGTTTCAACGTGCGCACTTCCGCGATGATTTGCGGACACTGCAGCCAGGACGAGCAGTTCTTCATGGCGTCTATTTTGAAGTGACCGGGAGGACAGACCTGAGGAGGCATCTCTGATACATGTCTCAGGTACAGGTACAGGTATATGTAGATCAACAACATGTTGGCGAACAGCACACAGAGACACAAAGACCACCGAAACACAGACATTTTGTGCATGACCTTGTAAAATAATGAGTTTTTCAGGAGCACAAAGGTGACGCGAAGCTCAGCCTATCCGTGAAGCCAATGGGATGGATGGGTCCCAGGTTAGGTCGGGTACCACATAACAGGATTGAGGATTGACAGGATTGATTTTTGGTTCACTGCCTCAGTCTCTGAAAAACAATGTAAACAGGCACAGGAATGAAGACATGAACCCGTTCACTTGCGTTCCTAATTTTCCTCTCATTTATTCACAATAATACAATCACAAATATCACAATAAATCAACATTTCCCTGTTCTGCAACAATGTCTCTCTTTTTAAGAAAGCCCATAGCACCTTCAAGGTGAGCATATGTGTGTGTACAGTTATTCCCTTCCAGGTACTGTAAGTATACGTGTGTGTGTGTGTGTGTGTGTGTGTGTGTGTGTGTGTGTGTGTGTGTGCGTGTGCGTGTGCGTGCGTGCGTGCATGCATGCGTGTGTGTTCCAGGTAGGTATAGCATGTATGTGTGTGGGTGAATGTGTTGAATATGAGTTGGTGTTTTACAGGTGAGTATCTGTATATCTGTTGTGTGTATGAGCTGCTGTCCCTTAAATACATTTGCATATTTTCACTTTTACAATATAACCATTAGGCTTCAATATTCCCATTAAACCTCTTAGTCATCACATCACAATGAAATACATTCAAAGGCCATATTTCAGTATTTGTACTGGTCCCAAGTACAGCAGAACAGTGGTCAATGACCCCTCTCTATTTCAAAGGATACAAAGGATTCAAATCAAGTAACACCTTGGTCTACTCTATTTAGAATCAATGACGGTCATTAACAAGCCATCAACGCAATTGTAATGGCTTTAAGCTAAAGAATGTGGCTTTGTTGAGAGACTGATCCTTGATTTTATATCAGATGCAAGCTAATGTTGAATCTATTGCACTAAGTAATGGTAGCTATTGGAGCAAGATGTTCCACAATAACATGGCCCATGTCATTACTGCCAGTACCCTCTCCTCTGCCTCATTGAGGGTAATGGCAGTAATGACATGGGCCATGTTATTTTGACCAAAATTGTAAAAGTTTATATATTTGAAAGTAATGTAAAGTACATCATTATCAGATTATCCTTCAACTTCTTGTTTATGCCCCAAAATGACTGCATCTGTTTTGTAGAAATTTGTAGCAATTGTAGAAATGTTAGACCTTAATTGCCGAATGTTTAAGCATATTCTAATCATGTAAACTTTACTTTAAAACATTTTCCAAATATTTTATTTGTTTAACACATTGAATGCCAAAAACGGTCCGGACCGTTTTTGAGGATCCAAACGAGAAGTGCCGAAAACGGTCCGGACCGTTTTTGACCCAATTCTATTTTTATACATGAGGGCCACGTGGGGCGCTAAAACGAAACTTTGACATCACCCAAGGAGTTTCTGAGAAGAAGAAGCTGGATCTGGCTCCATGTCAAAAATCCTTCCGGTCGGCGTTTTCAATGTTATCTCCTTGACTAAAAGCTTAATATCTCCATTTCTTTTTAATGTGGTGAAAACGAGCCGTTTTCGATCGGCGATCACGCTGCAATGGAGGATCGCGTTAGAAATATTATTGTTCCAGGCGTTAGTCGGGACCCTCCGCCGTCTCGCACGCACGCTTTGTTTACATGCACTTCCTCGTCGGGGCTTCTACACCACGAAACGTATAACGCAAGTGGATGGAAGAAATGCAGGCACTCAACGTATAATATTTTAATAAACCTCTGGCACCCAATGTATTAACATGTTGGACAGAATAGCCAATTTTACATCGAGGTGCCCAGATGTCCCTAGTGCCCAGCTATCCCGTTATCCCTGCATCATACCACAAACAGCCTAACACGTTAACTTTAAGATGAGGGCAAAGTAACTACAATTTCATTTGACAGCTTCAGTCCATGTGGGACTTTCATCAGTGCAAATTTCAGTAAAATAAGCATTACGTTCTCATTACCATGTACAAATTTAAATAATTAACATTTCTCTATGTAGCCTATTGGCCATCATTCCCATTTTCATTCTTCAATACTAATGATCAAATAAAACAGATAAGGCAGGTGAAGATCAAAATGTACTAAAATATGTACCTGCAAAACATTTGAGGTGAGAAACTAATGCAGCATGCAGTAACATGCATGCTTCAGCAGTAGCAGACCAGGGAAAAATAATTCTCTAGCTACAGCCAGGAGCCAGTTTACTTAATTATCACATACTGTAGATTGGAAATAGGGAGAAACAATGAACCTGACTCTGTACAAACTAAGCTAACAAAAGCTAGCTAATCTGCACAGAACGTGAAGTGTAAAACTTAAAGCAACAATTTATTGATGGGGGAGTGAACTTAACATGCTTGCTGCCTGTATCAAATCAAGTTGTTTGCAGCTCTAAGGATAATGAGGTGGGAGCAGGGGTCATCACCATGGCAGCTTGTGATGGATATTTTCCTTAATATTTCATTTTCGCCACGGACATGCAAAATAATCATTGTACCAAAAACACAGTGGCCTAGCCCTAAATGTATACTAATGGACTCCTAATGTGTCATAGGGTCTATTCCAATGTGCTGCACATTTTAAAACAATAGTACAGTATGTCTGCTTTAACTACTGAGCGACCAACAAATTAAATCCTAATTATTTTGGATTATAATAGTTGAGTCTCATCAGTACAGACAGTGCTTCAACCTCAAAAGGGCCACTTAGCTGCAAAGGTGAGTGGGTGGGTATTATACATCATATGGCTAATATAGAGATTGCTGGCTTTTCAAAAGACTGTGTTACTTGAGGACAGAAAGATATCAAGTTCTACCAGCTAAACCATTTGGTTTGGCAAGGTACAGTAGTGCATTCCATTAAGTAGGCCGTCTGGTCAAGGCCCTTTTCGTTCAGATTCGTTCCCATCAGGTGGATCTAAATAATCTCTGCTTCTTAAAAAAGATCTATTGGTAGTAAATAAGAAACAAAAAGTTCTCCATCTGCTTTCCTGCAGTATTTTTACAATGAGTGTTTAAAGTCGGTACTATTTCTTACTAGGCGTAGTAATATTTAGTGTGGTTGCCCTAACAGGGCAACCAGACTATTTTGTCCCGCTACTCCTCCCACAGTTTTTGCGCCACACACTGTATTTTGCTAAGAGAGAGAAGTTGTATGATTTAATTGATATTAATTTATTAGTGAATTCATTTTCCCCATTGACTTGCATGAGAAAATGCGAAAACAAATTTGTTTCTCTCCGAAACCGTAAGGGCTACAGTTACAAGACTCGGAGGGGAGGTTAAGAGTCCAGTGCCAAATTATTTAAAAAAAAATTACACAAGTTGACCTCATGATGGCGCTATAACAGCCCACTTTACGTTTCAGCCTATAACTCTTGAACCGTAGGTCGTAGAATCAAAAAACCTGGATTCCTTGGGGCATGACGCAACTCCCCATATAGGCCACGCCCGTTTGTGTCTGGATAGATTTTAAAATTTTTAGATCTTCAAAACACAGTTTTTGCACCTTCTCCTACAGATTTTGTCCAAATCTCACAATTGGTACACATAATCGCTGAACCCATGCGATAAACATATCAAAGCGGAAACCATACCGTTCGTCTGTAATAGGCTTCCAAAGGGGAGGGGCTTGTTTTACAAATGATGCCAAAAATTATGAACAAAACTTCCAGTCAACCCCAAATTTGTCAACGGTGGTTTACTCAACAACTCCCCAAAAGCATTTTCACTTTGATACATAGGGGGTGCCACAAATGCGCAAAATGTAGCCGTTTGATGCAAAAACATGATTTTTCAATCCTCTCAAAATGAAATGCAAGTGATCTCAGGAGTGACGTGACAATATAATTGGCTTACAACATTTGTGGGAGGGGCCATTTTCTATAGTGGGAGAGGCCTACTTCTTAAAATCAAAACGCCATGTATCAGGAACGCAGGATCCGATCTGCACCGAATTTGGATCGCACGTGTATGGCCTCCAATGGTATTCCTCCCGGTGTATTCCTCGTGTCCCAGCGACCGCAACCCGCGACTCGCGTTGGCGCAACCACACTTGCAATTTCCCAGAATTGCGAATATTCTAGTTTCAATAGGGGTGGTGCGGTTTTCGGTCACATGCAAGTTGTCGGCCAATAGGATGGCCGCAAAAAAAAAACACTTCCACTCTGACCAAAACAAAGCAAAAATATTTTGTATAATTCTACCGGCGTTTTATTGACATTAATGTGAGAGGAAAACAGCAGAAGGATCAACTCCCTCAAGCAGAAACGTCAGCAGGTAAGCCACACACACACACACACACACACACACACACACACACACACACACACACACACACACACACACACACACACACACACACACACACACACACACACACACACACACACACACACACACACACACACACACACACACACACACACACACACACACACACACACACACATATGTATTATGTTATCACATTAAAAAAATCGATTGAAAATAGCAGATCTACAAGCTCACAATGCATCTCAACGATTTCCTTCCTATATATATATATATATATATATATATATATATATATATATATATATATATATAATAGTATATGTATGTATGTATGTATGTATGTATGTATGTATGTATGTATGTATGTGTGTGTGTGTGTGTGTGTGTGTGTGTGTGTGTGTGTGTGTGTGTGTGTGTGTGTGTATAGGGGCCGGGCATAGCGACGTCGCAGGGTCGAGATGCCGTTAAATCAGCCCACTTTCGCCGCCATAGTGAGTGAGTAGATTGACAGCTGCCACAAGTGTAGAGTAGTGTAGTGTAGTCTGTAGTCCTGTGTTTGTTGTCCAGCAAGTAGACGGTGTACATTTTTATCTATCTCCAACTTGTCTGTTGCTCTAATTTAGCAATGGTAGGACAGTGCTGCATTATCGGATGCAATGCCAAGGTTTCAGACGTTAAATTAAAAAAGTTAAATTGCATACATTTCCAACCTGGAAGAAAAGCTTTGGAGATCAGATGTCGGAGATATCAAAGAAACGTCGTATGGCTTGGCTTGGGTATCTTAAATACAATGAGATTGAGCAAACAGCTAAATTGTGTTTCTCTATGTGTCCAGTCTGAGAAACGTTGTCTAACGTTGTCTCACAGTCACGGTGGCTGAGTAAACAGCCAGGGACTCTTGTCTGTCTGTCAGCATGTGTTCAGACGTCGGAGATATCAAATAAATGTAGTATGGCTTGGGTGTCAGCTGACGAAATAACATAACCTTCAACAACATTCCCAAACACATATAAGCTCAAACGAGCATGACAGCACTCACACAATCAAAAATGTGAGGGCGAGGCGAGCATCAGCGTTGCCATGTCGCCTTATTATAAGCGACTTTGGGCTTCTTTTTCTGTTAAGTTGCTTGTAAAATTAGTAGCTTTGTGTGGCTTATTTATAAAGTGTACTTGCTTATTTAGGCTTATTTAGGTACTTGCTTATTTAGGCTTAAAAAAATAATAATTAAACCAGTGGTTCTCAAATCTTTTCATGAAAATGTTTTGTGCCAGGGAGCATTTGTGTTGTTAGAATGTTTTAAAAAATATTCCAAATATTCTTTATTTTATTGCAAGAGTTTTTCTTAATAGCCAATGTACAAGCTCACGTGAGCTTGTAGATCGGCTATTTTCAAGTAGCCGATGTCACTAAGCCACTTCTTTTGGGCTTGTTTTCATAGACCTATTTGCTTATTTCTCTCGCAAAATATGGCAACACTGATCGCAACAGGTCCGTTGTGCACTTTCTCAAAGAACAGAAAAGAAGGTGAACAGGTACGGTAGACCGAATCCATGTTGATGGAAAAGCATGCCGATGGGACAAAGGAAAAATACTTGAGTGTCAAAACAAAAGTGTACAAAAAAGAACATGATGACATGATGAGTAATTCATGAAGGGCACGGCATGATCTAAAGGAATGCAATGTCACAATAGTTTGATTCAATGGTGCCTAACTTTGATGAGAGTTGAGGAGGAGGTCTCATGGTGAGGCTGTGGATCAAGGGTTTCCATGGATTATGCTTGTTGAGTGTTATTATAATTGAGTTGTTATTGTTATTATTGGACACTTTGAAACACTTTCTCTCAAAAAAAATAATTATAGAAAGAAAAAGAAAAAAGTGCCACGGACATAGGGTTTCATACATGTCCTTCCTAGGTATTTTAGGAAAAAGGTTTGGTGATGCAGGGCTGCAAGACATACTTATTGAGTCTGAAGTTGGTGCCCCAGCATCCATCAATGGTGTGATCAGTCAGCCAAAGGAGATGCAGTCTGCACTTTCATAATTTGGTGGTAGCATTTTGATTGATTTTCAGCCATTTTGGGCCAAGGTGTGCTGCTTTTTTTTTTCTACCTTTCATTACACAGTAGGTTGTGATTTTTTAAATGTATGAAACATAAGCTTTTAGCTAAATGTACTATGTTTATTATGTTTCATTTTGCTGGGTGCCAATCACTTCCGTAGAAGTGTTTTCTTTAACAAATTTGCTACATTTCATGATCTAAATTCAAATATGAGTATACTAATGCACCAATACTTGTTTCAGATGTTAGGTATATGTATTTATGACATTTGAGAAATACTGCAGGATATTGTGCGGAGACCTTTTAACCCAAAGTAAACAAGGGTATTGTCATTGTTTCAAAATGCATTGAAAAAGTAAATTTAGATCCAAGACGTGATTGTGGAGTGTTATTATAGTTATTATAGTTGTTATAATTGTTATTATTGGACACTTTGAAACACTGTCTCTCAACTAACGACAACCAGCTTTACTTGTCCAGTTCTGCCCTCCTTTGCCTTGGTAGCAAATAGCTCCTTCAGGGGTCATCAACATGTCCGTACATGGACAAACATGTCCGTGGCAAGACTTGTCTATGTCCGTGGCACTCTTTTTTTCCTTTTAGTTTTTAAAGAAAAATATATTTAGCCTACATATTTTTCATTATAATGTAAAAACATATTCTAAAATACACAATTGAATCTTAAAAAAAAGTGTTTGAATAATTTTGGTGACTCATAAAGTGTCAGGATGACATTCTCATTAATATGATGCAGGAGATTTGTGGTATTGTATGTTTTACCTGTACATGATTGATCATATGAGGACAACAAGACAACAAGATTACCTGAAAATGTCAAAACATCCGTTCAATCCTTTGTGGGATACTAGTATTTTTTAATTTTTTAAGACAATGGATTAATGGAGTATGAGGTGTGTCAGACAATGAAACAATTAAAGTCAACAGTAATGTGAGTGACCACAGTGGAAATGGTGCGGGAAAAGAGCAAAAAAAAAAGGCATGTCATCTGTTGAGAAGGAGCACCGAGGCAAAGGAGGGCAGAACTGGAGTAAAGTAAAGTTGATTTATGTCAGTTGAGAGAAAGCGTTTCAAAGTGTCCAATAATGCTAATAATAACCATAGTAACACTCAATCATAATCCATGGAAACCCTTGATCCACAGCCTCACCATCAGACCTCCCACTCACCTCTGATCAAAGTTAGGCACCTTTGCATCAAGCTATTGTGACACTGCATTCCTTTCAATCCTGCCATGCCCTTCATGAATCAGTCATCGTGTACTAGGCCTATGTGATTTTAGTCCAAGTTATTCAAACGCATTTTTATACGGTTCTACATTATAATGAAGAAAATATATATCTAGAATTTATTTTCAAAATAAAAAATGTGCCTCGGACAAAGACATGTCTTACCACGGACATGTTTGTCCGTGTACGACTGTACGGACATGTTGATGACCCCTGGCCTGAGACTAAAACTGACTGATGGCAGCCAGCTCATTTAAATTTTAATTATAAATAATAATTAAGATTGTTGAAATTATAATTATTTGTCAAATGTTTGTCTTGATAAGGGCCACAGATGTTTGGCAGGCCATAAAAAAAATATATATATATATATATATTTTTCAAATGGGTCTTTTGGGAAAAGGGCAATTTGAGGCAAACAGTGCTTTAAACTGAAAGTGACTGGAGTCTGTTTCATTTCTCTCCAAAATACCTTGAATATGATGGAAGACATGATTAATAATTACTGTGATTCCGATAAGATTTACACTTCATATCATACACCATACAGTAAGAACTCCTATAACTTTCACCGGCAAAAAAAAGTGTTTTCTTTTAATTAAAAAAATATTACGATACAGTATGACATCATGACAATACCTCTAATATATCGTCATATTTTAATACCACAATAGGCTATATCGTGGGACAATATGTCGTGACACTCACTCCTAGGCGGGGAGGGTTAAAAAAAAAATGTTATCACTTGGGGAGGGTCATTGGCCCCGATTCATAAAGGGATTTACGACCATATTTTGTACGTACTGGCATCTAGGACAAATCCTACACCTGCAGTCGGATTCATAAACGTTTTTTGGTCTGTGTTTGGTGCGTCAGGTGCGCACGTTCTCAGGTCAGCACTGAGGCTGTCTTACCAGGGCTGAAATGTGCGTATGTCTTTAGAATGCTTTATTCTTCATGCCAAAATCAATTACAACAGTGGCAAACCTCAAATAAAATATATATGTGACCAACATTTGTCAACATATATATAAAAAATAAAAAATAAATGTCAAACGATGTATTGCTTGTAGCCTATGCATAATATAGACATGATGTAGATTCCACCGCTTTTTATTTATTTTCTAGGCTATCAGTTCCATTTAGAGCTGAATTATATAGGTCCCTCAGTGTGTTTGCCAGCGGGCCATCTGAGCCAAAGTGTCACGTAATAATGAAAATAGGCTATCATGCCTTAATGAAACTGCGGAGGGACTGACGCACCAGTGTCCGTGCCGCGGTATTAATTTGTAGGCTAATAGCCTACTGTAGGCTACTCTACTGTATATTGATCACATGAACGCCACACACAACAGCCTAATAAATGTTACCATCTGATGAGGAAACTATAGTGATGAAAGCTGTGTCCAGAAGATCCATTCCCCATTCAGACGTAGGACAGTGATATATTAATCAAAAATTAACTAATTTAATCAATAAGTAATCAATAAGCTCTGGTCCATAATCGAATAGCCCTGGATTTATTTTCAACATCATCTTTTTACCTGGTAAACGTGAGCAATGTTATATCCTTTCCAGGTTATTAGTCTATTATTTGCTGGCGGGGTTAAACCTTGTAAACATTACACATTACGTTCAGCTGATCCATCGTGCAATAGTGGGACTCGCTTCCAGACAGATCAGAATGATGTTCAAGTTCTCTGTCAGTGTCAAGGCAATGCGGCCGACAGCTGTAAGTTTGGACGAGAAGTTAAACTTCTGCAACTCTGGTGTTGCCAGATTTTGTGAGAGAAATAAGCAACCAGGTCTATGAAAATTAGCCCAAAAGAAGCAACTGGCACTTAGGCCATTTAAGCACTTTAATTAAACCGTTGTGAGCTTGTAGATCTGCTATATTAAAAAAAAAATCTTGTAATAAAATGTGGAATATTTGGAAGATTTTTTAAACATTCTAACAACACAAATCTGCCTCCAGCTGGCACAAAACATTTTCAGATGGGGCTTATAGGGATAAATTAGCTTACATATTAACTTGGGGGTCCATGACATAAAAATATTTGAGAACCACAGGTTAAAACAATTGAACAATTGTGAAGCAAGCCCAAATAACCAACTACACTTTAGAAGCAAGCAAACCGCACCCACTCTGTTACCAATATTTAAAAGCAACTTTACAGAAAAATAAGCGCAAATTCGCTTATAATAAGCGGACATGGCAACACTGTGCCGTAAAGTGACGTTAAAGTTGGATGCTGTTGGATGCAGACTTCGAGATTAATCAGCTCCTACACCTGGTCATACGCACGTCTCTGTGATATACGAACCCCTTTGGGAATTGCACGTCCGTTTGTGACTACCAAAATACGAACTCCTTTACGAACTTTATTTACCCCATATTTACGACCCTCGTTATGAATCGGGGCCATTGATTTTTTTCTTTTAGTCTAAGGGAGGGTCATGGCATTTTAGATCAAGTTACATACATTTTCTCCAGGGGTACCCTTCTTTAAAAATCGACCTGTCCCTAAAAAGGTATATAAAAACAGACTATTTCATCAATTCAAAATTGCATGACCCTCCCTTGGATTTAAAGTAAAATTAGCTGACCCTCCCTTGGACTAAAATTAGAAAGGCATGACCCTCCCCTATTTTCCTCCAGGGACCCTCTTCTGTAAATTTCGACTGGTCCCTAACAATCAATAAACATACAACACAATACAATACAATGAAATAAAACAAAACAATATGTACCTGGTAAGAATAGACACAATTCTCTGGTCAGAAACCTCTTTTGGTATAACACGCCTCAGCAGCAGTCTACAACAGAATTAACAGCAGTGTGTTGTAAACAATATACTGTTTGGTATGTCAAATTGACTAACTGAAAACATGTACAAAGCATCACTACTTCATGTAGGTACATTTAGCATGTATAGAATAACCAGTATTCATCACAGTATCACAGTAAACTCTTATTGAAAATATAGTGTGCTGAGGAACACATCTTACCTTGAGCAAATCTAATCAAGACTGGTACCCCTCTAACATGGACACCTGTGTTACTCAATGAGGTGCCGCCCACTAACCAATAAGAAATGCCCTTACTTAAATGCTGCCATATCCTTAATTATCACTCAACCTGTTTGACTTGCGTGTTTTCTCTCGCTATTGTCCCATTCACATTTCAACTTACATTACAACACACCTACGCATGGAATCATACCAATGTTCAGAGACCTTATAATCAACATAATTATTGAAGCTTATTGACGCACAGAAACCTACACAACTTGATCTCACTCTTGTCCCCAAGTAACCCTGTGTCCTCTGCAAAGCCAACATTCTGTATACTAATGACGATAGGGGCTAGATCCAGTCAAACCAAGACTAGTCAGATCTGGCCCAGAATTATGGAATGCCAAAGCTGCCGTATCTAGATATAAATACATAAATAAATAAATGAATTTATAAAGCAATAAATGCTAAAATAAATAAATAATTGTGCAAAGAAATATATAATTAAATATTGAAATGTATTCATTTATGTGACCATTTATGTATTTATTTATTTATTTATATATTTATGTATTTATTTAGTTTGGCATTCCATACAGAATATCACCTGATTTCAACCAAAATAATTCCTGACCACGAAAATGGACATCCTGGATGAATCAGAGAGAGTCCGATCGAGGCCAGATCAAGTCATAACTAGTCAGATCTGGCCCAGAATATAACCTTATTTCAACTAATATAAATCCCACAGACAGAATACTTTGCCACTGAAAACTACTCATAATGAAATAGTTGTAATTGGTCAAATCACATATTTTTCAATCCTGGTCTGTTATTATTGAAAATCTGATAATTTGACAGTCTTACTAGCCTTACTATCAACTAATTGTGTTGATTTACAAGTTGTTGTCATAGGCATAAAACAACATTCTGAAATCGCGAGGACAACACTGCATCTGGTGTCTGCATAGGTGCAGTGGCATAGCCTACCTTCACTTTTCCAGTGGGTTATTTTCGTATCAAAAGGGGCCCGTTTATTATTAAAATATTTAATGTATCTGAATGTGTAACTACCCTAACCAGGGGTCATCAACATAAATACAAATTATAGTCTATATATAATTTTTTCATGACAATGTAAAAACATACAAAATATTCACACTCTAATCTTTGAATTCAAATTGGTTTGAATAATGATGACATGCTCATTAATATGTTGCAGGAGATTTGTGGTATTGTACAAGGTACTGTACATGATTGCATCAGGTGAGGACAAGACAGTCTAGCTGTCTTACTGTCTTGTCAGTAATGTTTGATAATAGCTAATAGCAACCTGAAAATAGCAAAATGTGTGTTTAATCCTTTTAAGACAATGGATTAATTCATATGTGGTGTGGTCAGACAATTAAACTATGAAAAGATCAAAAATAGATCTGTTCAGAAGGATCCATTTGCACAAAAGCAAAGGAGGGCAGAACTGGACAAGTAAAGCTTGTTGAAAAAGATTTTCACCATTGAGAGAAAGTGTTTCAAAGTGTCCAAAAATAACAATATTTAACTATAATAACACTCCACAATCATAAGCAGTGGAAACCCTTGATCCACAGCCTGCGGTCCACAATCGCCACAATCATTAGGGGCGGCCATAGCTGAGTGGTTAGTGAGCCCGCCTAGGGAGCCAGAGGCCCAAAAGAGACAGTGATGAATCACAGCGGATATCACACTGATATCTGTCTCTCATCCTGTGATCTTGGAGTCCGAACAGATGCTGAGTACTATAATAGTACTATAATAGTACTATACTATATGTTCGGACTCCAAGATTAGTCTATAGTAGTTTACAGTAGAGTTTTACCTCGAATGGCCTCAAATCCATGCCTCTTCTTATGTTATGGCCATTCATTTTTATTACCGGTGGGGATATGATTTATCCCTGCGTCTGGTCAGAATAATTAAATACATGTATTTCCTTTTCGGAAATATGTGTTGACAAATGGACACAAACATTTAGTAATTGACACTACTGTATTAAATTTTGCATGAAGAATAAGGCATTGTAATAACAGCAAGTTAGGGTTAACCCATGAGCAGACGTGAGTTTCAGTGTGCTTGACACTAAATGTACGTAAAGACTGATGATGAATCAGACTATGCTCATGGAAACAATGGGCCTTATGCAGCAATAAGTTCCTAAAGTTTCCTCTTACATTTCTTCCTAAGTGAATTCCTAAGAGAAGTCAAGTCTCATTCATGACGTGTTCTTAAACTGCCAAATTGTTCGCACCTGTTGTTCTTATGTTGATGAATTTAAAATGGTAAGCGCGTGCCCGTCTATCAGAATTAGTAGAGGAAACGCCCGGAAACGCCCTTAAATCCCCATATAAGGCAGAATGCGGAAGAGGCAACACACCCACACACAGAGAGAGACAAGACAGCGAATATAATTCTAGCGTACGCGTACTTATCTATACTATTACCTAGTCATGTCAAAGGCTAAGCGCAAGCTTAAATCAAAAGGCCTTGACGGCCTTGATGTAAAAAGAAAAATAAACTGGTCAAGTTCAGAAGTGGAGGTACTGCTGCAGGAAGTGGAAAAGAACAAGGCGATTCTTTTCAGTAGTGTCAGCTCGGGCTTTAAAGGCACCCACAAAACCCAGTGTTGGGTTGAAATAACTGTAGCGGTAAATATAGTGTCAGGGGGTGAGGAGCGTTCTCCAGGTGATGTTAAGAAAAAATGGTTCGATATAAAATCTGAGGCCAAAAAAAAAATTGCCGCCTACAGAAGGGAGATGCTGCTTACTGGGGGTGGGCAGGGCCCCCCACTGGAGATATCCCCACAGGATGAGAGGATTGGGGCAATAATTGGCGAGACGGCACTGTCCGGTGTGCCATCCACCGAAAATCTGGACTCTGATCTGACCACCGTGACAGTGCCGTCATTTACCATCTCAGAACCCGAAGGTGAGCTTTTTTTTTGTCAGGTATTTGACCGCATGCTTACAATAGTGTGCATGATATGGAGAGCAGTTTGTGCCACCCCGTGTGTAAAGTGATTATATTTGTGAATCAGTTTTCCCTTCAACATGTCATGTAGGCTACGTGTGTTAAAGTGTTACTGTTTGTAGGTTAAACATCTGCTTTTGCTGTAGGCATAGATAAAGCGTGCGTAATTGAACCCCCGCAAATAACGGTCACTAATGGCTTAATTTTAATTTCAGAACCACCGTCGCTGCTGCTCCTCTCCGAGTCCGACTCCGAATACGATGACGAGTCAGTGCCGCCACCACCACCACCATCATCATCATCATCATCATCACAGGCACAGCCACCACCATCATCATCACAAACACCTTCCTGCAGCGGTACCTCCACTTCGCGTGGACCCAGGTCCCGTGCCCAGCCTGCCAATGCCCCCCCACGTCCCCGTTTAATAACTGATGCGGTGTTGGACACACAGGAGAGGCTCGCCACAGCGAATGAAAGTATTGCGCACAGTTTAATTCAGATCTTAGAGGTCCTACGAGAGATGTCTGCAACGCAGGCCCGCATTATGAATGAATTATCAGACATAAACGAAAATTTCAGGTAATAAAAAAAACAAACAAACAAACAAAAAAAACAAAAACAAACAAGTGACACTTGGTTTGTTTTGTGTACTTTCTTTTAATAGTGGGAAATAATAATGAAACTGAACCTCGATATATGGGTTCGATCGATATGTGGGAAATAATAATGAAACTGAACATAATTATAATTTAGAAACGAGCAATTAATTGTTGCAGAACGTCGTGAGCAGGTCTGTCATCTGGCCCAATGTGTGGTACCGGTGCGTCGTCAGGACGCGCAGCTTCTTGTGGCAGTGGGGGAAGAGGTACACCACGTTTCATGGCTATGTTGTGTAAGACACAGCATGCCATGATCATCTTACAAACCTAAAATGATGGAAAGATTTGAAAGTTAGAAAAGGACAGATTTAAAGGGATACTTCACTTTCACATAAAATAAACATTAAAAATATATATTAAAAAAAAATGAAAGAAGTTATGGCAAAATAAAGGCCCCCTCACACATTAGTAGGACACTCTAATGCGTGAGGGGGCCATGAATTTTCCATTACTTTTTTCATTTATTTTTAATATATTTTTTAAATGTTTCCCCCCGCCGAAAGTGAAGTATCCCTTTAACATTTTGGCTGAGGTATAAAAATCTAGAGTGTTCATTTAATTATCAGACTGGTGCGTTCGGAAATACAGCACTGAGCGCACTGGCCAATACAAACTAATATGCCAGTGCACTCCGGTGCTGGAGCTGTTCTATTTAAACGCACCTTCTCCGGTTTGTAAAGCAGTTTGCCTCCTGCTGTGTCCAAACACAACCAGCGTACTTTCAGTATGCCAATTGTGCGCTCGATGGTGGAGCGGGTGCGTGCGTGACTGTCATTATAGGACACCTCCTGGGCAGTCTGGGGTCCGGTGACTGGTGTCATTAACCAGGGGGCCAGGGCATATCCACGATCTCCTAATAAAACAATGTATAAGAATATAAGGCCACGGGTGCAGTCATTTATAATTACTTAATTAAAGCTCAATTTGTAGGCCTAGCCTATAGAGTTGGCTACAGATATACATAAAATACATACCAATGAGCCATCCGTCTCCAGCAGCTCCTTGTTCAAGGCGCATACCCACAGAACTGTTATGAAAAATAAATGAGTCATGTGCACCTCCGGGGTACCTGGCGACCACATTCAAAAGGTTGTTCTCAGAGTCACAGATGAGTTGTACGTTGATGGAATGGTAGCGCTTGCGGTTAAGGTATGGGAACGGGTCTGGAGAGGGTGCCTTAATGCGCACGTGCGTGCAGTCTATTGCGCCGATGGTGTTGGGTAGACCAGCAATAGAATGAAATCCTCTCTTTATGGGTATCTGTTCCGCTGCTGTATAGGGGAACTTTATATACAGTGGGGCCAGTTTAATTAATCCATCCAGGACTGGTGGCAGAATGCGGCTGATGGTTGGCTGAGAGACACCCACCCTGTCTCCACATACGGTTTGGAATGTACCAGTGGCTAAAAAGCCCAAGGTAGAAAGTACCATCACATGTGGTGGTACTGGATTGGAACGTCTGGTACGGCTCCGCAGTGCTGGCTCCAAACTGTTACACAGTTCAATCAAAACTGCTCTTGGTAGTCTAAACCGTGAAAATAAATACTGGTCGCTTCGGGCAAATGGGTCTACATGGTCCTGAAAAATGCGTTCCCTCCCCAGGGCACGATCGGCAGCATCTTGCAGCAGCAACAAAATTGCCATTGTGTGAGTTGGTGAAGGGTGCAGATAGAGGCCTTTGGTCCTATAAATAGAATTATCAATCACTAATTAACCCATCAGCTTGGAACCATTTACATAATTGATGTAGATATAAGTGTTATTATATGCGGTGGGATTGGTATGTATATATATGTTAATATACAGTGTGTGTATGTATGTATGTCTCTCTCTCTCTCTCTCTCTCTCTCTCTCTCTCTCTCTCTCTCTCTCTCTCTCTCTATATATATATATATATATATATATATATATATATAGGAATTACTGTCTATATAGAATTACTGTCTATATATATAGGTCACTATACAAACTTTTTTAAATGAAAAAAAAAGTACACATGATAAGCATTATGAATTTCATATTATACAACTGTAGAATTGAAGAAACTTAGAGAATTAATTATTTTTGCACAAACATGTCACACTTAAGAACTCAAAGGCCAGCCTAAGAGTGCTCATCAGTGTGTGTAGATTCTGTTCTTACCTGAGAACAGATCACAGCTAAGAAAACATTGGAGTATACCAAAATCTTCTTAAAAACCTCGTAAATGGGTCTAAGAAAAAAAAACCTCTTAAGAAAGTGTGCGTAGATTTTGTTCTTACCTAAGAACAGATCACAGCTAAGAAAACATTGGAATATACCAAAATCTTCTTAAAAACTTCTTAAGTGGGTTTAAGAAGAAATTTCCTCTTAAGTACCGTTGCTGAATGAGGCCCAATGTATTTGTGCTTTAGTATGAAATCTAAGCGTACCCACTCTTCCTGAATGAGGCCCACTGACTAGAACATGGACTTAAAGATACAGAATTATGGATACTTTTAACCTTGAATATATGTAATAACAACACAACGCACGCACGCACGCACACGCACGCACGCACACTATATATATATATATATATATATATATATATATATATATATATATATATATATATATATTTGTCAAAAGCAGCACACATTCCTTGCTCCTTCAGGTGTGTGTGATGCATTACTCAGGGTTGAGAAGTTAATATTTCTACACATCAAACCATCCATAAACACACACACAAACACAAGAACACACGCATGCACACACAGACAGACAAACAAGCGCTGGCATTTTCAACTATGCAACAGCCTTAATGGATTTATTTACTGAGCTTCTGTGCATTTGAATGTACTGTAGGTGTATGTATTCATGCATGCGCAGTTTCCAAGACAGGGAGTACGTTTGTGTGCGTGCGTGCGTGAGCGAGCGCGTGCAAGTGCGTATGTTTGTTCATTTATTTAGTAGAGTATTCTCTTGAGTCTACTGAATGCAAGCACTATAGCCTATATCTAATAACGTTTGTATATCTTTTGTATATGTTTGCAATCATGATTTACCTATAAAGTGCTGCAGAGAAAGTGTGCGTGTGTGTTCCTGCATGCATTGTGTGCAAGCCAGGGAGGGAGAAAGAGTTGAAGTGTGTGTGTGTGTGTGTGTGTGTGTGTGTGTGTGTGTGTGTGTGTGTGTGTGTGTGTGTGTGTGTGTGTGTGTGTGTGTGTGTGTGCGTGTGTGCATGCTTGTTTCAAGCCATTTAAGCATAAAGTGTTGCCTTAGTGGCTCACTGTGAACAATGCAGATCAACTGGACGACTAGAGGTACTGGTCCAGCCGGCTCCATTCACTGCAATATATTTCATCGAACTTCTGGTGCGAGGTTTGCCACCCATGAGTGTCATGGCGCATCCCCAGTGTCCAGCACATCTCTTCCTTTCAAAAGCTTCCTTGGTTCGTTTGTAGATGTAAGTCACAGTGTTTTGTTGGCTCCTTGTGATTCCTTGTATATTCCTAGTTTCCTCGTGTACCTGTGTTCGTTCCTGGTCCTCTGTTTTAGTTAATAAACCCCCTTGTAATCAACCTGCCCTGTGTCTGCCTTGTCCTCTGCCTTTGTTCTGCACTTAGGTGCCCTTGACTCTGATCGTGACTAAATTCATCAAATATTGGAATATTGGATCAGGAGTGCAACAGAAACAAACACAATCTCCAGGAATTCAAGGCTTCGTGTGGTGAGTATAATAAAAGGTATATATATATATATATATATATATATATATATATATATATACATATACACACACACACACACACACACACACACACACACACACACACACACACACACACACACAGTACATCTCTCTCTCAAGTGTGGGTTAAGCTGGTCGTTACTTGTAGCGATGTCTTTACAGAGTTAAGGATTTCACATCAAAGAACAGGGAAAGGCAAAAGTGCAGACTGTCAGCTTTGGATCAGGCCTCATACGTTATGTACACTTATTTTGATGTAATACCAAATCAGATGAGCTTACATATGATCAACGTCAGCCCACCATCCCCAGTGGTCACACATTTGGTTGCATGTAATCTTAGACACACATTGAAGCTACATATCTACTAGTCTATATGTAAATATAGACTAGTGCTTTTTTTCACCTGCTCCTGGTGGGTTTCATCATTTTGTCTAGTAGTTTTCAGATATTTTAAGCCGGCGATATTTTAGTGGACAGTACAAGAGAGATACAGTAATGTACTGTAGGATCAAGAGTGACTTGGTTTTAGGTTAGACTTCACTTCTTTCAAAGTGATTTTGTATATCATTGTGCAATCAAGTGTTACAGTAAAGATGACTCAAAAGTGGATAAAGTGCATAGTACAGAAACAAAGAAATAAAATTAAACAATACTATTTTACAGGATACAGGGATCTGGTTAGGAATCACACAAGTCTATTTACACTCTATCAGCCTTTATTATCAAAAAGTCAGGTATGTTGGTCATGAATTTCAGTGCTTATGAGATGTGTACAATCTGTGTTTGTGTGTGTGCGTGCGTGCGTGCGTGCGTGCGTGCGTGCGTGTGCAAGTGTGAAAGTGTGTATGTTTGTTCATTTATTTAGTAGGGAAATGTAGAGTATTCTCATGAGTCTACTGAATGCAAGCACTAAGGCCTATATCTAATAATGTTTGTATATCTTTTGTATATGTCTGCAGTCATGATTTACCTATAAAGTGCTGCAGGGAAAGTGTGAGTGAGTGTTCATGCATGTTGTGTGCAAGTCAGGAGAGGGAGAAAGAGTTGAAGTGCTTGTGCGCTTGCTTGCGTGCGTGTGTGCGTGCATGTTTTGTTTGTTTCAAGCCATTCAAGCATGAAGTTTCATCATTTTGTCTCCAGCAGTTTTCGGATATTTTAAGCGTTCCTATTTTAGTGGACAGTACAAGAGAAATGCAGTATGTAGGATCAAGAGTGACATGGTTTTAGATTAGACTTTTGTATATTAATATGTAATCAAGTGTTACAGTAAAGATAAAGTGATAAAGTGCATAGTACACAATAATAATAATAATAAAACAATACTATTTTACAGGATACAGGGATCTGGTCAGGAATCACACAAGTCTATTTACACTCTATCAGCCTTTATCATCAAAAAGTCAGGTATGTTGGTCATGTATGTCAGTGCTTAGTGATGAGATGTGTACAATCTAATCAGTAATCAGTAATGTGTGTGTGTGTGTGTGTGTGTGTGTGTGTGTGTGTGTGCGTGTGCGTGTGCGTGTGCGTGTGCGTGTGCGTGTCAGCTGGTGGAAAATAGGTTATTCTAAAATTATGTATTTTGGGGTTTAAATTTAGATTTGTATTAACGTGAGAAGAATGGCTTCTATTATAGCATAACTTTCCAGGAACAGAAATCCTGCAGTTTCTATTAGCTTGGATCCCCGATCCATGATGTCACTGGTAGGTGGGTTTCTGAACTGTCCACAGCCCTCCTCTGAGACACAGACGGGGTAAACAAAAATGGTGCCATAATATTATAATGAGCATTAGTGAGGACCAATTATACGAAGATAGATAGAAAGAAAAAAAATCACACCCTGTGTGAAGTGGGCGGTGTCTTGCTAGCTAATCACAATACTGAATGGAGTCAACCAATCATGTACAAAAGATAAATACATTTATTGAAACACTCTTTATGATGGACGAAACCATAACTTGAAAAAAACAAATTTTTGGTTTTTTTTCAAGTTATGGTTGCTTATATAGGGCTATGCACATGTGTCATGTGACACTGGCCAATCACAGTCCTGAATAGATTGTGATTGGCCAATCACAGCGCAGGATAATTGTACAAATTTCCTGGGCCCAGATCACAGCGCAGGAAAATGTACATTTTTCCAAATCTCACTTATAGGGGCGGTTTCACCGCCCAAAAAAAGGAAAATAAGGAAGAGAGGGGAGTAGGCATGAGACGGTCAGCAACCACAGACGGGTAGCGACGGGTGGACGGAGGCACCCCATCCAGGTAAAAAGGCCAGTCCTGCATGAAGGACATTCATGGGGAACCGACTGTGGGAGGCTGCAGGGGAGAGACTGACAATTTGAATAAAATATTGGCTATGCCATATAGTAGATCAGAACTCCATATTTGGGCAAGTCTGACGTCATATTTGATGACGGAAGATATAAAGCAGATGGAGAAATGCCATCAATATAGATCAATAGGTTTATGGCTATGGTCAATAACAATGGTTGTTTTCCTTGTTCTCTTGATTATATCCTACATTGTTTGGATACAATTGATTTGCTATCGACATCGACTAAATAGTGCCATGTCTTTAAAATGTTTAATGAGTAATCTGTCAAATAGAGACAAGCAGTTTCCTTCATCCATTTCAAACAACCTTGATGTTAGAGCACTTATTGTAACTGCACATCCAGATGATGAATGCATGTTCTTCGCACCAACAATTCTAAGACTCATCGAGCTCAAGGCCCAAGTTAATTTGATGTGTTTATCTCGAGGGAATTTCTACAATGAAGCAGCTCAGCGTGAAAAGGAACTCATGAAAAGCTGTGCAGTGTTGGGGATACCAGCATCCAGAGTCACCATAACAGACCATAAAAAACTTCCTGACGACCCCAATGCAGAATGGAGCATCTCTGTGGCCTCCTCTGTAATCATCAAGCACATCAGAGCTCACTCATTCAACATGGTACTGACCTTTGATGGAAGAGGAGTGAGTGGTCATGCCAATCACATAGCCATCCACAAAGCAGTCAGTCACCTTGCTTCTACTGGCCAAGTATGCGATGACTGCTGTCTGCTCTCTTTGGTCACGGTTGGCATCCTCAGGAAATATCTCTCCTATCTAGAGCTCCCCCTCAGCTGGCACTTGCCCTCATGTCTCTACTGTGTTGTAGGCGTAAAGGGCTACAGGCAGGCCAGGGAGGCCATGCTTTGTCATCGCACTCAACTTTTGTGGTTTCGTCGTCTCTACATCTTCTTTTCACGTTACATGCTTGTCAATACATTCCAGATGATCTCACAAGGACCAAAGAACCCAAAGATATTAGAGTTAGTTTGAAGCACATTTGGATGCACTGGTTGTACCAAAAGTAAAGGCAGTGTAACAGATGACTGTAAATGAAAAGAAAAAGTACTTATATGTTATCCTTTGGCATTCTCATAAACAATAGATATTCTCTCTGCTTATTCCAATCAGGGTTTTCCACAGTGGATCCTCCGTTTCCATATGCTTCTGTTCTCTGTTCTCTCCCCGGTCACTCCAGCCACTTGCATGTCCTCTCTTAACGCATCCATAAACCCCCTCTTTGACCATAATAGCCCCCATGAAGCTTCCCTCCTTCCTATACATCACTAGCCCTTCTGGGACCTTCACAGGCATTCCCGTCAGCAACAGCCGCAGGGTGATTGCTCATAGGTTGATGCCACCTGGGTGAACCTGTCGAGCACCATATCAAACCATACCAGGTACAGGCATCTCTCTCACTCACATAGGCAACACCTACAGACCCATTTTTGGATTGACACCTTTTGAAACTTTGAAAATAGAGTGTAACATTTTGATTGAAACATGAAATCTGGACAATAGCTTTTTAAATCGGAGATTTACGCTATCTTTTTTTTCCCAGTGATTGGATAGGAAATGCTAATGGATACTACTCATTTTATTTTATAGCCCTCTGACTCACGTTTCTAGACACAGCAAGCATTTATTCTGTGGTTTTACATTAACCCTATTGCCTGGAGGCTCTCCATTGTAATGCTTGCCCGACATACTGTCTGTAGCAGAGCAAAATGGCTGCTGTGTGAATATGTCCATTGCACATGAAGACTAAAGACCTGTGTACTACATCTATTTTGTTATTATCTTCCAGGGCCACACTGACAGGAGAGGCAAACCAGGCAAATGTTTGGGGACCTCAGAATTATCTCCACGGCTTGACAGAGATAACTAATGAATGCTATGATCTCTTCAGGCTTTAGTCATTATCAGGATACTCTTTAAACTAACAGCATTATCAAATTATACAGTATATCATAATACATATAGATCAATCAATATGAGGGGGGGTATTTATTTATTTTATTTCATCCAGCCCTATTGGAGGCCAGTCCATGACGTCAGTACGCTGACAGTCATTTCCACATCATTTGGGTGCTATGACATAAGTCATCTCCATATTTGGGCATAAACTGAGGATATAAACCAAGAGAGTCTTGGGAGATTCAAGATTTTGACTGCATGTATAGATCTACATTTCTCTAGGTAATGCAGATTAACATGTTCCGTTCAATCCCGCTGGTCAGAAAGGCTACTGGCCTCCTCCCATGCTCCCGTGCCGTCTCCTCAGGACCCATGCACAGTCCTCACTCCAGTCATTGGGCTGGTCGGCTGAGGAGGTTTCAATCTCGTTCCTCCAGGGTTGGCATTAACAACTCAGTCACCCCCAGAATGTCTTTGCTGCAATATCTTCAACCTGCGTTCCGTTATCAGATCATGCGTTTCTACAGCCTGCCACCTCACCAGAAGGTGGAATTGCCTGCTCTATCTCCCACCATGGAGACAGGAGCCATTGCTCGCTGGCTGAAGAAGGAGGGGGAAAAAATCAATGAGGGAGAAGTGATAGCTGAGGTGGAGACAGATAAAGCCACAGTAGGCTTTGAGATGTTTGAGGAATGCTACCTGGCCAAGATCCTGGTTCCAGAGGGCAGGGACAGCATCAACATAGGATCAGTAATCTGCATCACTGTTGACAATCCTGACCTTGTAGCGGCCTTTAAGGACGTCACATTGGACTCCCTAAAAGCTGTCGGTGACAAGCCCTCATCAATTTCCTCTGCTGTTCCTCAACCTCCTTCTAGTGCTGCTGCTCCTGCTACAGTCCCAGGCAGCTCCTACCCCTCACACTGGAAGATCTTGCTGCCTGCCCTGTCTCCCACCATGACAGCAGGTGCAGTGCAACAATGGCATAAGAAGGTTGGAGAGAAGTTGAGCGAGGGAGATCTGCTGGCTGAGATTGAGACAGACAAGGCAACCATTGATTTTGAGGTGCATGAGGAAGGATACTTGGCCAAAATCCTGATAGAAGAGGGTACCCGAGACATTCCGCTGGGGACTCCTCTCTGCATCATTGTGGTGAAGGAGAGCGACATTGCACCCTTCAAAGACTATGTGGAGACCGGATTAGATGAAATCACTCCCAAACAGGCCCCAGCACCCACAATGGCTGCATCAGTGCCGCCCGTAGGAGCTCGCCCCTGTGCTCCAGCTGCAGCTCCTAAGAAAGGACTTGTGTTTGCCAGCCCCCTCGCAAAAAAACTGGCTGCTGAGAAAGGTATTGACCTGTCTCAGGTTAGCGGCACGGGTCCTGATGGGCGAGTCACCAGAAAAGACATTGACAGTTTTGTCCCAACCAAGGCCACCCCCGCGGAAGCCGTTGTTGCAACTCGAGTCACCGCTAGTCTTGTTGGGACCTTCACAGACACCCCCATCAGCGACATCCGCAGGGTTATTGCTCAGAGGTTGATGCAGTCCAAACAGACCATCCCTCACTACTACCTTTCTTTAGATGTCATCATGGATCAAGTCCTGGAACTTAGGAAGGAAATCAACAATGATGTGAAATCCCAGAATATCAAGCTGAGTGTGAATGATTTTATCATCAAAGCCAGTGCACTGGCCTGCCTCAAGGTCCCTGAAGCAAACTCATCCTGGATGGACACAGTCATACGCCACAATCACATGGTAGATGTAAGTGTAGCGGTGAGCACTGCCAAAGGTCTCATGACGCCCATAGTGTTCAATGCTCACACCAAAGGGCTGGCTGCCATCTCCTCTGATATGGCCACACTGGCAGCCAAGGCTAGAGAAGGGAAACTACAACCACACGAGTTTCAGGGCGGTACCTTTACAATTTCTAACTTGGGGATGTTTGGCATCAAGAACTTCTCAGCAATTATCAACCCCCCTCAGTCCTGTATCCTGGCTGTTGGATACTCAAATAAACAACAGATTCCTGCGGAAAATGAGGAAGGCTTTGACGTCGCTAACATGATGTCTGTCACGCTGAGTTGTGACCACCGGGTTATTGATGGAGCGGTTGGCGCACAGTGGTTGGCAGAGTTCCGCAAGTTCATAGAGAGACCAGGCACCATGCTGTTGTGATGGGACAGCACTGTCAATAAACAGGATGGGGTCTAATAATGGCGTGGCTTCCATGTGGATCATTTTGATAACATCATACTGATGTCGGTTGTGCCTAAATAGGGAGGGACAGTGGGACATTGGATCTGTGATTATGAAACTCACAAAACTACCCACTCGGAAACAATGCAAGTTGGGAACACATGGCCCACCTAGTTATACAATACCAGTACCTGTTGTCAGAGTACCCATTGCATCTGTCTGTCAGTCTGTCCGTCTATGGCCGTTTCATGCCCATATATGGAGATCCCTGACGTCATCAGTATATGCTCAAATATGGTATCCATTTTACCCGTCTGTCTGCCTGGGTCCACATACGGTTTTATGGATATCTCTGTCTTGTCTTCTGCCTGCTGTGTCCCTTTTATTCCCATATATGGAGATCCCTGATGTCATCAGTAGGCTATATGCCCATATGGGCATATCGGTCAAATCTATGGTTCTGGACATCCGGATCTCCATATAAGCCTATATACAGTATGGGCCATTCCGTCGGATTGGCGCTCCTGTACATGCGCGTATCCGGCCGAGTCGACGCCGGGTACCGCACTCCCTCGGCCCTTGCCGATGTCCCTTGTCGGCGACGTGCACGCCGTGTTTAAAGTCGATCGGCTGTCTAGATACGTGAACCACAGACGGACGGACAGATGGACAATAGTAGGACGTGAAAAAGACATGCTTAAGCAATAATATTTGCAATATGTGAAAACATTGTTTACTTCCTTTGGCCTACTGGTAGCATGCTGAATACATTTGGCGGGACCTGTGCATTTGTGAGCTTGTAGATCACCTATTTTTGATATTTATAAATACTTAAATATATAAGTAAATAAAGGTAGGCCTATGCACACAATAGGGACGGAAGATTGAAATTGTTTAATTATCATATTTGCAAATACTATAGTGTACGGTTTGTAGTCAACAAAGATATTGTTTGTCCCTGAAATTGTGTTGTCAAGTAAATATAGCTTAAATAAAGTAATGTGTTACTGTAATGATGCAAGTAAACTACGTATTGTGTTAACTTGTATAGCTAGTATAGTAGTATATGTATAACTAGTTAACTAACTAGTGTAACTAGTTACTCTTTCCAAATCAGTAATGCCATTAGTTATTGAAATTTAAATGACTCGTTACCCGTGGTGGACAGTAACTAACTATATTTACTAGAGTACTTACTGTACATACGTAACTACTGTAATTTGATATTCTGTAATTTACTTGAGTATTCATATTTTTGGATACTTATGGCATTCACTCAACTAAATTTAGGTAAAAGGTAAAATAGTTAAGGTTAAGATTATAAGATTAAGATTTAACCACATATGCCCTATTTTAAATAGTGAAAATAGCTGATCTACAAGCTCACAATCAGTGTTGGGCGCGTTACTTTAAAAAAGTAATTAGTTATAGTTACTAATTACTTCTCCAAAAAAGTAACTGAGTTAGTAACTGAATTACTCTATTGTAAAAGTAACTAGTTACTAGGAAAAGTAACTATTTGCGTGAAAAAGTTGTAATATGTCAAATAATTTGGATTGTTTTTGGGAGCAGATTTCACAAGCCAGGTGCATAGACAGTGTTGGGAAAGTTCACTTAAAATATGAACTAGTTCAAAGTTCAGTTCACAAATTTTAAAATGAACTAGTTCAGTTCATAATTAGTTCATACATATATATATATATATATATATATATATATATATATATATATATATATATATATATATATATATATATATATATATATATATATATAATTAATAAGGGTCTCTCTCTCAGCTAAGGGGTCCTTGACTTGAAAAACGTTGAATACCCAGGCCTGTGTTATTATACTATATGAATATAATCCAGGATTATGCCATTTGTAGCCATAATGTTTTAATAATAGACCTACAAGCTCACAATGAGTTGCATCGCGTTGTGAGATTGTATATGAGCTATTTTAAGCACGGGACACCGTCGTGCTGCGAAGTGTAAATTAGGCTCTAGCCCAGAGAGAACAGCAGCAGCAGCAGCAGCAGAGAGAGAAAGAAAAGGCATCAATAGCGAAAAGTTGTGAAAAATACTTTGTTTTAAACACAAGTAGTACACCCGGTCCCAGCGACGTTGTTGTTCATGCGTGTGTGTAGCTAATACAGCACAGAAGCTTTCTTTAATTACAAAATGATCTTGCGTCGGAGACTCTGCAAGAAGAACAAACAGCTGTGGGCCATTATCACTCAGCATGCTGCTACAGTGACACAACAACTTATAAACGGACATTTATTTTATAAAGCTAAGTGTTGCTTCTCTTGCATTTTTAACCCGAGGGGCTATCTGTAATCACGGAGCTGCATAGTAAGTAGTCTGTAGTCTGCACGTAGATGAGACTGTTCACTCCGCGCTGCGCAGAGGAACACACACACACACTAAATTGGAGTTGCTTTGGACAGACGTGGACAAACGCTTCCCCCCCGGCACACAACGTGCACTTCACGTGTACATTCTTTCCATTCCTTTCAATAAAGAAGAAGTACTTGTACGGCCAATTTGTGAAAGCCATCTTGTCGGATTGCTCGTGACTCGCCATCTCTTTACTGGTCTGGTTGTTAAAGTTAGTTTGTTTGTGTGTGTGTGCCGCGCTGGGTTTGTGTGTAAAAAATAGATATAAATACCAAGGATTTGTCAGTGATGTCATGTCACATGTCACTGCTTAAACAGCGTCGAGTCTGTGTTACTTCCTGGTTGCGTAACAGCAAAAAGTAAAAGACATCACTGTCGTATCCTTGGTATTTTTTCTAACCGTATCATCTTTGCAGCAGGAGGAGCAGCGGCCCCAGCCTGTAGTAGCGCTGCGCACACACACAGACACACAGACTGTCTGCCGGCCTGTGGTAACAGAAAGCTTGGGGACGCTTGACATCGTAACTGAGCACATTTCATTGTCAGTAACGGCGTTGCAGGAAATGGAAATTGTAATTAATTAGATTACTCGTTACTGGAAAAAATAACGGCGTTAGGTAACGCAGTTTATTTAAACGCCGTTATGCACAACACTGCTCACAATGCATCCTTGTTGTGAGATCTATTTTCACTATTGATATTTTCGAAGATATCTGGAAAATTTTTTTGTAAAATGATAAAAATGTAATACAGTAAAAAGTACTTTTGAATACTTAATCATGCATGTGCTTTTTGAATACTCAATCAAGTATGTTTAAAAGCAAGTAGTCCAGTACTTTAACTCAAGTACAATTTTGACAGAGCAAATTTAACACAAGTATTGGGGTTGAGTACTGTGTCCACCACTACTCGTTACTTTTTAGTAAGATCATACACTTTAAAACTTGATCCGGCACCCCTGTGTCCAAGTAGAACTACTGTACTGTAACCTCAACAGTCAGCGTCGCTGTCAGACTTTACTGATGTCTTCCCACCATCAGTATGTTGGTGAGGAGCAACTGACTTCATGAGCATCTCCAACATCATCGTCGGTCTCGAAGGAACGGTGGGATATCATCATGTATTGATGTTTACATACATACAGTATGTGTTAAATAATGAAGCTGTTTAGAGCTATAGACTGGCCAGTCTCTTCATCCACAGCGGACTTCGGTCAAAAAGTTCACAGAGAGCAAGGGTGGCAATTCACAGGTTCTTTATATAGGTTTGCACACTCAGGTACAGGTCAGAATAGTAGTAGTATGGTTTCTGTAGATATAATAAACAAGAATACAATTGTTCACTGTAAGCAATAACATACAGGCACATCATACAGTATAGTGTATATACTTGCATTAGCTTAGTGATCAACCATGTGCTAAACAAACAATTCAGCTAACATCAACCATGTGCTAAACAAACAAATGAGCTAGCATCAACCATGTGCTAAACAAACGAATCAATTAGCAAACTAGAAAAAGTGCTCCTCGGAGCACAGGTCTCCGCCAGGTCAGGTAGGTTATTGTGGGGCAGCAATGTTCGGAATTAGCCAATCAGGATGGAATATGAAAAATTGGATGGAACCATCTTGATCACTTGACTATATGTGTACCGATTTGCATGATGTCTGAATTTGTAGGAGTAATATAAAAAAGAAAAGTGTTGCAAAATTGGCCTCATGGTGGCGCTATAATAGGGCAATGTTAAAAGGGTGGCATTTGTTCTTCAATGTAGTGCGAATGTGCGTGCAAAGTGTCGCAATCGGACGCTGCATTCATGATTTGTGGCATTTTGTTCAAAACGGGCCACTCCTGCAAACTTTAGATGTCAATGTTAGCCAATCAGGATGGAATATGAAAATTGTAAAAGATCCATCGTGATCACATCATCGTGATCACATGACTATAGAGATCAAGTGTACCGATGTGTGTGAAATTTGGATAAATTCTGAAGGCTTAATATCAAAGAATGTGTTTTACATAAGTCGGCCTCCTGGTGGCGCTATGAAAGGCAAATGTGAAAAATGCAGGTCAGTTGTTTTTCCTTGGCCTCTAGGGAGTGTGCGTGCAAAGTTTCATGCAGATCGGTGCAGTTATAGTTAAAAACATAAATTGTCCATTTATAGCGCCACCATGAGGCTGATTTGAACATTTTCAAGTGGCATTTCTTCCTCGGCCTAGTGGGAATGTGCGTGTGAAATCTCACGGAAATCGCAAGCTGCGTTCATGATTTGAGGCATTTTGTTGAAAACGGAGCAATCCTGCAAACTTTGGAAGCCAACCTTAGCCAATCAGGATGAAATATGGAAAATTGGACAGATCCGTGTTGATCACATGACTATAGAGATACTGTGTACTGATTTGCGTGATGTTTGGATAAAATCTGTAGGAGTACTGTCAAGAAATGTGTTTTGCAAAAAGCGGCCTCCTGGTGGCGCTATAAAAGGCTAATTTGAAAAATTTGGGGCAGAGGTTCTGCTCTGGCATCCAGGGAGTGTGTGTGCACAGTTTCGTTGCGATCAAGCCAACGGTGCCGGAGATTAGCTGTACACAAAATGACAGAATGACGGACACACGGACGGACACACGGACGGACACACACACACGGACGGACGGACGGACAGGGGGCAAAACATACTCTCTCGCCATGCCTTTCGGCCTGGCGGAGACAACAAAGGTAGCTGGTAGAATGCAATAAACATCCACAGGTGTGAAAGAAATAGTCAATGGTGCCAAAGGCATACATGTAAACTCAACAAACTTACACGAGCATTCACTCATATGACTGTCTCATTTGACTGTCTGATGCAAAAGGGTAGGTACATGGGTGCAGCACATACTTATAGACAAGGCAAAGGCCCCTTAGGTGTCCTACACACTGCCTGACTGAAATAACATGATAGACATATATTGCATCACACAACACCACCTACTGGTGGGAAGGGGGAATTCTGCACAGTATGCATCCCGGTATATTGGCATGTTCTACTTACAGTGAAGAATGACCGGAAGGTGACTGGCATACAGAGGTCCATGCCCGGAGATCCAATCACAGACTGGTGATTACATGGTTAATGAGTGAACTATGAAGTAAATTAAGCCACTATGTTGAGAATATGAAGAGTGCTGTTGGCAGAGGGAAGCTGCTGTACTGTACTGAGTCCTGAATGGACCTCAGCTAATGGATGACAGTACACGCAGAGAGAGAGAGAGAGAGAGAGAGAGAGAGAGAGAGAGAGAGAGAGAGAGAGAGAGAGAGAGAGAGAGAGAGAGAGAGTAGGAAAGAAAGGCACAGTTTTGCACAGTGTCATACATTCATATCACCTACACATCTGTTATCCATTCCCTGCTGGTTAACCTGCATGATCTTGGTATTTCTAAAAAGCTACTTAGCATTTAGTAAGTTGAATCATCCATGGCCATCTGCCATTCCCCCGCTCTCCATTATCTGTCACAACAATCAAGGCTATGTCAGGCTTTTAGAGAAGTGAACTCCAACACTTACAATTGCATCTGAACACACAAAAAAATGTGCAAAAGGCAAGCAAAACAAAACAGCACAACTGTGAGGAAGGCAAGGCATGTCTATTTGTATAGCACAATTCATGCACAAAGTGCTTAGAGGACCACTTCACCCATTTGCAACCTGTCTTCATGATTGGTCTTCACTAAATGCTCATTGTCTCCGCCAGGCCGAAAGGCATGGCGAGAGAGTATGTTTTGCCCCCTGTCCGTCCGTCCGTGTGTGTGTCCGTCCGTGTGTCCGTCATTCTGTCTGTGGACAGCTAATCTCTGGCACCGTTGGCTTGCTCGCAGTGAAACTGTGCACACACACTTCCTGGATGCCACAGCAGAACCTCTGCCCCAAATTGTTCACACACCAGGAGGCCGATTTGTGCAAAACATATTTTTTGACAGTACTCCTACAGATTTTGTCCAAAAATCCCGTAAATCTGTACACAGTATCTCTATAGTCATTAAACGAAACAGGTCTTTCAGATTTTTCATATTCCATCCTGATTGGCTAAAAATGGCTTCCAAAGTTTGCAGGAGTGCTCCGTTTTGAACAAAATGCCTCAAATCATGAACACAGCATGCAATTTCCTTGAAATTTTGCATGCATATTCCCACTATGCCGAGGAAGAAATGCCACTTGAAAATGTTCAAATCAGCCTTATGGTGGCGCTATAACAGGCCCATTTGTGTTTTTACCTATAACTGCACCAATCTGTGTAAAACTTTGTAAGCGCACTCCCTAGAGGTCAAGGAAAAACCCTTGTCCTGCATTTTTCACATCTGCCTTTTAGAGCGCCACCAGGAGGCCGACTTATGTAAAACACATTTTTGTATATTACTCCTTCCGATTTGATCCAAATTTCACACAAATACACATGATCTCTATAGTCATGTGATCAAGACGGATGTGATTTTTCACATTCCATCCTGATTGGCTAAGATTGACATCTAAAGTTTGCAGTAGTGGCTTGTTTTGAACAAAATGCCGCAAATCATGAATGCAGCATCCGACTGCGGTCAAACTTTGCACGCACATTCACACTATGTTGAGGAGCAAATGGCACCCTTTTCACATTGGCCTATTATAGCGCCACCAGGAGGCCACAATAACCTACCTGACCTGGCGGAGACCTGTGCTCCGAGGACCACTTTTTCTAGTTATAATATGGTACAATTTTTGCCCATTCACTTAGTCTCAGAGGAGGCCTGTGGACAGATCAGATTTCACCAGTGACATCATCGGTAGGCAGGTTTGGTCATTTCAAAGAACATGTATTTTTATTTTGGGCGGTGTAGCCGCCCCTATAAGTGGGGTTGGGACACCTCATTAGTACACCCTTCGCTGTACTGTGATTGGCTCATAATTAGTACACCCCTAGCATTAGTACACCCCTAGCTGTACTGTGATTGGCTGACTCTATTGGCTGACTCTATTCAGCACTGTGATTGGCTAGCGAGACACATGACAAAATCAATAACCTATAAATAGGACTATGCGCTTAAAAAAAAAAAATCACTTTTTTTTAAGTGAGCTTCCATCACTGTGATGACCACTGTGATGACCACACCGCCCACTTCACACTGGGTGTGATTTTTTAATTGCTGCGAGAACAATGGCTTCTATTATAGCATGCTAACTTTCCATGAATAGTAAGCCTGCAGTTTCTATTAGTTTAGATTCCTCACGGATGATGTCACTGGTAGGCAGGTTTCTGAACTGTCCACGGCCCTCCTTGTCTAGTAGTGTTAAAGGATCTGCACCATGAATTACAAATAAATAATATATATTGTTTATGTCACTTAAACGTTTTTCAAAAGGTTTGAGCCTAAATCAAGCCTCAGATATACTCATTCCAAATAACTTCTCTCTGGCTTATAAAGCACTTTCACCTGCAATACCACATTGTCCTGATTTGCACGTGGCGCTATTGAGCCAGTTTGTATGCATGTTATATCCTGGTTCTGAGTGGAAAAAGTAAAAAAAAAGAAGTTGGAACTGAAAAACGGGAAGGATTGTACCACTTGTGACGTCACTTTCGGGGCCAAATCAGTTTGGCCTGTTTTGAGACCAATTTACATAAAACCCCAGATATGCTGTGAAAGCCTGAGTGCTCAAACTGGGGTATTTTTTGGGATAGAAGAGAGGTAGGGGAGACCAAAAACACACCAAAAATAAGGAAAAGTTAAAATTCATGGTGTAGACCCTTTAACATTTTATTATGCAATGATTGCAATCTGCAAGTTTCAAGCTATCTTTGCCAGACCCAAGGGGTCGGGCTTACATGAGGCTTTGTACCTGTTTCGTCCATACATGGGCATGGTCCATTTGTCCTCCGGCCCCAGCCAAAAAAGTCTGTCCCCCTTTCGTCCATACATGGGCATACACAGGCTGACACGTCACGTGAAGTCCGGCTTAGCCGTGACGTAGTGCATGTTTTGTACCTGTTTTCTCCATACATGGGCAAAAAACAGGTTTTGGTCACTTTGTCCTTAGGCCCCAGCCATAAAAGTCTGTCCCCCTTTCGTCCATACATGGGCATGTTTTGTACCTGTTTTCTCCATACATGGGCAAAAAACAGGTTTTGTCCTTAGGCCCCAGCCATAAAAGTCTGTCCCCCTTTCGTCCATACATGGGCATAGACACAGGCTGACACGTCATGTGAAGTCTGGGTCTGGCAGAACCAGGTCTCCTGGTCTTGTTTTGGGACAAAAGTGGTGGCTGGACAAACAGACGGATGGACGGACAGACAGACCAACGTGCTCAGTGAGTGTATTCTTCTTTCACTGCGGAGAGAGAGCAAGGGAGAGAAGAGCAATGGAGAGAAAGGGAGATTGATGCAGTAGAGATAAAGTGACAGTAACAACACAGACAGGAGGGAATGTCATGAGGGCAAGTAAGGACAGACAGAGAGAGAGAGAGAGAGAGAGAGAGACAGAGAGAGAGAGAGAGAGAGAGAGAGAGAGAGAGATTCTCAACTTTATTTATAGGGTGACATTTTACCATACACATAGTATGACCAGACAAAGCTGTGTGTGTGTGTGTGTGTGTGTGTGTGTGTGTGTGTGTGTGTGTGTGTGTGTGTGTGTGTGTGTGTGTGTGTGTGTGTGTGTGTGTGTGTGTGTGTGTGTGTGTGTGTGTGTGTGTGTGTGTGTGCACGCGCATGCGTGCGTGCATGTGTGCGTGCGCACATGCTTGTTTGTCTCTCATTTTTCGGGCCCAATAAATGACACTTACAGTTCTCATTTAGTGACAGTCTTGACTTGCGGAGGAGGAGAACATACTTTTGAAAGCATCTGTTTAATACTAATCAGCAGTTAGCCCAGCCCAGTGTCTGTCTGTCTGTGATGCTGAAATGGTCGAATTATGCCCCCTCACTCTTAAGATGTCTTTTTGTTCGTATTGTGGTCCCAATGAGATTTTTGCAGGAACAGGCTGTAATGAAACTTTGCTATGGGCAGTGGTGGGCAGTAAAAAAAAACGTGGGACAGGACAAGTTGAAGCCTTTTTGGGAGTAGGCGGTACAAATCCAACTTTGTAATATGCTCATCTCCCGTTGTCCCATATTCCATTGTTTATTTATTAAAACTTTATGTGTGTGGATTTTGATAAAAAATATGTTTGTGGCTGCAGACATGTAGCTCTGTCCTCTAGCTTCGCCCTTGCGGTCATCACTGATGACCTCTTTGCTCTACAGGGCAAAAGCTGGTCGCATTAACTTTCCAATCAGGGGAAGGTTCTCAATCGTTCATGGCTTGCAGCATCTTCACCTCTTGGGAAATTTGGGAGAACATTCACCTCTGGCCTATGTGATATTTTGATATTAGTGTGGGGAGCTTGTTTGTCTGGTTTGTTTCTGCTCCTTTTCCCAGAATTTACACCTTCACATGAAATCCTGCACAACTTTGCCCCCCCCCAAAAAAGTATAGAGAATCAGAGATATAAATAGGTAGATTGACCTAATCATTTTGGAACGACACCTAATGTGAAATTAGGTGTCAGCTGAGCTGCCAGCTGGCTGTGTTGTGTAACTCGGGCCCTCTTCTCATTGAGTGCATCCAATGATGAAACCGTGCTCTTAGTCAGAAGAACTGGCACTTTCCTGCGCCTCTTCTCTTCCCCATAATTTCTATTTTCATAAACTCATTACACAGCTGCTGCTCCAACCTCGAGAGATCTGAAATAATTGGTTTCGTGTTTCTGTTTCAAGTAGCAGTTTTGATGACTCGCCCTCACACCTTTGATTGGAAAAAATGACCTTAAAGGCCTTCACTTTTGATTTATCAGAATCTAGTATGTACCTTTCAAATGTCACTTGACAGGTGTCATGCAACACATGCAACAAGTGATGCACGATTATATCGGTAACGTATCGAAATTGGCCGATATCGGCCGTAAAATGCCATATCGGTTTCGAACCGATCTCAAAATAAACCTCATTATTTTCACCGATATTCATAACGGAATAATAATGTAACTGTCAATGGCTTTTGTACTCGCAGAGCAGCCAGTCTGCCTTTCTGTCTTGGTCTCAGCAGTCAGCTGTGGCCCCTCCCTCCCCCCTCCTTCACACGCACTCTCTGTGTCAGTGAGAGCAGCAGGCTGCAACAGGGTGCTTCGGTGAAGAGGGAGAGAAGTGTATATAGTAGTCAAACACAAAAAAGCAAACAAACTTAACGTCCATAGTTCATACAGTCAGAGAGGGTTTCTTGTACATCTTAAATTAGTTTAGAGTAGTGATACTGCGGAGGATATATTTTCAACACGTATGTGTATATTGCCTCATTATTGCTGCACTTGGGCGGAGGCGCGGCGGAGTTCGCCGCGCCTCCGCCCAAGTGCAGCTTACTATGAAACCGTGCTCGGGTTGTGTGTGTGTGTCTGTGTCTCTGTGTCTCTGTGTGCGTGCACTGCCTGTCTGCAGCCGCCAGAGTGCGCCAGAGTGCAGGAATGTAGACAATGCTCTGATTAAAATGCACAACAGCCTGCAAAACATACACACACACACACACACACACACACACACACACACACACACACACACACACACACACACACAATGTCAATGTTCTCTCCCCATCACGGTGAAATAACACAGATTACAAGTCTGTAAATACACAATATTTTCGAGCTGCGTTCGCTTCCAGCGTTCGCGCGTCTTACTTGTTTAACATCAAAGTAACAAGCACTTGTTACTCGAGTGCAACCAACGGCCACAAATACTCAAGCAAGCCTGTGTATTTGTATTTGTACAGTGTAAAAGTACAGATATTGTACTTGAAAGTTACTCAAGTAAACGTAAAAGTCACCGATAAGGAAGTCACTTGAGTAAAAGTATAAAAAAAAGCTCACATTAAATGTACTTAAGTATCAAAAGTACCTGGTGTTAAAATGTACTTAAAAGTACAAGTACAAGTAAAAGTACAAAATGCTTTTCAAAATAGGCCAACAAAGAAATGAAGACCAACAATTTTCATTCTGTCAAAACTGGCTTTATTCCAGATGATACAAAAAAATAACATACATAAATAAAAAGTCCCCCCCCTTCTGTGTTGCCTAGAAAAGGATAATTGATTGAGGTCATGTGATCAGTGACATACGCAGGGTGTACTTTTGGCTCCGCCCCCTCAGCCAAAAGTACACCCTGCGTATGTCACTGATCACATCACATCACACCTCAATCAATTATCCAGTTCTAGGCACCGCAACATAGAAGGGGGGGGGGGGCTTTTTTCTTATTTCCACACAACAGCTCTAAGGTGTATTAAAGACATAGTTCAATAGTTCCAAAAAAAAAACTATTCACTTCAATGTTAGAAAATAAACGGACAAATAATTCACATTTTTTCTATAAAAAATCATTAAAAACGCTGGCAGTGGGTGAGTACATTATGAATAAATTCTGGCAGTCAATGTGTTAAGGACTTTTCAGATGGCGCCTAGTAATTTATTTGGAGCAAAATTAATTGTGCAGGTAGGAGGGATGAGCCGTGTGTATGTGCTGTAGTGGAGTAAAAGTACCATTTTATTCTTGTAAATGCAACGGAGTAAAAGTAAAAGTACAGCAAAATTAAAAAAAAAATATAGCTGCAAGCAGCGATAATACGGGGCCAGTGAAGATAGAGAGAGAGACGAGAGAGAGAGAGAGAGAGAGAGAGAGAGAGAGAGACGGATTAGATTGAAGAGAGAGAGAGACGGAATAGATTGAAGAGAGAGAGAGAGAGAGACGGAATAGATTGAAGAGAGAGAGAGAGAGAGAAACGGAATAGATTGAAGAGAAAGAGAGAGAGAGAGAAACGGAATAGATTGAAGAGAAAGAGAGAGAGAGAGAGAGGACATGGAAACGGAATAGATTGAAGAGAGAGAGAGACATGGAAACGGAATAGATTGAAGAGAGAGAGAGAGAAAGAGACATGGAAACGGAATAGATTGAAGAGAGAGAGAGAGAGAGAGAGACGAGAGAGAGAGAGAGAGAGAGAGAGAGGAGAGAGAGAGACATGGAAATGGAATAGATTGAAGAGAGAGAGAGACATGGAAACGGAATAGATTGAAGAGAGAGAGAGACATGGAAACGGAATAGATTGAAGGGAGAGAGGGAGAGAGCGAGAGAGACATGGAAACGGAATAGATTGAAGAGAGAGAGAGAGACTTGGAAACATAATAGATTGAAGAGAGATGGAAGCGGAATTGACATCTCAACCTATTGCCATTAACAGGAATCGAACCCTGAACCTTCGGATTGACAAGCTGCAACACTACCTATAGTGCTATAGCTTTGTACAGGCTGAGGTTGTCTGTTGAAGATAAAAGTGAACCAGTGAAGCAGCCGATCTACAAGCTCAGAAACACGTTGCTATCTGAAAAGTTTTGAGATTGTAGATCGGCTATTTCAGAATGAACTATGTCATACATTGAAAAGACATACTCTCAAATAAGCATTTCAGGTTATCTTTAACAATTGCACTTGCATTAATTGACACAATCATGTTGTGTGCAATGCAACTTAAATGAAGTCTGCATCAAGTGGGGCTTGAACTGGCAACCTTGAGGTTCTAAGGCACACACTTAAGCGAGAAGCCATTGGACCAACAGACCTGACCTGGTGAATGAGAGAGAGAGAGAGAGAGAGAGCGCGAGAGAGAGAGCGAGGCGAGAGAGAGACGAGAGAGAGAGAGAGAGAGAGAGAGAGGAGAGAGAGAGACGAGAGAGAGGAGAGAGAGAGAGAGAGAGAGAGATGGAAACTGAATAGATTGAAGAGAGAGAGAGACATGGAAACGGAATAGATTGAAGAGAGAGAGAGACATGGAAACGGAATAGATTGAAGGGAGAGAGGGAGAGAGCGAGAGAGACATGGAAACGGAATAGATTGAAGAGAGAGAGAGACACTTGGGAAACATAATAGATTGAAGAGAGATGGAAGCGGAATTGACATCTCAACCTATTGCCATTAACAGGAATCGAACCCTGAACCTTCGGATTGACAAGCTGCAACACTACCTATAGTGCTATAGCTT
>NC_137606.1:42734284-42849284 GCF_963280865.1 Gymnoscopelus braueri
GTCAGTCAGTCAGTCAGTCAGTCAGACAGACAGACAGACAGACAGACAGACAGATCGATCTACAAGCCAATATACAAGCTCGATCGCCTCGCAGCGTGAGGCGTTGTGAGCTTGTAGATCGGCTATTTTTGGTAATGACCTTGACATAGATAGATAGATGGATAGATAGATAATACTATATTTATTATTCTTTAATTATTATTTATTCACCTTGGAGGGGACGTGTGGCGAGCGGGGTTGCGCATTTGTGTGTGTGTTACGGCCGCGGACCTTTGACTGACAGACAGACAGACAGACAGACAGACAGACAGGCCGTCAGAGCACACTCACTCACACCAAAAAAAGCCGATCTACAAGGTCACTCGCAGAGGCGTTGTGAGCTTGTAGATATTTTTGGCAAGGAGCTTGACAGACAGACAGACAGACAGACAGACAGACAGACAGACAGACAGACAGACCGACCCAGGCCGTTGGAGCACACTCACTTTGATTTCGTTTTGATATAATTTCTACGGGGCATCATTCGAGAAGGCTTTCTGTCCGTCAGACATTCACTGTTTGTCATTATAATAATAATATGAATAATAATAACCATCTTATTTACTATATGCGCAGAATGTGAGCTTGGAGATCGGCTATTTTTGGCAAATAGTTAACGGTGTAGAGGGGGGGGGGGAGAGCAGACCACGTGCGTAATTACGCACGGAAAACTCCGGCTTGATATCGTTTTACATTATAATAAATTATAAAAAAATATATAATCATTTCATGACTGATAGACCGGAAAATATAAACTTGACAGATCATATAAACATTAAAATTATAAGAATTCAAGTAAAATTGAGAAAGATCTGGCAGAATGAAATCTCAACTGCTCCTCTGTCTCAATGCGCAAAATATGCCACGGTAATGGCGGAGGAGTGGCTGTCAGTGGCGGACCGCCACTGAGAGTGGCGGGTCAGTGGCGGAAAGTGGCGGTCCGCCACTGAGAGTGGCGGGTCAGTGACGGTTCGTGGCGGCAGGCTTGGCGTTCGTGGCGGGAGGCGGCGCTCGTGGCGGGAGGCGGCGCTCATGGCGGGAGGCGGCGATTGTGGCGGGCGGCGGTGCTCGTGGCGGGTGGCGGTCAGTGACGCTCAAGTGGCGGTCCGCCACTGAGAGTGGCGGGTCAGTGACGGTTCGTGGCGGCAGGCTTGGCGTTCGTGGCGGGAGGCGGCGCTCGTGGCGGGAGGCGGCGCTCATGGCGGGAGGCGGCGATTGTGGCGGGCGGCGGTGCTCGTGGCGGGTGGCGGTCAGTGACGCTCAAGTGGCGGTCCGCCACTGAGAGTGGCGGGTCAGTGACGGTTCGTGGCGGCAGGCTTGGCGTTCGTGGCGGGAGGCGGCGCTCGTGGCGGGAGGCGGCGCTCGTGGCGGGAGGCGGCGATTGTGGCGGGCGGCGGTGCTCGTGGCGGGTGGCGGTCAGTGACGCTCGTGGCGGGAGGCGGCGGTCGTGGCGGTCAGTGGCTGTCAGTGGCAGTCGTTCCGCCGTGACGGTGGCGTCTCCGCCGCGGCGGGTGCGGCGGAGAACTGACGGCCTGTGGCGGAGAGGCAGAGGCTCGGCGCTTGTGGCTGAGGCTCGGCGCTCGTGCCAGACGCGCGGCGGTCGTGCCAGATGCGCGGCGGAGGCGCGGCGGCCGCCAACGCCGTTTTGGGATCTCGCTGTCTCTCCCTGGACATGACACTAGTATGTCAAAGGGACTTGCCCCCGATCCAACCCTTGATGCTGAGTGCCAAGCAGGGAGGGCACCATTGGGTCCTATTTTTATAGTCTTAAATATGACCCGGCCAGGGAATCGAGGCCACTGAGCTGGTGTGAATGTATGCCTGTGTGTAAATATTATGCTTATAATGCGTGTGTGTGTGTGTGTGTGTGTGTGTGTGTGTGTGTGTGTGTGTGTGTGTGTGCGTGCGTGCGTGCGTGCGTGCGTGCGTGCGAGCGAGCGAGCGAGCGAGCGAGTGTGTGAGAGAGAGAGAGAGAGAGAGAGAGAGAGAGAGAGAGAGAGAGAGAGAAAATAAACAAGGAGAGGAGAGGAGGCTGAGGGAGAGACAGAAGCCAAGACAGAATAACTTCAAAGTTGAAAGAAAGAACAGATGATGGAAGGACACATCAAGAACACAGTAGAAGTTCTGGCAGCAGAACAGTGCAGGAAACGCATCATGAGCTCTTTAATGGAGCTTTTAAATGTCAAACTGTTATACTGCCTTTATCATACTGAGACAGAGACAAGGGGGGGAGAGAGAGAGAGAGAGAGAGAGAGAGAGAGAGAGAGAGAGAGAGAGAGCAGTTACAATCATGGTGAAGGACTCTTTTAACCATTTACCTGTAACCACAAATATTTTACGCTTATGCAGATCAGCTCCCCCACCTCTTTTTCACGCCTTTCACATGCCCAACATCGGGACACCAGGGTTACTCCGCTGCGCCCTCTACAGTTCTTGTCAATAGAAAAATTCCATTGACCGGATCTGTAGAGGGCGCAGCGGAGTAACTAAATAATGTTTTCTCTCCGGTGAAATATTGAACATTTTGCCCAAAAAGTGTATTTTAGACGTGAGTGTTCCCACTTAGTAGAGTTGGCTTTCAACTCCATACAACCGTCTTTGTTTTGGTCAGTAGCGAAAGTGTATTTTTTATTTTTACTGCAGACGAGAGGCTATGCAGCCTGTGGCTCGTGCGCAAAGGCTCGAAAGTCCCATAGCCTTAAGAAGAACTCCTTCTATGGACCAGAGCTACCTCTAGTCATAGAGAACTGGATTTAAGTTCAAACTGTTAGACCACGTTTTCCGTCTACACCAAATCTCGTCGCCAAAAATAGCGATGCGACGCATTGTGAGCTTGTAGATCTGCTATTTTTCCTAGATCTAGGAGTCCTAGGAGTCCTAGGAGATCCTAGGAGTCCAGGAGCATAGAAGGGTGCACGCTGAGATTAACATCAAATACTGCAGGGTTGAGAGTTACACCTTCGTCATCTCCTCTGCATCGCGGAACGAAGCCCAGGCAGCAACCGGAGGTGTGGGACTGTTGTTGAGCCCTCGGGCACGCAAGGCGCTCCGGACAACCCACCGATTCTCAGAGCGGATCCTCATCGCTGAGTTTGATAGCAGCCCAGTAACAACCATCATGCCAGTGTATTCACCCACCAACGTGGCGTCAGTTGAGGAAGCAGAGACGTTCTACAGGGACATGGCAGTCCGTAACGTCCCTGCTCACAACTTTCTTGCGATTCTGGGTGACTTCAATGCAAGACTCGGTCGAAAGGACGCACCTTACACATTCCATGAAGACACAAACCGGAATGAACATACCTTGCCGCCCTACTCCTGGAACAAGAACTAATGGCTGCAAACACCATGTTCAGGAAAAGGACTGGCAAAAGATGGACCTTCCAGGACCGGCCTACTGGTATGAGATGTCAACTAGACTACATACTAGTGAGGCGAAAATGGAGGAATTCCATCTTGAATGCGGAACCCTACAACACCTTCAAACTCTGTGGGTTCTGACCACCGGGTGGTATCCATGAGAGTGAGGCTGAGCCTTAGGATCCCAAAACCGAGCCCCAGGGTACGCCATGACTGGAGGACTTTCTCCACAAACCCTGAACTACAAGCCAGATACACAGCAGAGGTCAGGGACCGCGTTCACATACAAGATGTGAAGGAGGAACCGGGCGCAGTGTACATGTAGTTCATGGAAGCAAACGAGGCAGCAAGAGCGAGGTGTGTACCAGTGATGCAGAAGACCAGAAGCCCTGCAAGATCGAAACACCCGGATGTCATAGCAGCACGTCAAAAAGTGGAGGACGCACGCCACGCAGCTGGTCAAGACCCGTCCGCAGAACAACGCGAGACACTGAAGGAGGCCAAGCGACTTCTCTTTGCTGAGTACGACAAAATCAGAGGTGAGGAGCTGATGCAAAAGGTCAGCAGAGTGGAAGCTGCTCAGGGAGAACAACAGTACAGCGAATCATGGAAGGTGATCAATGAGATGTGTGGAAGGAAAATACCGAAAGAGGGACAGGTTGCAGGAAACAGCCCAGAAGAGAGAGTGACCACCTGGTTAACTCACTTCAGGAACCTTCTTGGTACACACCAGACAGTGGAAGATGCCGAGAAGGAAATACCTGCAGTCCTGAGGGATCTCAACATTGATGACGGCCTTTTCACAGCTGGGGAATTTGCCACGGTCAAAGCTGACGGCATTCCCCCAGAGGTAATCAAGAACTGCAATCTTGATGATGTCATCTTGGAGATCTGCAACCAAGCTCTGATGGAAAACATCATGCCAGAAATATGGTCTCTCTCACACATCATCCCGGTACCAAAATCTGGAGATCTCTCAAAGCCTGACAATTACCGTGGTATCAGCCTGACCTGTATAATTTCGAAAATGTTCAACCGCATGATACTGAACAGGATACGGAGTGAGAGGGGAGAACCACCTTAGTCCAGAGCCTTGCGCTACGGAGGATCATTGAGGAGGTAAAGAGGAACAACCTGGCGGCGGTGCTGTGCTTCATCGACTTCAGGAAGGCCTTCGACACTATCCACAGAGGAATGATGTTGAGAATACTTAAGGCCTACGATGTTCCTCCCAACCTAATCCGAGCCATTGGGACCATGTTCACAGGAACGAGAGCCCAAGTGACAACGCCCGACGGTAACAGCGAGGAGTTCAACATCCAAACCGGAGTGCTGCAGGGTGACACCTTAGCCCCCTTCCTTTTTATAACAGTACTGGACTATGCTCTGAGACAAGCTATGAAAGGAAGGGAGCATGAGCTCGGCTTCACTATCATGCCCAGAAGGTCAACGAGACACCCTGCAGAAACCCTGACAGACCTGGACTACGCTGACGACATCTGCCTGCTATCTGACCACATAAAGCAGTCACAGGAGCTCTTGTCCAGAGTGGAGATATAGTGTGCTAGGGTTGGCCTCATGCTAAATGCAAAGAAAACCGAGGTCATGACCTATAACATCCCCCAAGAACATCCGCCCCTATCAACAACAGAAGGCACTGTGCTAAAGGAGGTCAGTTACTTTAAATAACTGGGCACATGGGTCGGCTCCACAGAAAAGGACCTTAAGGTGAGGAAAGCACTTGCCTGGAGAGCTCTTAATGGCATGACCAGTGTGTGGAAATCCAACCTCCCCCGACGCATCAAGATCAGTTTCTTCTCTGCAACTGTGGAGTCCGTTCTCCTCTACGGCTGTGAATGCTGGACACTAAAGCAAGCCCTACAGAAGTCCCTGGACGGGTGCTACACCAGAATGTTACGTGTGGTACTGAACATCAACCAGGACGAGCACATTACCAACAAGCGTCTGTACGGGGCACTACCAAGTGTATCAGAAAAGATAGCAGTCAGGAGGATGAGACTAGCCGGCCACTGCCACCGGTACCGAGAATTCCCGGTCAAAAAGCTCGTACTGTGGGAACCAACACACGGGCATCGATCAAGAGGACGTCCCACACATACCTACGTGGATGTACTAAGGAAAGATGCTGGTGCAGAAAGCACAAAGGAGCTGGCCAGATGTATGGAGGACCGAGATGACTGGAGACTACGATGGAGGGCTCGACTGAGGACCACGTAGAGAGAGATTTTTTTGGAGAATGTGTCCCCCCCTCCGCAATAGGGATGCTGGGGTTCAAGTGATTAAAGTGGTTAATCGTGGCATATGTTGGTGCTGGACACCTTACAGATAAGAATGCATACAGACAGAGACAGACAGAGAGGAAACAGTTGCAGACATGGTGAGGTCCTCAACTGACCCAAATGCTGTTGCTGGACACCTGACATGTTACATAACAGCTCATACAGACAGAGAGAGAGAGAGAGAGAGAGAGAGAGAGAGAGAGAGAGAGAGAGAGAGAGAGAGAGAGAGAGCTGTTGTAGGCATGGTCCTTAATCGGCCCATCTACTGGTGCTTGGATACCTGACATGTTACACAACAGCAGGGGAGGGGAGAGAGAAAAAAAGAGTTGGCGGGAGGAGAGTGCAACAGACTGGGCATTCCAGAGAGGCAGAGATTTAGGGCAACACAAATCAAACAGAGAAATCTACTGAGAAAAAGGAGAGCGATGAAAGAGACTGATGGTGAAAAGTCAGAACGTGGGTACCAGAGAGAGAGAGAGAGAGAGAGAGAGAGAGAGAGAGAGAGAGAGAGAGAGAGAGAGAACAATGACAAGACAAACAGGTGACAGACTCGATCCTGCTTCTCTTGTCGCCATAATAGCTCCAGCCTCCCGATGTTACGATAGAAATGTTTGTTACGTTTTAACCACATCACTGTGGGAGGTTGTGGTGCCCCCCCCCCCCCAGTCTTGTCACCAGTCTTCAAAGTCTCATCCAATAACCTATTCACAATTGACAACATAAACATTCTAAATAATTCCATTTTTATTTACTGTTACGGTGTGTGGGAATATCAGTCGCTGAAAGGAGATAAACATGGACCAAATTGTTCCCTAGCAACACAATTCCACTGACAAGGTATAATCTCAAACTCCTTTATTAAGACTTTGATCTCCTCCCCTCTCTCTCTCTCTCTCTCTCTCTCTCTCTCTCTCTCTCTCTCTCTCTCTCTCTCTCTCTCTCTCTCTCTCTCTCCCCCCTCGTCCCCTGTGTTCTCCTTCTCAGTCAAATGTATCTCAGTCAACATAACTGAAGGAGGTAACATTGTCAGACACATTGGAGTTGTTGACAGTAGGCCTACACTACTATTATCGTTGTTGTTTTGTATAACAAAGGGAGTAGAGGGATACTTTTGTCTATTAAATATGATTGCAGTGTTCTAAGTTGATAATGTTTTTTTCATTTATCTATTGAGTAAATTGAGTTGCTGCAGTGAGCATGCTTGGCAGGATGGGAGAATGTCAATTTTGCTGTAATACTGTATCTTTTTCACGTGTACTCTTCACAGCATGCATGTGTGCAATGGGCTAGATTCTGTGCTTATACCGCTCATCCTCTCTCGCTCTCTCTCCATGGGGTAGATAAACTGTATTACTGACAGGCACATAGCAGTCAGTGGGATTATATTGTACACTAGATTAGATCCCTCCTGGCTCCCAAGCTGTGGAATGACCTCCTCCGCTCAGTCACGACTGCAGACCCCCCCCCCCCCCTATTTCTCACTGCAGTCTGAAAGCTCACCTCTTAAAGACCCACTCCCCGAAATCTTGTTCTTCTCTGTTTTTAATTTTTTGGTTGATGTCTTTTTGAAGCTTTCCTTGTAGTTTCTTGCACTCTGCACATCTCCAGCGCAATGTACTGTGCGTATATTGTCACCCAACAGTGCGCTGCAACTACGTTACGTTAACAGGCTAGAAGCTCTACAAACACCGGAGTCTAAATAGGCTGGCTATACTTTAGCATAGGTAAGGCCGGTTAAGATCTGGCACAGAGTCAAATGCGGGCTAGGCTCTTGTAGGCCTCCCTCACACATATAAAACAAGTGCTTCATGCTTCACGCATGCCTTATCGGTGTTTTATCAGAATACGCCTCCCTTTCCCACAATGCTTAGCGGGAAGTGGGCGGTTCCGCAAGAGACTCAAACTGCCGTAATGGCCGTTGTGTAGTCTTTAAGCACAGAGAGCGATCGTAAATGCTGCTACTTGGTTACACAAAAAGATGTCTAGTAGACGGAAAAAAGGTTTTCGTGTTGTTTGTGGCGAGGAGAAAGAAAAGGAGGGAGAAGGAGCAGAGATAACTTGAAGAAGCCAGGAGGCCGTCAAACTCACGCACCCACTTGTAGCCATGGATCACTGAACTTCAACCTGTTTTTTGCACTTTCTCCACATACAACCCGTATGGCTACATAAATGTTCAGATTTCAAATATAAAGTGCTTACCCCATGGCCACGGATGTTACAATTATGTTCGGGTCCTCAGAAGAAAAAGCATTTTAATCCGATTGTGGCCATTTTCTCAGAGTTTTCTCCAGCTTTGAACAATACAGAAGATACGGGTACTTATACCCGCCCGAAGTGAATTGTAACATCCGTGGTAATGGGGTAAAGCACTTTGTATTTGAAAATGTGTAAATGGTGAAAGTGCAAAAACCAGGTTGAAGTCGTGTTTCAGGGCTAACACACACATTTTTTGGTGTTTATTTGTTTGCAGTGTAATTGGTGTGCATGTTGTAAGCAATGCATTTATCTGTTCTGCCAATTCCCAAATACAAATATGAATTACAAAGAGAAAATAGAGAAAGGTTCAAAATATGAATTACTTTATTTTTATATATATTTTTTCTTTCCCCCACTAAAGTGTCCCGAGGCACTGAAGGCACCTTTGCACTGTGTATGGATGACATGAAAATTTGACATGATGAAGTATAATAGCAATCCAAAGGGCTACACAGGAATTATTAGTCCGGAATTATAAATTGACTCGAGTAAAAGTACAAAAGTATTTAAGCACAGTACTTGAGTAAATGTACATAATGTTACTTTCCATTATGTAATTGTAAATAGGCTCTTGATCTTCTTTTTGGGTCCTATGTACGCATATCAAAACGTCAATGAATGAATCACTCAATCAATCAACATGGTTTGTATTTTGTCCTTTTCAAATTGTTTGTTGGCCAATTAAGGCCTTCACCCCTCCTCACCCCTCCTCCCCTGCAACAGGTCAGCGCTTCATAGCCACGTGACTTCCATAGGGAATGAATTGAAACGGCTTCACCCCCCCCCATGAAGCATGCGTGAAGCATGCGTCACTTGTTTTAACTGTGTGTACGAGGCCGTAGACTCATGTGCCGTGGAGCACCAAGGAACCTTATTTAAGGAAGGGCCGGCGCTGGACGCCGGGTATGCGCCATGACGCTCATGGGTGGCAAACCTCGCACCAGAAGTTCAAAGAAATACATGGCAGTGAATGGAGCTGGCTGGACCAGGTCATGAACATGATTCTGAACGATTGCGTCCTTTGTCATATAATCGGTTCAGGAATATAAAAGAAGACATATCACAGGTTGTTTTCTAATCACCTGCTTTTCGATGTGCACAGTACATAATTTTATTGAGGCATTTAAACAGCGGTAGGTATCGTTTCTGTCTCGGAGGTATAGCAAGATTTGGTTGCCAGACAGGAAATGGTGGACAGTCTTGCGATACTTGGCACGTTCAGAAACGTACTTTGTGCTCTTCAGATACCTCTACAAAATTATACAGTGTACACATCAAAAAGCAACACAGCAGAAAACAATGTGTGATATGCCTTCTTTTATTTTCCTGTGCAGAGTATTTTATAAAGGTCTCAATCGTTCAGAAATAGTGTTTGTACATAAGCTGTCCAGCCGGCTCTCATAGACTCCAGTGTTATTTCACAGAACTTGCCACCGGTTTAATGAGGAGACCTTTATCTGATGATATCAGGGATCTGTTCGGTGTGTACTCAGTGAGCATGTCAACAATGCAGGAACGGGCTATGCCATTCAGATTTAAAAAACAATAAGCATTGAATTATCATTATCGTTTGTGCAACGCCTGCTTTGTCAGTGCATAAACACGCACGCACGCACACAAACACACACACAGGTGTGGCAGGCTTAATGTCAAGCCCTTTCCACTTGTGTTGGAACAAAACACTTAATATGCATTGTAGGCTCTGCCCTTGCCACAGGCTGAAAACATGCACGCACGCACACGCGTGTGTGCGCGCGCACACACACACACACACACACACACACACACACACACACACACACACACACACACACACACACACACACACCACACAAACACACCTCTCATGATCGAGAATATGTTTTATATGTCAACCAATTCTCAACACACATCTCCTTATGTGTGCCTTTCCCCTCTCTCTCTCTCTCTCTCTCTCTCTCTCTCTCTATGTCTCTCTCTATGTCTCTCTCTCCTCCCTCCCTTCTGTTTCTCCCTCCCCTCTGCATCTCTCCCCCTGCCTTCATCACAGTACAGTATGTCATGTTCCTCTACCTTGTTTCATTATCCTCCCTTTCTCTTCCCTCTGACTCCTCTTTCTCTTTATTTATCTCCAACCCTTTTCATTTACTAAATACTTCACTTTCTTCAGTATTTACAATTTTCAATACTTTTACTTATACTCCACTACATCTCAGAGGAAAATATTGTACATATACTTCACTACAATTATATGAAAACTTTACTTACTAGTTACTTTGTAGATTTTGATTATTATTACAAAACAAACTAACCACTTCAGCCCTATGTAATTAATATTTCGGCCATTTGAACATAGCAGATCTACAAGCTCATATGCGTCGCGATGTGACACATTGTGAGCTTGTAGATCGGCTATTTTGAAAAGATTTTTTATGCATTTTGAATTTGTGAAATGGGATATTTTGCACAATGAATAATTTTACTCTTGGTACTTTAAGTATAATTTTGATGCCAATACTTTTACTCAAGTACATTTTGAATACGGGACTTCTGCTTGTAACAGAGTATAACTACATTGCAGTATCGATACTTTTACTTAAGTAAACCATGTGAATACTTCTTCCATCACTGGGTATTGGCTCCTTCCTGGTGGGAGCCTCCTCACAAGGAGACGTTTCACAGGGAGAGCTTTCACAGTGTCAGGAAGTTGTCCAAATAAAACATATTTAACATTTTAAACATTATGCATTGTTGACTGGGGTACCCAAGTATACTGGTCCCCCTCCTTTTTCCCTCTATATACCAAATCCCTGGCTGCTTTACATGTCATAATGCATCATAAAATGGCACATTGTCCTCCTATTTTCACCGAATGTTCGCCTATTATGACATGCCCAGAATAGGGACGGTAGAGTTCATGTGGTTAGAGCAGTGTTTCCCAACCCCGGCAATCTGACCTTTTTTGGGCCGCGAGGATATGCTAGGTGTTCCGTGTAAAATTTCGAATGACAAAGAAAGAAATCAACCCCCTCCCCCCAGAACAATAGATGTGTCGTGGGCTGCTGCGGCCTTAAGCCATTGCTCACCGTCGTGGACACACATCCAGTGAATCGACCCTCGCACATATAAATGCAAATGTGTGGCTTTAAGACATCCACGGTGTGCCACATTAGAGCTGAAATCCGTAGAATGTTGTTCAGATAAATCATATCGATCGAGTAAACGAGCAATGGACACCCCATATCCGACAGCTGCTTCAGGCTCAGCAGGAGGGAGGGGACAGGGAGAAGCAGGTTAGGTTCACATAGTCAGTTACCATGGAAACTGACCCATTGTTTACTGTCAGTCAGTGGTTTTCGAATTGTTTGTGTCCACGGCACATCAGGTCAAAAAGGTACACTTGCCTTCATGGCGGAAATATTGTATCTACAAGCTCAAAACATGCCACATTGTGAGCCTGTAGATCGAAAAAAAATTACACACACACACACACACACACACACACACACACACACACACACACACACAATCACACTCACACTCACACTCACACTCACACACACACACACTCCGAATTAGTGAGAGTGTGTGTGTGCGTGCGTGTGCGTGCATTCATGCGTGTGTGCGTGCGTGCGTGCGTGTGTGTTTGTGTGTACATAATCTGTGTTCATAAATCTGTATGCCTGCGTGTGTGTGTGTGCGTTGGGCATATGTGTGTGTGTGTGTGTGTGTGTGTGTGTGTGTGTGTGTGTGTGTGTGTGTGTGTGTGTGTGTGTGTGTGTGTGTGTGTGTGCGCGCACACTTTTCATCTATCTGAGCATACATACTGTCAACTAATATTCAACCTTTGGTCTCAGTGGAGTCAAAGATGGCTTAGCAGAATATTAATGAGTGATTCACATTAGCAAAGCCACATTTCAAAGCTCAAGTTCAGTGACATCCCCGCTCAGCAGAATATTTATGGCTGGTTTGACATCAGAGGTGAAAGATCATGCAGCTGAATACATATTTCACAATCTGGGACTTTATCAAAGTTTGTGTTTCCTCAGCATACTCTCACTCCCAAACCTTACTGTAGTGACTTCAAGGGACAAATCTGACCAAACCGTTCTCAAAACCAAGACGTAAAAGGGTGACAGCTCCGCCAAAAAACTGTTAGAACGACGTTCGGCACGGCGTCTGCCGTGCCGAACGTTGCAAAGTCTGCTTCAGCCGCCGTTTGATCTACGTGCTGATAGGGACAGAATCGTAAATGATCCCCCCCCCAGTCAACATGTGATGTGACGTTCGGCACGGCGTCTGCCGTGCCGAACGTTGCAAAGTCTGCTTCAGCCGCCGTTTGATCTACGTGCTGATAGGGACAGAATCGTAAATGATCCCCCCCCCAGTCAACATGTGATGTTGTGGGTATCCCCGGGACGTCAAATGTTTGCCATTTGGTCAAATCCGTCCCAAACCGTCACCCGTTTGCCGTCTTGGAAGTGAGAATACGTTGGTTTCCTAGCAGAGTGGAGAATTTCATCCTAAAAGCACATTTCCACATCATATATTTTCATTTTAATTACAGGTTAAAGGTTATTATACACCCAATCTGGGAACCCATTCAGCAAAAAAAAAAAATATTTCCTTAGTTTTTGCCTCTGGGGGCACCAACTCCTTTTTTGTGTAGAAACAGGAACTTGGTTTGGCTCCTCCCCTTTCTTAGTATTTATAAAACATAGTGGCAAAAACGTAGGTGGACTACTGGCGGTGTGCACAAGAAAGTTTGTGCTGATCGGTCCAGCAGTTTGCAAGATTAGCCCCAGCACACACCCTCATATAGACGATATGGACTCCTCCCACAGCAAATAATGATAATGATTGGTTTGATTCCAGTCTCAGTTTGTGGTTGTGTGTTCCTTTTTTCTCCAAATAATTTCCAACTTTTTAAGAGACTTTGTTCAGCAGAGCGGAGCTGTAACGAACGTCCTTTTGGACTGGCATGTCAAAGTGTATGGGTGGGCCAACCCACGCACATGACTGACTGGCCAGCAGGGTTGAGAGTAACTTTGTGTTACTGCAATTCAATAACACAGTTACAGTTACTGAGTCTTGTTACTTGTTACAATAGTTAGTTGTTACATTGTTATGTGACAATAGCAGACAATGTTCTATGTCCCTCTAACCTCCATTGAGCTATAGGACAGCAAGCACTTAAAATTGGCAGAGGCATGACACACCCTATGCTGACTCTGATTCATTTAGGTGTGGGCATGAGGAGAGATGGTTGGTTAAGTTAGGTTAAAATATGAAGGTAAGCCCCTCAGAAGCAGTGTTGATCGAGTCTTACCTTCGCTGCTTCCTGGGGACACACAAACAAAGCGCGCACACAGAGCACACACAATCGCAAATCCAAGCATTAACTTTTTATCGCAGTCTGTTCCACTTCCAGTCAGTCAGAACTAAGCAGATCGATTGTACGGTATGTTGTTGAAGACAAGGCTTCCTATATCAATGAGTCAATGAGTTGTGTGTACTACTACTTTTCATCATAGGTATAAAAGCTACAATGATAGATGCAAGTTGAGAGTTGTCTTGTCTCACACTGTGGTGTACTGTGGTGATGTTGTGCGTAACAGAATGAAGCAGTTAATGTGTTAAATCCATTCTGAGAACTACCAAAGGTAACTTTGAAAAAGTTAATAAATCCCCGACCATGTTTTCACATCAGTCTGAAACTTTAACACGTTCACAATTTGAATCATACAATTATGAAAACATCATTAAAACATAATACCCACTTGAGCTCCGATTAGGTATTTTTATTTTTGTATTATTAATCTCCAACGTCGATGTGCCTTCACAGCTGTTCTCCCTATTGTTTTAGGGAGAGTGGTAATCAAGTCTAACAAAAAACGTTTTGTTCTCAATAATCTCTGACCCCTTTCACAAAATTAATTATGTTTGAATACCTGGAGATCAATGTGAGAAAACTCCCTTTCTTTGCAGTGGAGCATGCAGCTCTGTGCCTGAGAGTGTCTGGTGTATCGTGTATGAGTAAGGCAAAGAAACAAATTGACAAAAGTCAGAGATGTCTTTAACTCATTCCCTGCCAACGACGTCTTTGGACGTTTGTAAATCATAAGCCCAGACCGCCACAGGACGCCTGCTTTTTTTTTTTTTTTTTTTTCAATAGATGGCGCTGTTCCCCAACCTATGAGCCACCATTTCAGGCTCAGTCACACAGAGATCTAGGAGATCACGTGATCGCAAGATTTACTCCTCCATTCACTTCCTGGTTAACGTATTTGGGGAAACGATTGTATTCATTCATTCATTCATTCAACCTTTATTTAAGATTCTCGGAGAGATCAATTGAGGGAGACCCTCATTTACAATGATGCCGAGATTACACACATATAAATAACATAGGAGTAACAAGAAAACAATAAAGTTGACACAAACCGTTAAAACAATTGCATGTTAACATCAATTAGTTAAAACAGTTGCATATGGGTAAGACACGGTTATTATATAGATTCCTAAAATGGCCAATAGATACTAGGGTATTCAATTTAAGCTCTTGTTGCAAGAGGTTCCAAGATGCACCAAAGCTGAAAGCAGCCTTTCCCTGTTCTGAATTGGCAAAAGGAGCCAACAGGATTAGCCAATCGCTGGAGCGGGTTAGAATGTGATTAGGTTTCAGACGTAGCATGGATGAGATATAAGGTGGTAATTTACCAACCAGGGCTTTATAAATAAAAAGATGCCAATGACTATTGCGTCTCTCAGTCAGAGAAGACCAGCCCACTTTATCATACAAGGCACAATGATGGGTGTTGTAGCTATCACCAGTAATAAATCTCAGAGCTGAGTGGTAAACTGTGTCCAGAGGCTTGAGTGTGGAGGCGGCTGCATGACGGTAGATTATATCTCCGTAGTCTAGTACTGATAGAAATGTGGCTTCAATAATCCTTTTCCTACAGAGTATGGGGAAGCTGGCTTTATTCCTATATAGGCAGCCAATCTTTTGACGGAGTTTTACAACGAGGTTATTTATGTGATGTTTGAAATTAAGCTTGTCGTCCAGCCATATACCAAGGTATTTGTATTCTGTGACTTTTTCTATTGATGATCCATTGGTGGTGGTGATAAGGAGATTGGAGTGGTCTATGTGTTTGGATTTGGAGAAGATCATGAATTTGGTTTTATTGTCGTTAAGTGTTAGTTTAAGACTGGTAAAGGAGTGTTGTAGGGAGTTAAAGGAGAGTTGTAATTGTTCTATGGCCAATACAGGGGAGTCAGCGGTACAGTATAAAATTATGTCGTCAGCATAGAGATGGATTTGACAGCCACATAGTGAGGAAACAATATCATTAATATATATAGTGAACAGGACAGGGCCTAGAATGGATCCCTGTGGTACGCCGGATTTAACCGGCAGGAAATCAGACTGCCCACCTCCCAACTTCACACATTGACGTCTGCCACACAGATAATTTGCGAACCAACTGCAGGCGTTCTTATCAAAGCCTGAGACGAGTAGTCTATCTAAGAGTAGGGAGTGGTGTACAGTGTCAAATGCTTTGGCAAGGTCAATAAAAATAGCTGCAGCATGTTTGTTTTTGTCTAAACCAGTAATTAAATGATCCAGGACTAGGGTAACAGCTGATGTAGTGCTATGATTTGCTCTAAAGCCAGATTGATGTGGACTTAAAATTGACTGTTGTGTGAGGAATGGTTTTAGTTGGTTATTTACAATGGATTCCAGGATTTTTGAGAGACAGGGCAGTTTTGAAATTGGCCGATAATTATTGGGATCATTACGGTCACCACCTTTGTGGAGTGGGACTACGTAAGCTGTTTTCCAGACACTGGGCACTATTCCTGATGACATAGATAAATTAAATATAAAAGCAATATGATCCGCAATAAAAGGTGCAGCTAATCTTAAAAAAAAGGGATCCAACTTATCCTCACCAACAGAGGATTTGATGTCAATGGCCTGCAGCGCTTCCAGGACAACATTAGTGGAGACAGGCTGAATAGAGAACTGTGACCCAGGGCTAACTGTATGTATACTGTCATTGTTCGTGGGGACGGTTCCTGTGTGTCTGTCCTCGAAAAGGTGAGCAGTAGCAGCAAAATGTTGGTTGAATGCTGTACAGATTTCATTTGGTCCAGAAACCATAGAACCATCTATTTTCACACTTGGGGGGAGAGGGGTGGTGGACTTTTTATTTCCAACAGCCTTCCAGAATTTGGTTGGATCTGAGTAGGAGTCTGTAACTAAGTCCAGGTAGTAAGTAGATTTGGCCGCTCTTACTGCAGCTGTACATTTATTTCTTATGCATCTAAATGATGTCCAATGTGTCTGGTCCCCAGTACGCCTGGCTAATAACCAGGCTTTATTCCTGTCCTTAAAGAGAGCTGACAGGTCTGGGGAGAACCAAGGGCTTAGCCTATTTTTTATTCTGACCTTTTTTAAGGGTGCATGTTTGTTGACAATGGGGAGAAAGGATTTTTGGAAATGTTCCAGAGCTAATTCAGTGTCTGGGATAGCTGAGGTGTAGTGGATATCACTATAAAATAAATCATTAAAAAATGCTTGTTCATTAAAATATTTAACATTTCTCTTGGTGATTATTCGTGACTGTGTTCTTTTTTGTTTAGTGCTTCTGACACATGCTATTGGGCAGTGATCGCTGATGCCCTGTTCAAAAACACCAGCAGCAGTGATTTTATCCTCTCTGTTACAGAGAATCAAATCAATCAAAGTTGATCTGGTGATATCTTTTTTATTTGGTCTTGTACAGTCTTTAATTAATTGTGTTAAGTTAAGGTTATTGCATATATCTTTTAATTTGTCAGATACTGGAGCTTGCCAGTTCCAATTAAGATCACCTAAAACTAGGAGTTCTGTGCTTGAGAATTTAGCCATTAATTGAGCTAATTTATCTAGGGCAGAGGGGTCTGCAGAGGGAGGTCTGTACACACCTACTATAGTAGGGGGTACTAAGTGAAAAATCGTTACGCGGCGGATAAAAGCATGAAATTTGATACAGATGTCCCTTGGGTCATCCTAAAACATCCTAGAAGGGGTGCCCAAAAAAATCTTAAACAGGAAGTGATTTATAGACAAAATCCAAAATGGCCACCTAAACTGTTGACCGTTGACTCAAAAGACACCAAAATAATCTCCAAAAAGCATAAAATGTGGCACACATGTCCCTTGGGTCATCCTAAGACATCCTAGAAGGGGAGCCCAAAAAAATCTGAAACAGGAAGTGAGTTATTGACCAAATTGAAAATGGCCGCCTAGTGTTGTCGATTGACTCAAAAGACAACTAAAGAATCTCCAAAAAGTATAAAATGTGTCACACATGTCCCTTGGGTCATCCTAAGACATCCTAGAAGGGGTGCCCTAAAAAGTCTTCAACAGGATGTGAGTTATTGACTAAATTGAAAATGGCCGCCTACAGTGCTGGCGATTGACTCAAAAAGCCTATAGAATCTCCAAAAAGCATACAATTTGGCACATATGTCCCTTGGGTCATCCTAACACATCCTAGAAGGGGTGCCCAAAATAATCTGAAACAGGAAGTGAGTTATTGACTAAATTGAAAATGGCCGCCTACAGTGTTGAAAGATGATGCAAGATACCTAAAGAATCTCATAAAAGCATGAAATGTGGTACAAATGTCCCTTGGGTGATCTGAACGCATCCTACAAGGGGTGCCCAAAAAGGTTTTAAACAGGAAGTGACCGCCTAAAGCAGTTGACACAAAAGAAAACATAAAGGGACGTCATAAAAGTTTAAAATTTGGTACGTACATTGAGTGCTTCTTAATATATCCTAGAAGAGGTTATTTATTTGCTTGTTTATTAAACTTTTTAGGAAGGGACCATGTTGAAGAAATTCTAAATGGCTGTTTAAACAGTTGACCATGGCAGTCTGCATATTATGCAGACTCAATACGACAGGTTATGCAGTGCATAACCTGCCGTATTTTGTAGTCTACCTTCTGTTTTCATTTCTACATCACTTATTCATTTTACTTTCTGCATTATTTTTTTATTGTACTCTTTGAATCTTCTTTATTTATCTAACTCTGCATATTCTTATTTTACTCTCTGCATCTTATTTATTTTGCACTCTACATCTTCTTGCTTGTTTTACACTGTATCTTCTCATGTATTTTCTTCTTGATCATTACTGTTTTTTTTGTGATTAGTGTTTAGTAACTAGTACATGTATTCATGTGTGCCATTTCGCAATTACCAGCACATTGGCATAATGCTCTGCAAGGTAACCCAGCATCCCGGCATCTACACTTTCTCGAACAGAAGGGCTCAGCTTTGCAGCCACACTTGAGTTCTCTACAAACTTAAGCAGCCTCTGGCAAGAGTGAACATAAAGGTGTCCACGAATCAGCGACTTTAATCCATCCATATTTGTCAGGAGATGGTAGAGATTGCATAGCTTTCAGGCTTCTGGACCAAATGCCAGATTGGCTGCTCGATTTGAATATTGTAGCAGTGTTTTCCATTGAGAGACTATTACAACTTTTTTTGGCACCCCTTAGGATGCATTCAGATCACCCAAGGGACATTTGTACCAAATTTCATGCTTTTATATGAGATTATTTTTTATGAGTGTCTTTTGCATCGTCTGTCAACACTGTACACGGCCATTTTCAATTTAGTCAATAACTCACTTCCTGTTTCAGATAATTTCAGGCACCCCTTCTAGGATGTCTTAGGATGACCCAAGGGACATGTATGCCAAATTGTATGCTTTTATGAGATTCTTTAGTTGTCTTTTGAGTCAATCGACAACACTGTAGACGGTCATTTTCAATTTTGTCAATGACTCACTTCCTGTTTAAGATTTTTCTGGGCACCCCTTCTGGGATGTCTTGGGATGACCCAAGGGACATGTATGCCAAATTGTATGCTTTTATGAGATTCTTTAGTTGTCTTTTGAGTCAATGGATAACACTGTAGGCGGCCATTTTCAATTTTGTCAATAACTCAGTTCCTGCTTAAGATTTTTTTGGGCACCCCTTCTAGGATGTCTTAGGATGACCAAAAGGACATGTGTGCCAAATTGTATGCTTTTATGAGATTCTTTAGTTGTCTTTTGAGTCAATCGACAACACTAGGCGGCCATTTTCAATTTAGTCCATAACTCACTTCCTGTTTCAGATTCCTTTGGGCACCCCTTCTAGGATGTCTTAGGATGACCCAAGGGACATATGTGCCAAATTTTATGCTTTTTGGAGATTATTTTGGTGTCTTTTGAGTCAACGGTCAACAGTTTAGGTGGCCATTTTGAATTTTGTCCATAACTCACTTCCTGTTTGAGATTTTTTTGGGCACCCCTTCTAGGATGTTTTAGGATGACCCAAGGGACATCTGTATCAAATTTCATGCTTTTATCCACCGCGTAACGATTTGGCCATTTTTTGTGCTTAGTACCCCCTACTACTACTGTAATTGAGTCATTAGATCCTATATTTATTTTTAAAGCAAGGGTTTCAAGGCAAGATGGGATAGCAGTAGTATGCAATACTATGACAGGGAATTGGGTTTTTACATAAATGGCGACTCCACCTGCCCTTCCAGATCTGTCTTTCCTGAATAGGTTAAAACCACTCAGAGCTACCTCAGAGTCATTGGTAGACTTCTTCAACCAGGTTTCAGTTAGCACTAAAATGTCAGGGTCAGCCTGCTGAACTAATATTTTCAGGTGGTCTAACCTATCTGGGCAAAGTAAGCTTCTGATATTTAAGTGAAGAATCCCAAGCCCATTTCTGGATTTAAATGAGTGGGGGTTGTTAATAATATTTGGCATGGGCCGGGAATCAGGATGTTCAAGAGGTGTGGGGCATGGGGGGATTGATATTAGATTTAATGATACTACAGAACGTGTGAGGTATTTATTATTCAACCTGGGAGTGATCCTAACTGGAATATGTGTTGGACTTGGTACAGCAATTTGGGAGTGCAATTTTACCCCCGACCAGTGGGGGGTGTTGATGAGCTGAGGTGGAGAGCAGTGTTGAGCTGGTTGGCCTGAGGTGACCGGGGTAGAGCCAGTATGTCAACAGTGGACAGCGTGTTGAATGTTGTCTGCTAGAGCTTGAGAGCCCGAGAGATTGGGATGCAACCCGTCTCTTTTAAAAAAGGGCACGCGGTTCCAGAAGAGATTAAAATTATCAATGTAGCCTAGCTTGTGGACTCTACACACGGATTGTAGCCAGGTGTGGAGGTAGAGAATTCTACTGAAGCGGAGAATTCTACTGTATCTCGCCTCCTGTGTTTTACTATGCATTTTTGGGGAGACATGCTATTTTCAACGGCCTATAACAAGCGAACAGGGAGTCGCGATGACATTTTTATTTTTTCTCGGAAGCACAGTGAAACCCTCTGCAACGATCGGGGGATCGATCATACTGGAGATAAATATTATGTGACTAGTTGAAAAGGTAAGGAAAACTAAAAATCACTGGCAGTGGGTGAGTTATTTATTTATTTACTGAGTGAATGAGTTAAGAGCAGCCTACTGATCATTTCTGCCATGTTCATGAAAGTATTTCCTTCAGTTTGTATACTCGCTAAGAAACAAAGAAACCCTGCCAGGTATTGCTGCAGGGTAATAACACATTTTAATCATACTGTATCTGGAGACTATTGGCAGAATTATTTTTGAATGGGCCATTACTGGCCTGAGCTGCCAACCCCCATAGCTATGTTTTCTTTCCCTTCACTGCAGGGTGTGTTTGATCTTCGGTGAGCGATTCCCTTGGGGGTCCTGATCCCCACATCTTCTAACTTACCTCCAACCCTCTCCCCACATCCTATTCCTCACCTTCCACATCAATGCTTGTTGCCATGTTGGATGTATTATTAATGTATGGGTTTCATGTCTTTGTCTGCCCAGCTGTGCTTGCCTGCCTCACCTCTTGGTCTACTCTAGTGGCTAAGCGAATCAAGAAACCCATGTGTCTGAAATCCAAATAATCCTAACATGCAGATGGTATTCATGTCTTCTATTGGAAGCTAATTCAACATGTGATCAGCAGATCTACAAGCTCACAAGGCTCAGATAAACCCGTACATCAACAGGGCAACAGGACACGTGTGTGCCTGTGTGTTTAAGCAAGTGGGTGTTTGGGTTTTCCAATGTGCAGTAACAATTTGCCCTCTTCAGGGCAAAAGACAATTATATTACAATTATTTAGGGTCTGATGGTGAGCTTGTGCATGCATATTTGTGTATCTGGATATTTTATGAGGTGTAATAAAATGTACCCTCTTCAGGGCAAAAGACAATTATGTTATAATTATGTAGTAGGGCCTGGTAGACTAAATGCGTGTGTGTGTGTGCATGCGTACATGCATAAAGAGTATGCCTCCCAGTTTTGCCGTGACACAACTTCCTCACACCACTAAGGCCTGATTTATACTTAATAATAAGCGTAATATACACTTGCGTGTCGGTGTCAGCCCTTCTAAAATAGCGTATCTACATGCTCACATTGTGTCATGCTGCTATTTTAGGCGCATGACATGATGCACAACAAAGTATAAATTAGGCATAATAAATTGCTTTTGTTTGGCAGAGCGAACACAGCCTCTTCTCAACATTGCATGCTTCATTCTGTCAAGTTTCACCTGTGACTTCATGGACTCCTCTCCAGACAGTGGGATGACTGATGCCAGGGCTTTGCATACATTTGAGCAGTATTCTAATTTATTCTTAAGATCATTTCCTAGAATGTGTTTTTAAACACTTTCAACCTGGTGTTAGTATTTTGAGCATGTCATTCTAAATGACCCCCAACAGACCCCAAAACCCACAAATTGCCTCCAGTCAAACTAAGAGAACGATGGAAATAGCTTGACAATAAATGTGCATGAAGACAGTACGGACCAGTGTTGTCACAATGATTTTCTTCCACTCGCAAAGGCCTCAAAAAGCGAGTGTCGACCAGTGACAATCTGACTCGTTACATATCGCAAAATTCAAGTATACGTTTTGGTGTCCAGGTTCGTGTTGATTGCTAGTTACGCTGGAACTGGTGACCTACCAAAGTCTGTGACTCCAGTGGTCCTTGCTATTCAATGAAGTCCGCTTTGTTGACTATAGGCTATGAGACACACTTGTTTATCTGTTCCACAAATCTCTGTGAGTTAGTGTGCGTGTGTGTGTGCGCACGCATGTGTGTGTGTCTATCCTTTGCATACCTAACAAACATGGTTGTGTACGGTGCCACTGCACCCCTGCACCCCTTACTCACAACATATCTACTTATACATTTGGGAAAGAGATCTCCCAGCTTCCGACGCCACACTGATTTGATTGTTTCGGGATAAACACAACAACAACATATCACATGTCACCACAACACTAGCCACAACGTGCGCGATGAATTTACGGGTGGCGTAGGCTACTTTTCATTGCTCACTACCAGTTTTGGGCAAGTTACTCAAAAACAGTAATATATTACCTATTACTAGTTACTTGTTTAAAAAGTGATAATATTACTTAACATATTACTCACTGCCAAAAGTAACTAGTTACTTATTACTTAAATTTTTTTTCCTCGCCCCCCAGTAATTGCATCCTTTCTCCCCAAAAGTCTTACTTTGCATTTTCAACATTAGCAGTTGTTTTTTTCCCCCTTTTCTGCAGCCTACATTGTAAAATCCTCATTGCTGATTTAACACCGAAAAGTAATCTTTGTTTACACTGATGTTAAAGGAGTAGTTCACCCAAAAGATTACTTCGTTTCTACACACCCCATGAAGCATTGAATGCCTGCCTCATGGGCTGAGTAATTGATAGAAAATAAGAAATGTTTAGGGTGAACTACTCCTTTGAGCTTTCGTGCGTCAGAACCTCAGACACATTGGGGCTGATCAATTAGTCTCACTTGCGGGTCGAAGTTGACAATACTTATGGGGTGTTAGGTGTGTGATATATTTTTATGGATCTTAGTATCTTAGCAACAGCAAGATGCATCCACCACACCGTTCCATCCACCATCCACAGAGGCTGTTGAGATTTGGCAAATGACTGAGAGCCCAACTGACTGATAAATGAATGGGTCTTTTCAGGAAGTGATTTAATTCCTTTTGTTCAACCTACAGTAACAAACTAGTTATTTTGAACAAATTGTCCAATTCCCACAGTATCAGCAAGGCTCGTCAAAATAGTAATGAGTTACTTTTGGAAAATAGTAACTGTAATATTTATTACTCAAAACGTGAAAGTAATTAGTTATATAGTTACTGGAAAAAGGTAATAATATTACTTTACTTTAGTTACTTTAGTTACTGCTCACTACAGATTTGCCTCCTCGGGGCATAATGTATTCCACTCACCACATTACGACCACACCGGACGGGTAAACACTTTAGCCCCGTTTACCGTGAGCACACCCGAGCGTCGACGGCCACACCCGACGCAAAACGAGGCGGCCGCCATTGAAATCTGTCCAGCTCCAAAAGATAAACACGCGCAAGCCCATCGCTTCTACCCCCGCTGATGCTTCAACTTTCGCTTTGCTAAGTCCCTATCCCACCATCACTCTATCCCACCACACTCACGCTAATATGTGCATCAATTTTCGTGGCATGCACATCCCAAACAATACATTATCACCCACGACAGCGTGTAAACGCAGCCTCGAACACCATCGCCAATCAGTCAGGATGCCAGGTTGGAGAAAAACAAGCTCCAGAAACAAGCAAGCAGGTTCATGAAAAAACAAAAGCCAGGGGGAGCAAGACGGTGGATCTATATAAATTATATACATATCAGTATGGGGTCCGAAGGAGTCCGCAATGTTTCGCGGGGGTCCCAAGACTCCCAGGGGGTCCCCCATGTTTTTTTTTTATAATTTAAAGAATATATATGTTTTTATCTCACCATTTTGTAACCCCAAAATAAGCCAGCCCTCACTAGAGCCCTGTGCGTGGCCTCTAGTTGAGTAAAATAGAATACTAGCAGCAGTTTGAGTCTCCAGGGTCAGAACCACTGACCTAATGGTTTGGTTATACCTCTCATCTTCCCTGCATTTCTTGTATTTTAATAGCATAGTGTCCTCCACAAGTTCCCTTTGCCTGTTTGGGATTCACCCTGCGACGCATACAGGCAGACAGGGTCAGTGACCCAGGGCCTTTTGGGTAATGTAGTATAGTTGAATTACCTGTTTTAAAGTTCTTACAGAAGACGCTTACCCCATTCTGAACAGCTACATTATAATCCTGTCCAAGGCACCAAATGGGGAAGAAGTCCATTGGACTTTCCTGTTTATATCCTACGCTGCCACACACTGACCTCTAGATTGAGGATGGTAAACAGGTGCACTAAGATAACCACCAAACGCAGTGTTTTCTCCCATTTCAGCTTCCACATAGGCACTAACAAAATCTGGCAGCGCCAAGATTCCCCAAGTATTATAACCGGAAACCGTCACAGTGGATGTGGTGTTCCTGATGTGGGTGTGTCAACAATATTCCACTGACCCTTCCCCTTTATTTGTGCCTCTATAGAGCACATCTTCAAAAGGACTTTCACTTCTGCCAATATAGGGAGCGTCACAAATGCAAAAGGTTGCACCATATGACGTAGAACACTACACTGAGTCCTGGCGGCTGCAACCCATGACTTACACAGCCACGGTAAGGCAATAACCCAGCCTGGCGGAGAAATGCACTCAGTGGAGTGCCCTGTTACAGTTGTCATTTGCTCTGGATAAAAGCAAGAACCAAACGTTAGCTAAATGCATATAATGCAGTTGTTTTGCACACATACAAAGGAATACAAGAATGCTTTGTTTGATGTTTTGTGTAAAGCACATTGAATTGCCTCGTTGTTGAAATGTGCTATAATAAGGGAGGTGTGTCCTGGCAATTACCTGGCTGTTTCCATCCTGCAATTACCTGGCTGGCTACTTATATCTGGCTGTGACTGCACGCAGTTATTTTTATTATTATTAATAATAATAATTTAGCTGGTTTTGGTGCATTTTTGTGCAGATAGTTTTGCGTGATTATTTGTATGGCTAAATGTGTTAACATTACATTTTCCGGGGGCTCGGCTGGCACAGTGGTAAAGTATCTGCCCACCATCGCGGGTTGGTGGAGGGTGATATCTGTCACTACACGCGTACTCATATGGGCTGGGGCGGCACCTGTCAGCGGGGAGTGTTGGGCGGGAGGAGTAGGAAGAAGATGGTCCTGATTTTGAATCACAACACTTGACTTACTGCATACAACACCTGTGTGTGTGTGTGTGTGTGTGTGTGTGTGTGTGTGTGTGTGTGTGTGTGTGTGCGTGTGCGTGTGCGTGTGCGTGTGAGAGCTTATCCACGTGTGTATGTGCATATTGGCATAGTCATGGTGATGTTCTATGATGATGTTTCAAAGCCTAAATTAGGTAGCAAATCTACATAATCGTATCACAAGAGGACTATGGTCCAATGCATACACTGAGTAAATGCATTGAACAAATCAACAATTGAATTTATTTTAAGAAATATATATAGATAGAGCCAAACCATGCTAATTTACCTGTCCCTACCTAATTTTTGTGCTCTCTATTTAATCTTGTTCTCTTTATCCGTAAATGCTAATGTATCTCTCCTTGCGTCTATCCATTTCACTCTACTGCTCTTTGATTGACCCATTCCATGTCTCCGTAATTTCTTTAAAACAAATGTATTTTTCGGAAGACTTTCTCCCTCACAGGGCCGCCGCCTCCTATAACCGAGGCAGCTGCCGAGGGCGCCACCTGGAGGGCAACCATTTAAAATACAAACAAACAGACAAACAAACAAAAACTATTTTTATCAATCTAATGCAAGTCACAACACTCTGCTGCCTGGGACTGGGAGCCAGCAGCCTGCCTGAGCTGAGGAGGAGAGTAGGGAGGGGCGGCTGTTAGGCTGACAACAGCACCTCATCTAAGAATACACCTCTCCAACATCGTTGGACATAGGTAATAATGCAACTAGTAAAATCAGTCACACACACACACTACACAAAATGCTACCAAATAAACCACCATCAGATGCTACTGCTTAGAGGAAAGAGATATGTGTGCTACGTTCTGTAATATATATTATTAAAAATGAAGTCCATATGGCACACAGTTACTGATTGGGCAACGTGACAAGAGCTAGAGTGGAGTATATAGGCTTATGTTTAGACTCAAGAAAAAGAAAAGGCAAAAAAACATCCGGCCATGGCACAGTACAAAAGAGAAAATAAAAGCATACTACGGATAGATAAGGTATGCAATTTCAGACAAAGCTTGCCTGGGGCACAAATTGTGTTAGGCTCGGTCCTGGTCCCTCACACTCTTCAGTGTCTGTTGCAAATGCCCGGGCCACTGACACGAATGTTGTTATTGTGGCGCATCAGTGATCGCGTGCAGTTCTTGGCCCTATGGCAGCCAGTGATAACGACCAGACGTAGCAATGATGACTCAATGGCTCCATTCTAGCCAACACCTTGGCACTCCTATACAGATTCCTGAGTGCCATATCAGTGGCTAATATGAAAAGCTTTGGCCCTGTGGCAAGAACCAGTGACATTTACATAGCTGGCACCGTTGTAGAGCACTGTCTGTATAATAAAACTACATTACAGTAAATAACTGCTGCAAATGTGGGGCTCCACGTTTATTTTGGTATGACCAATATTGCAGGAAAATATTCTGGTGAGTGAAGGTGTAACATAGCACTACAGTAGGCTATGTCATACTATATTCTCAAACGTTACATTTGTGCTCGTCATCGGTGGTGTAAAGTACTGTACTCAAGTACAATTTTGAGGTACTTTTACTTTACTGGAGTATCTGCAATTGTCTATACTTTTACTTCTACTCCATTACATCTCAGAGAAAAATATTGCACTTTTACTCCACTACAATTATTTGAAAACTTTAGTTACTAGTTACTTTGCAGGTATAAATTATTACATTATAAAACATACATTAACCACTTTAGTCCTATTTTATACATCTACAACGCGTCGCGATGCGACGCGTTGTGAGCTTGTAGATCTGCTATTTTCAAACATTTTAGTACTTTTACTTTTGGTACTGTAAGTACATTTTGATACCAATACTTTTGTACTTTTACTCAAGTACATTTTTAATTCCGGACTTTTACTTGTACCAGAGTACTTTTACATTTCAGTATTGATACTTTTACTTAAGTAAAACATTTGAGTACTTTTTCCACCACTGCTCGTCATAGACAGCAGTTGTGAATCAAGTATGATATGAAAAATTTCAGTTTTTAAATGCGTGCTTCACAAAACGACTGTCCAGGCCATTCAACATATTATAATGGCTGACAAGCTATCATCGACTGTGATCTAGATTAGTCCATGTACATTTTGACTTGGTCACACAGGTGGTTGTAGACTAGAGCAAGGACTTAATATTTAACACTGGCAAATTTAATACATCATAGATAGATAGATATCACCCTGGTTCCACCTCAAAACAAATACTAGCCATTAGTCTCCAGCAGCCAGTTAGTGTGCCTTAGTACTGCTCAGGATGCATGAAAAGAGACAGCATTTGCTATGTTTGAGAAATAAAGCTTTCCCAGTTCTCTGATTTCCCAGAGGAGCAGACCAAATCAAATATAGTATACCCTTAATTATTCCTAGATGTAAACTCATTGACCTGGTCAAGATTATACTGCAAGCTGGTGTGCATGTGAGTGTGAGACTGCCTTAGGAGTGCTGACTCATAATTTGTATTCATGAGATGCAGCGACGAGAGGGGACGATGAGAAATAAATAGAGAAAAAGGGAGAGAGCTACATGAGAGGCAGAAAGTGAGAGGAAGGAAACAGAAAATTGGATTTTAAAGAAAGACTTAGAGAGTAATGAAGAGACAAGAGTTGAAGATGGAGTGACACAAAGAGAGAGATGAACAGTAGTTCAAATTAAACCACGTTTGACCTACTCTGCATAACTCTCATCCCTCCTTTGCAGCAAAATGCATCAATAATGTTACTGCCGTCTAGAATGTGATATTTGCCAGCTGAGGTCGCTGTAAGGCAGTTCATATTAAAACTAGAAAAAGTGCTCCTCGGAGCACAAGTCTCCGCCATGTCAGGTAGGTTATTGTGGCCTCCTGGTGGCGCTATAATAGGCCAATGTGAAAAGGGTGCCATTTCTTCTTAGGCCTTTCAATCGGACACTGCATTCATGATTTGAGGCAACAATGTGTTTTGCTAAATCAGACCTGCTGGTGGCGCTGTAACAGGCCAATGTGAAAAGGGGGGCATTTCTTCCTCGGCTTAGTGGGAATGTGCATGCAAAATTTCACGGAAATTGCACACTGCACACGGCTTTGGCATCCAGGGAGTGTGTGTGCACAGTTTCGCAGCGGCCGAGCCAACGGTGCCGGAGATTAGCTGTTCACAGACAGACACACACACACACACACACACACGGACGGACGGACGGACGGACGGACGGACAGACAGACGGACAGGGTGCAAAACATTCTCTCGCCATGCCTTTCGGCCTGGCGGAGACAAGAGTCGAGATGAGGATAATGAAGTGCCAACCTTATCCAGCCCCAGTGTCAAATGTTACATTTCAGAAGACATTAGAGATACTAGTTTCCCAGCTATGCAATAGAAATTTGGAGATGTCAGAGTGATTTCAGCTGGTGGGATATAAAGCCATGTACTGTAATAATGCATGCACGGTGACGTGATCCACAATTGAAGATGACTGTCTTGACACAGGATATATTAACGTTTCCTTGGGCTGGGGAACGGAATGTCTTCAAGATTATGATGGATAGATAATAACATAGCTATTTTCCATCTATTAAATTCTGACACTATTACCGTACATGCTGTCATTCCACAGTTCTCTGGCCCGTGGGGATCGAGAGTAGTGTAGGTTTTTATTCAAGCTGTAAAGTGGTTTAACTAATTTTGATGCAACATTAACTAATGTTGCTGGGGACCCCCTGGAACACCCTCAAGGACCCCTGAGGGTCCCCGGGAACCAGGTAACTAACCAGGGAAGGCCAGGAGGACACCAAAAGCAGTAGGGCTTATCCTGCAATCGACCAATTATAATATGATACGTATCTTTGATTACGGTTTATTCATTACGAGCACATTCAGCATTCCAGGCCAATCCACCCAGATTTTAAGACATATTCAAATCCAGTAGTTTGTAGCTACGACCAGCGACCACGCAGCTAGTTGGTTGGTATTCTGTCCGTCCAAAAAGTCCAAGTGCAAACTGAGAGCTGATCATAGCTTATCACCTCATTGAGATTGTTTGCGCGCCACTTTGATTGCGAGCAACATAATATGTTGCTTGCAATCAAAGTGGCGCACGAACCAACCAACCGAAGTCACCATCCTAAAAACCACCCACTCCATTGGACATACAATAGTATTAGCTCCCATGTACAAATTAATAAAGTATATGGAAAATTATGTAAAACAATATTCTTTGTAAGAAGTGCAATTAGAAAAACTTTTAAAGTGCTGCAAGTGATATATTGTATTAAATATTTATCTAATATTAATCTTGCCTCCGATACCTCAAAAACTGCAACACAGGGATTTTTTTAATGAACCCAAAATAAGTCACCGTGCACAGTAACTCAAATAACAAAACACACTGTCCCTTAAAGTGCTCCTCTAGCAGTTGTTTTGAGGCAGCATGCACTGTACATCAGCATATTGCAGAGGAAAGTAGCTTACCCTGAAAATTCCAAAATGGCTACAGCCACACCTGACAACATTTCAAAACTTCAGCCAGATTCCTTCTGTAAGTTGCTCATTTGGATTCACTGACTTCCACCCTTCCTCAATCCCTGTTCCACATCTACATGTCCCCCACCCCGTCTGGCTGCATCTGATAGCTTCAGCGTTGATATGGAAGAAATTATTCATTACGGGCCGCGGCGAGGATTACTTCGAAATATCAGATGTGCTCAGGAGGAAAGCTTTGAAGGAAGTCAATATGTAGGCCTACCCTGAAAGTTTTAATACAGTGTCTTATTTTATGACCACTGTTTATATGCACAGTATATGTCCTGAACCAATAAAGCCACCCTTCACACAACCTTCAAAATCTGCCACAACACCGCAGACATACTGTATAGGTCCACATCAGTCTTCTATTCCTAATGAACATTTGGAATTGATGGCTGTTATGTCAAAGCCCAAACCCTCTAGCTTGAAAAGGAAACAGCAAACTAACCCATAGGATAATTGAAGTGACCTACACATACAGTATACAGTACTGTACAGACATAACATAACATAACATAACATAACATAACATAACATAACATAACATAACATAACATAACATAACATAACATAACATAACATAACATAACATAACATAACATAACATAACATAACATAACATAACATAACATAACATAACATAACATACAGTCAGTAGATTCACATCAGCATTCAATTCCAGAGCCAGAAATCCAGCCAGTCACTGAACATGTTGCATTGCCACCCAGTCATTGGGTCCCAAAATGACAGCAATGGCACATGGAACATTTTGAATCACATAAGTATACACACAACATACAGTACACCACAAGCAGCAGCAGCAGCAAAGAAAAAAAGGATCTTACCTTGAGTCATCCTTTACTTGACTTCATCAGTTGTGTAAGTGATGGCCAGGGTCAACATTCTGTGGCTACCTGGAAAGTTATTATAGAAGCCACTGAATTTTCCTTTGGTCGGTACATCATCTTTGAAGACATTTGTATATTATGAAATATTACCAAATACATGTAAACAGAGACAGAAACAGCCCTTAAGGGGCCCCTATAGTGAGCCGTGTGGCCTGGGTTCCTCGCAACTGTTTGTTCCAGTGGGAAAGACCAGTTATACTGTGCTATTTCTCTCTATTACTCAGTGAATGTTAATACACAGCTCTTTCATTACTGTCATTCCCCCTCCATTTTAATTTGCTTAATCCAAGACGCTGATATTAGCAGGCTGGTTGGCTCTGTCCCCAAAGACCTTCAGCACATGCAGGGGGCTCTCAGTGTGTGTGTGTGTGTGTGTGTGTGTGTGTGTGTGTGTGTGTGTGTGTGTGTGTGTTGTGTGTTGTGTGTGTGTGTGTGTGTGTGTGTGTGTGTGTGTGTGTGTGCGTGTGCGTGTGCGTGTGCGTGTGCGTGTGCGTGTGCGTGTGTGTGTGTGTGTATTTTTGTGTTAACATTCTCCTCATGTTAATTCTGTGGCTCTCTGAAAGGTTATTATAGAAGCCATCGCTCCATCAATTAACCAGCACTGTGTAATGTAATTGAAACACCACGCTTTATTTGCCTGTGTGTGTGTGTGTGTGTGTGTGTGTGTGTGTGTGTGTGTGTGTGTGTGTGTGCGCGCGCGAAACAAACTAGAAAAATGTGCGTGTTTGTGTGAGAGAGAGAGAGAGAGAGAGAGAGAGAGAGAGAGAGAGAGAGAGAGAGAGTCACACACACATGACTTCTCCAGGTGAGTGATAATCAGAATTTTGTTGAATAAAGGTGAAATTAGACCTTTGAATATTAATGACACAGTCTTCACTCTCCACACAAGGGCCATGACAGCTAGTAATAGCCTCAGCTATCAGTTATTTATAGAGGGGGGGGGGGGGATAAAGGACAGAAAAGCACACAAGGGATTAGGCAGATGTCACCAGGTTATTGAACCAATCTTATTATTACTGAGAGAGTGAGGGGGGGGGGGGGGGGGGGGAGCACGTCCGTGTTTGTGTGTGACTTTTCCAGGTGAGTGATAATCATAGGTGTGCAGTAGGGGCAGCTGAGTGTTGATTAGATGTGAAATTTGACTTTTCAATATTAATAACACAGTCTTTACCCTCCACACAAGGGCCATGACAGCTATAGTAATAGCCTCAGCTATGTTATTTATAAATGTGTGGGTGTGTGTGTGTGTGTGTGTGTGTGTGTGTGCGTGCGTGCGTGCGTGCGTGCGTGCGTGCGGTGCGTGCGTGCGTGCGTGCGTGCGTGTGTGTGTGTGGCCTCTGCTAGTGCTCTATAAGTTATGATCAAGCTGCAAAGATCAGCATTCAACCATAGATAGTTTTTATTGTATTTTATTTGATAACAGTGGAAATATACCATCTGTTGCAATGTTTTGAAAGTAGGCTATTACATTCTGAATGTTGCTCCTTCTCTGTTTATTCCATTTTACAAATAGTTCTCTGCTCTCTTGTACAGATTAGCTTAGCAGATAGCTAACATTGTATCCTTGAAATAAAGAACCGGTATTGTAACTGGAGTGTTTGGCTTTTCGTTAGGACATTTACTTTTTGGTAAAACTGAAAAGATTATGGCATTAGAAACTGCCCAAATACATAGACATACGAGTCAGATGTAGCATATAGACCAGAACAGAATATATGTAAACGTGTGGGTCGGTGTTTCTGGGTAGAATGTATGGATATTTACACAATGTAAAATAAAGTTATAAACATTAGCTATGTGTGGTCTAGTTTGCATTTCTAGTGACACGTCCCTGTAGCCTTACAAAGCCTAACACAGGTGAAAAGTGATTAGTAATTCCCTCTCAGCTTTCCTACTGCATGTCTTGGCATGGTGTTGTGGGTTGTCCTTTAGAAATAAGACATAGGTCGTGACCACTCAGTTTGAATGAGAGTATTAACTGAGCAAATAAGCAAATAGATAACAGTAATGTTGACACAAAGCACTCTCGCTGGCTCCCCGGTTTGGATTTATGGTCATGAACACAAAAATGTGTGCATAGGAACTTAGCAGAGATGACCTCCTCTTATCTTTTCAGCCTTCCTTACTGCAGAGCAGATGGGGGTCATGGCTGAGGTGATGTTCCTTGACACCTCCACAAATCTTTGTAAATGAAGTCGGCTGATGGTTTGTATGACTGAGGTGACCAGGGTACGACATCTCATCATCTGCTGGGTTGGCCTTTTCACCTCAGCCAATAGAGACTGAACTTTCTTTCTTTCTTTCTTACTTCCTTGCTTCTGATGAGATTATTTAAGTGTTAAAACAGAGAGAGAACATAAGTACAACTTGCAATAAAAATAGAACAGCAGAGGAAAGAAAATGCATTAAAGGTCAACTAGATGAATGCTTGAACCCCATTTCTGGATCCACCTGCAGGCATCATACCATGACAGAGCCTTCCTATACTGTCAAACTGCTTTAATTAGTCCCCCCAGGATTCCGGGGAGAAAAAGTCTCGATTCCGTGGAGAACAATCCTTGATTCCGTGGCTTGAAAGTTTATATTCCGCTAACATAAAAAAATAAAAACCTAGAATTACCAGTTATCAAGCAAAAATTGATTTTGTTTTAATAATCAAGTAAAATCCTTTATTAAATAGATACAATTATTTGCAGTACTATTCTATAACAGTAAAACACTGTGGAACCTAGTCAAGGTATCTGCAGGTTTAAAACCTTTAATACCACTCAGAATTATATTTTAAACCAATTTATCAACAACAAAAAATCACACAACACAGAATTAGGGTAAATTGTGCACCCATATTTAATTATTAATGTGTATACTGTAACTTTAAGAGCCTAATTCATACGTCGTCGTACGATGGTATCGTACACCAAAAATAGCCTAGATCTATAGACTCACAACGTGTCACTTCACTCGTCAGTGTGGTCTTGTAGATCGGCATTTTCGCAAGCAAGTCACAGCACAGTAGCCTGGTAAACCCTCCCTCCGGAAATCTCATTTCCATTTGATTTAAATCAAATGGAAATTAGATTTCCGGAGGGAGGGTTTACCAGGCTAACAGCAGAGAGCCTTTTACCTGCCACGCAAATGACACGCTGCAGTCATAAATAAATGCAGTATTTATCGTTATTAATCAGTTTACGACATTGAGACATTTAGAGTAGACGTCAAAGTCATTTGGAATAAAATCACGGAACTCACTCCATTACGCCCGTCACACGCTGTCAATCAAAACTGCAGGTGTCATTTTCAGCTGCAAGCTTGTTGGACTCCAACAATGAGTACTGATGTCATAATACTACATAGCTGACTGACATCATAGACTGGCTTCCAAGTAGGCTTCCAAGTATTCGACAATGGGTATTGACATCATAGATGACTGAATGTCATAGACTTCTTTCCAAGTAATGTGAACAAGCATAGGCGATTTTTGCCTCTGCCACCAGGGGGGGCAAAGAAAATATACGAACATATATTGCCCCCCCCCTAAATATCGCCTATGTGAACAAGGGTACTGAACCAGTATATCTTTCATCCCCAAAGACGATTACACTATCCTCTCATCCTCATATAAATTAGGCTGTGCCCCATTGGGCACCGGCCTACTCTGGAACGATGCAAAGTTGGAAAGATGCAAGTTAGGAATTCATGCCCCACGCAGTTATGTGATACCTGTTGCATCCATTGTCAGAGTACCCATCTGTCTGTCTGTCTGTCTGTCTGTCTGTGTCCCTTTTATGCCCATATATGGACATCCCTGTATCTGTCTGCTTATGTCACTTTAATGCCCATATATGGAGATGTCTGTATCTTTCTGTCCTTGTCCCTTTTATGATCATATATGGAGATCCCTGATGTCATCAGTATTATGCCCATACATGGGCATATGGCATATACTTACATGCCCATATATGGGCATATGGCATATACTTACATACCCATGTATGGGCAAATTGGTTGGATTGGTTGCCTTAAAAAATAGTTTTTGATGGTTGTTTACATCATTGTAAAGCCTTTTCATGGCCATGTTGAGATTATATAGTTTAAAATATTGAGATTGTGTCTCTAGAAGTTGAACTGAATTGTCACCCTCAAACGTTTTTAAGTGAAAACAATGTGCCTATGTATATATGGACATATTGATCAGATCAGCATTTCTGGTCAACTGCCTCAGCCCCGCACTCCATCGGGTCCTCTGCAGTTCATCCCTAATGTCATCAGTATATGCCCATATATGGGTTTACATTTATAGGATTACACAAATCTCTGCATGCGTGTGTGTGTGTGTGTGTATGAATTGGATTTATCTTTGGCCTTTCTTATGGAATGTATACATTTTCTGACTTTAATGATTGTTTCAGTATGATCTCTCTTCAGTGGCCGTAGTAAAGTGAAATATCTTATTTTATTGACCTGACCCCAAAGTAGACATTTTGGCACTATACCAGGCCACTTTACTCTTTTTTTTTCTTCAAAAAATTTAGAGTAGACAATTATTTATTTTCCCCTTTTTCTCCCCAATTTAGTCGTTATGCCAATTAATTCCTCCACACAAGTTTCTGTGTTGTCACTGCTGTCGTAACCTACTGACTCACCTGCCAGTGAGGAGCCCCAACCAGGAGGAGATAGAGCCTTCGTCCTACTCCTCCCGCCCAACACTCCCCGCTGACAGGTGCCACCCCAGCCTGTAGGAGGACGTGCAATGACCGATATCACCCTCCCCACCCGGCTTCCCTCCCTCGAACACGGGCCAATAGTGTTCGTGTAGACGCTCGACAAAGCCGGACGCATCACGGTGGATTCGAACCCACAATCTCTGTGGTGGTGGGCAGGGACTTTACCACTGTGCCACCCGAGCGCCAGCCCTCTTGACCTGCATGTCAATCGGGATTTATTTTTCCCTGGATTCCTTGGATCATGACCCACCTACCCATAAAGGGCCAGACCTTATGGGCATTCCAGCATTTTACACGATGCATTTATTTGCTGCTACTCCTACAGATCTTGTAAAAAAAAAAAAAAAAAAACATGAACACATAGTCTGATTGACTGCACATTTTAATCACACATTGAGGGGTGTCTAAACAACACCAACACTTTCCGGCATTTGTCTGAGAAGTTGCACTGTCTGTCGTATAAACTTTATGTCCCCCAACAGCTTCCTCGTGTCCTGCTGGCTGCAACCCACGACTGACACAGCCCAGGGTAGGCCACCCAGTCTGGTGGATATCTGCTCTTTTCTAGTTAACGTGCAGTGACTGCAGTACTAATGTGTGTTATTTTGTATAATCAATCTTCTTTTTTTTTCAGATGGGTAAAAGGGCAGGGGCTCAAGCCCCCTTTGATGTCTATGTGTGCACGTGCCTGATCAAATACATACACTCACCCACCATGTGACCACACGACTTGAATACACACTGTCTTATCCAGCTCAACACCTTAGTGTGAGTATTCTCAAGTTAAGAGCTTTTTTTGTTGGACTGGACACATGTTGCCCCTTTTCAGAGATCGGGGTAGGTCTAACTAAAGAATAACACAAATAATTATTCATTGTAATCATCAAATGCATTCATTCATTCATCACGTGACCACAAGACTTGAATACACAGTGTCTTATCCAGCTCAGCACATTAGTGTCCATCACCTCAGGTGTGTGTTTATGCCAAGTACCAAATATTTACACTTCCCTGTAACTTTGCGTATGATAATTGACTCTACTTATTTTCCCTTCTGAAGAATGACATGATGTCCATACAAAGTGGAGAATTGTAGCCTGGCTCCAGACCATAGACCCCACCCACTCCACTGAGTGGACTGTACCAGGTGACAGATGTCTTGACACTATTTCAGATTGTATTGTTTGGATGGTCTACTGGTCAGTGCACAAATCCACAATCCAATTTAGCTTATTCAGTGGCCTAAAAGAGCATACCATCAATGTTCTTCTTAAGACTCAAGAAACCCTATTATTTTTAACGATACTGATCAGGAGCATTATTTTGCTCTGTATGGAGAGTTTTGACATTTCTGGTGGGCTCCTCCTAACTTTGGTGCTTTTATCCGCTCTTGGTGAATTTGAAAAAGAGCATTAAGCTGATTGATCGTAGTGGAATACATAAAAAATAAGTTTAAGAATCTTTAGACAGCGTTTCAGAGGGAACTGAAGGTGACCAACAACAGCAAGACATCTGGCTCGAAGGCTGTTGCGTTATTTGACATGGTGATTTCTCTCTATTTTTTTAAATGCAATTCATGGAAGCTTGTAACCAAAAATAATTTCACCCACTCTTTTACATGCACCTGTAAACTTTGAATGTGACAATACACTTTTCAAGTTCATTCCACTGCCATCTATTTCAAACATCATTTGTGGAATATGGTAATATGGGGTAAATAGACCACACAAGTCCGAAATGATGCAAGTTGGGAATGCCCATGAATGGAGATTTCTGTGTGTACCTTTATGAGGTATGTACCAAATATGAAGTCCAAGCCAGTCCATGACGTAAGTACTATGAGGACATATTGATGACATCAGGGTACTCCATATAGGGAGAGGGGGTTTGTGGAATTATCAATATTTTGTGGAGATCTGCTGATACCAAGTTCAATGGGGAGGGGGGGGATCACTTGTTCTTTTTCTTCTCAGGTGCCTTTGATCTTGTTCCATGCAGAAGATATGATTTTAGAAGTCAGGACCATTCTTCTTCAGATTGCTGTAGTCCATGTTAACTGTGAAAAGCTTGAACTGATCATCTGGGGCCAGCTTGGTCCAGGGCTCTTGGTTCTTCTTGTCCCAGCATATATCAGGGTTCTTGACGAGGGTCCGACCGAAGAACGCAAAGAACATTGCCCCCGCACCACCACATAAGATGAAGAGGGGGATCAAAGCTGGGTGGCTTCTCAGTTGTTTTGAGACTGTGCCTAGCATTCTGACATTGATGGTTTAGTTCTCCCAAAATAATGTAGCAACTATGGGACCGGTGTGCACGACCTATAAGTACGGTCTATGTCAAGCGATCTGTCGAAAGGTTTTCCTGTTCCTTTTATACACCATTGTCGTGATGATGTCCATATTTGCTTGCCGAAGATGTCCATATATAGAGATGACTGACATCATTGTAGTGATGTCATAGACTGCCCTCGAAATACTCTGACAATGTGATGTCATAGATAACTGATGTCTTAGACAGGCCTCGAAGTTCTCTGACAACGGATATTAGTTATAACAAAGGAACAGAAAATAAAGTGCATAGAAGGCATAGAGGAGAACATGCACTGACTGCATGGCCTCTTTTCACAGCCGCCCCCCAAATTACCCATCACATCTCTGCTGTGTTTATCCACTTAAACCCTCTACTTAGGTCACTGGGGTCACCCAGGGATGCTCCGTTTTTTTTTTCTTTGCCAAAAATAGCTGATCTACAAGCTCATAACAGAAATCCTTCACTTGGACTTATGTTATTTCAAAACAACACATTTTCTTTCAAATGACAAAAAAAAAGACTAACAGTTTCCCTTTTAATTAAAAAAAATCACACCCAGTGTGAAGTGGGCGGTGTGGTCACAGTGGTCATCACAGTGATGGAAGTTCACTTAAAGAAAAGTTATATTGTGGACCAACCATTGTACACCCCTAACTTAAGAAAAAACATAAATGTGTTTTTTTTAAGTGCATAGTCCTATTTATAGGGCTATGCACATGTGTCATGTTTCACTAGCCAATCACAGTCCTGAATAGACTGTGATAGGCCAATCACGGTGCAGGGTTAGGGGGGTACACTGGTGGCCAATCACAGCGCAGGGTTGGGGGGGTGCAATGTCCAAACCTCACATATAGGGGCGGTTTCACCGCCCAAAAATAGGTGAAAAAAATAGAGATGAAGATCGAAATCCGGTTCTATAAGCCTTATATTATTGATTCCTTATAGTATAAGGAATCAATAACTTTTGAGCTTATCAATACTCCTATCGAGTCTAGCGAGTGGGAAGTGATGTCATCGAGAGACGAGAGTCATGTAATAAGCCCTCATAAAACTCATAATAATCATAACACAAATATATACCTCATAAGGTCAAGTATTACAATACTTATAATTACTGTATTTTTTGGGGGCTGTGACGACCCATCCTATTGTGTGTAGTGTTGCTGTGAGTTCTAATGGTTTTCTGTTTCTGTGTAGGAGGAGGGGACCAGCCTGCAGGGGTGTGCCTAGACGACGAGGCACACCTGACTCCAATCACCTGCTGGAGTATTTAAGCAGGCTGGTCAGGGCCATTCTCTCTCTCTCCCCTACACAGGAAACATTGTTTGCTTTTGGTTCCTTTTGAGTTTAGTTTTACCTTGTTTCTGCACCTTGCACATACACTACATTTTCACACATACATGCACTACACTACTGATACCACTGACTATACACACCCCATTCTACTTAAGTATAACTTTTTGGTTCTTCCAGTTATAAATAAATACATTTAAAGCTAACCCTCTGTGTGTCGTCTCCCACTTTTGTCATGATGTGATTCAGTTCATGACAAGATGGGGGCTCGTCACTTTTTAACCTAAATTAGTGATAATTAAACGTAAGCGTTTTCTATCACACAATTAAGTTTGTTATTTAGGTTTTGTTCTTAAGTTGAACAGATTGGGTTGGGAGACACACACAGTTTGTATTTTGGTTGGGGGGAGAGAGCATTAAGGAACTCATTTTTTCTTAGTGCAGGTTTTTTTTAAGTTAAGTGAGTGGTGAAGTCCTTGGGGTTCCAACTCCCGGTAGATTTTAACGGTGGTTCTCCATATGGGAATCTCTGTGTTTTTTTTGGTTTAGACTGTGTTCCACAAAAGATGGGATGGAGTGGTACCACTGAGATGCCTTGTCGGAATGGGGGACTCAGGAGGGCCACTGAAGACTAGGGGTGAGCGAGTTAGTCAGTTTGTGGTAGGCAGGTTAGATAGGGGAGTTGGGCTCCGGGGTCTTGTTCCATTTTTTTTGTTGAAACCTTTGCACACTTTTTTTTAGAAAAAATGAGTTTGGTCGAGGAATTTATTGAGGCTCCCTCTGTGGAGCTTCTAGATAAATGCACAAAAGAACAACTGTTAAACATCGCAGAACACTACAAAATTTAGATCCGTGACAAGCGGTTAAAATTTAGGGTCAAGATATTTCTCATGGACAGCTTGGTGACACAGGACGTATTACCGGAGGATGAGGTGCAGCTATTGGATGACGAGGAAGATGGTAAAACATTTTCATTTTCTGCTAGGCAGTTAACGTTTCAACAACAAAAGGAATTGCTGGAAATTAAGCTGGAACATGAGAAGGAGATTGAAAAAATGAGACAAAAGACTGAATTGCTAAAGTTGGAATTGGAGCAGGAGAAGTTAAAATTGAGTGTTAGTGAAGCAAAGCAGTTTAATGTAGGATCTAATTTGAAATTGCTTCCCAAGTTTTCAGAGACTGATCCAGATTTGTTTTTTTCCCTGTTTGAGCGTGTGGCAGACGCCAGGGGCTGGACTGATGGTGAGCGCACTCTACTACTCCAATGTGTTTTCACAGGTAAGGCCCAGGAGGCCTATGCTTCTTTGACAATAGCAGAAAGTAAAAGATATGAAGTGGTTAAAAGTACAGTGTTGCGGGCATATGAATTAGTACCAGAAGCTTATCGACAACATTTTAGGAATTGGAGGAAAAATGACCAGCAAACGTATGTTGAATTTGTAAGAGCTATGTTGGTCCAGTTTAACAGATGGTGTGTTGCGTCAGAGGTTAAAACATTCAAAGAGCTTTGTGATCTGCTAACTCTGGAACAATTAAAAACCTGTGTACCCGCTAATATTGCTACATACATAACCGAGAGAAAAGTTAAAGACACCCCAAGAAGCGGCCATCTTGGCTGATGAATACGGTTTAATACACAAAAGTGTAGTTGGTGGTGTCTATACGCATCAGACCGGTGGTCCAGTGTTTATAGGAAAACGCTTTGGGGGGCTGGGGGATTCAAGGTTTTCTGAGTTTGAAGATGGTTCAGGGAAACAGGATGAGTCTAATGTTTGTAATTTTTGCCATTAAAAGCGGACACTGGAAAAAGGATTGTTTTGCTCTTAAAGCTAGAGAAGCTGTTAAGTGGTGCACCAATCAAACCGGCCGCTTTGGCTGCATCTGCCATTCCCTCACCTCAGCTAAATGTTAAGATGGAAAGTGTTTCGGACATCAGGTGTTCCACTGGGTGTGACTCTGAGTATTCAGCATTCATTTCGGAGGGTTATGTAGCACTACCTGGTATGAGGGCAGTAAGAGTTAACATCTTGAGAGATACAGGTGCATTACATACTTTTATTCGTCAAGACGTAATGCCATTTTACTCGGGTTCAGAGACAGGAGATTTCATGTTGATGCGAGGTATGGGTATGCAGATCATTCCCGTACCGCTCCATAGAATGACCATAGTCTGCGGGTTGGTTAGTGGGGAGGTGGTGGTTGAGTGCGTCCTGAATTACCAGTGGAAGGGGTTGACATAATCCTGGGTAATGATTTGGCAGGGGATAAAGTGTGGCCTAAAGGAAAAGCTAGGCTGTGTCATGTGAGTCTGTTGAAACCATACGGTTCTCAAATGTCGGCGTCCCAAAGCTCCAGTGACGTCCCTTACGTTGAGCCTTCATTGTGCACGGGCACGGTGGGCGGTTCTTCGGCGGGGGAGGTTAATGGAGGGGGAGATTGGCCGGCAGATGAGAATGGGATTCCAGTGCGGGTAAACAACGCTGAGGCATTAAAAGCTTTACCCAAAGTACTTGGACCGCTGGCTGAGAAAAAAAGGAAGGAGTGGGTTTCGATGGTTAATGGCTATCCGTTGCTATTTGCAGACACACCATCACAGACACAGCTGATAGAGCACGATATTGGAGAGGCAAAACGAGCCCAACTGGATAAGGAGGTTAGGTACATGCTGGATAACAATTTGGCAGAACCCTCAAATGGCAGTTGGGCCTCTGTGTCTCGTTTGGTTAAAAAAGCTGATTACATTTTTCGACCTTGCACAGACTTGAGGAAAGTCAACAGTGTTACAAAACCTGACTTGTTCCCTTTACCACGCATGGAAGATTGCCTTAGACCAAGTAGGTTCTGCAGTTGTGGTACCTCTTACTGTTATTCTGAAGTCTAAGGTTTATTTGGTCAGCTAAGGCTGTAAAACTGCCAAGTAGTTATTCGATATTGGTGCCTGTATCCATCTATTTACGCTGCCCATCATCACTCTTAATACTGTTCCTACAGGTGACTGAGGGGGTGAGTGGGTGGTTGGATGGATGGGTCAGGTATTAGTATGATTAATGAGAACTGTAAAGTTGAATTAAATGTTACAGAGTACCTGGTTGGTCTCCTATCTTATGGGGGGGGGTGTGACGACCCATCCTATTGTGTGTAGTGTTGCTGTGAGTTCTAATGGTTTTCTGTTTCTGTGTAGGAGGAGGGGATCAGCCTGCAGGGGTGTGCCTTAACCTCGCATCACCAGTCTTTCCACCTCGGAGGAAAGCCTGGTGTCTGTTACTAAAGACCCATATGATCCGGTCTAGGCCACGCCTACTGAAAAAAAAAGAAAAGAATCCTGTTTCCGGATTCTGCCCATCGGTTTTGCGGTGCCGCTTTGTTTTGGTTCCCCAATCCCTATTTAAATGGAATAGAATTTCCCCGTGGGATAATACAGACGCTAAATAGTCTCTGGATAGTGCACGCACATTTACATTTTAAAAAATAAGCGAAACTATGCCGCATCAACGATTTTATTATCGGACCTATTTTGGGGTGAGACGTGTTTCCGGTTCTGCCCATCCGGCCACTTTTTATTTTTTTAACGACCGGATCATATACCCAAAAAGGAATGGTGCCCAGGCTAGGTGTGCCTAGACGACGAGGCACACCTGACTCCAATCACCTGCTGGAGTATTTAAGCAGGCTGGTCAGGGCCATTCTCTCTCTCCCCTACACAGGAAACATTGTTTGCTTTTGGTTCCTTTTGAGTTTAGTTTTACCTTGATTCTGCACCTTGCACATACACTACATTTTCACACATCCATACATGCACTACACTACTGATACCACTGACTATACACACCCCATTCTACTTAAGTATAACTTTTTGGTTCTTCCAGTTATAAATAAATACATTTAAAGCTAACCCTCTGTGTGTCGTCTCCCACTTTTGTCATGATGTGATTCAGTTCATGACAGGGGCAATCAGACATGCAAAAGTGTCACTTTTCAGCTACAGTCACCTTTTTGAACCCAAATAGGGCAATTGTGTGACACCTGACCCGAAAGAAAACAACATGTTGTCACCTTTTTCACCTCGGGGCTGTTTGCATGCCTGCAATGATCATGTATTGTAATTCCCCACAAAGGGAGAAAGGGAGGACATTTTGATTCTGCCACTGTTACTCTACAAGCAGTGGCTGGTTGTTGTATGGTTACACGCAAAGTTGTCTGTTTTAAACTAGCACAGCACACCACCAACCAAATGCCATTGGTCTGTTCTTACAATACAATTAGTTTATTCAATTACTTTAAGACAGTTAACTCTATTTCCTCATCTTCTTACCGCGCGCTCTCTCTCTCTCTCTCTCTCTCTCTCTCTCTCTCTCTCTCTCTCTCTCTCTCTCTCTTCTCTCTCTCTCTCTCTCGTCTCTCCTCTCTCTCTCTCTCCTCTCTCTCTCTCTCCTCTCTCTCTCTCTCTCTCTCTCTCTCTCTCTCTCTCTCTCTCTCCTCTCTCTCTCTCTCTCTCTCTCTGTCTCTCTGTCTGTCTGTCTGTCTGTCTGTCTGTCTGTCTGTCTGTCTGTCTGTCTGTCTCTGTCTCTCTGTCTGTCTCTGTCTCTCTCTCTCTGTGTGTGTGTACAGAGCTGAGTAACATTGCAACTTTTACAATCAAATATATTACGTAGAAACTTCATATACTTACATACATGAAAGAAAGCAGCAATTTAAAAGTTTGTACTGAGATAAGTACCGTATAGTGCAGGAATACACAATAGACTTTATAGTGGTTGTATTCCATTGGACATATTTTTACTGTCACAACAGCTAAATAAATGTTGCTGCTGTGTTTGCACATTGCTGTTCTTCACCCAGCAGGTATGGAAGGTTGTCATGGTAGGCCTGTCTCTTTATGTCTGTTTATCTTTCTCTCTCCATTCCCTCTGGCCACTTCCTATAGTCAAATATATTGTCACTGTTACCTGCAACCTGTCACTTCTACACCTCGTTAGTCCAGCCAGTCTTTTTTTCTCACCTCATTCTCCGTCTACCAATCAAATCCGGCCACCCTGCATTCCAGAGAAGGGCAAAGGTGCAGGCGTGGGTTGCTTCCAAATCAGTATCTAACACACTACATACTAAACAGTATGCTATTTTACAACTGAGTGCCTGCTAAATAGTATGTTTCATCTCGGACACTCTAATGAGACCACAAGGAATGTTAGGAAAGTGCCCCATCTTGTAACAAAGCTACAACACATACATGTTCCCGATTCATCACTTTGTATAGCAGACAGTTAAACCTTATATGGACGGTTTCAACAAATAACTACATGCTATGTGTGTTTAATTGAAGCATAATTGATGTTAGGACTGAGGTTTGGTTGCTGTCCCTCTGCTATTTTGTTGTTGCAGCTACTGCGTTGCATTGTGAGATATTTATAGCATATTATTTATTTCAAGCACACTAAATGTCTCACATACTAATTTGGCATACTAAATAGTATGTTAGTAGCTATGTGATTTTGGACGGGCCCGTGGAGCCTGCACTGACAGAACCCTAAACTAACCTTAATCCCAGCCCTATAGACCAAATTGATTGATGATTGATTGATTAGGTTAAGACTTTGACAGGGGCCATTTTCGAATTGTAGCCTCCTGAAGGTGTATGTATCTTTAAGGCAGTTTTGAAAGTCTCCTTTACTCCTTTTGGTAGGGCATTCACATTTTTGTCATGACATCATCATGACCAAATCATCATGACATCACCACAACCAACCAAACATGTATTTCCGGATAGATAACACCAACAGCAATTGCCCTGGATGCCAATTCGGAACCTCTGCCCCCAAATTTTTCACATGGGCCTGTTATAGCGCCACCAGGAGGCCGATTTCTGCAAACCCCATTATTTGATATTACTCCTACAGATTTGATCCAAACGTCATGCAAATCGGTACACAGTATCTCTATAGTCATGTGATCAGATTTCCCATATTCCATCCTGATTGGCTAAGGTTGGCTTCCAAAGTTTGCAGGATTGGTCCGTTTTGAACGAAATGCCTCAAACTATGCACGCAGCTTGCGATTTCCGTGAAATTTCACACGCACATTACCACTAGGCCTGTTATAGCCTGTTATAGCGCCACCAGCAGGTCTAATTTAGCAAAACACTTTTTTGGAACAAAATGCATCAAATCATGAATGCAGTGTTTGATTGCCGTGAAAGGCCTAAGAATAAATGGCACCCTTTTCACATTGGCCTATTATAGCGCCACAGGAGGCCACAATAACGTACTTGACCTGGCGGAGACCTGTGCTCCGAGGAGCACTTTTTCTAGTTCATCTTATTTTTGAAGAACAGGACACTTGTGATAGCCTATTGGTATTGACTATTAGAAATATTATGTATTCTGTCATAAATATCCACAGGTTGACAAACTAAACATGGCTAATGTGGAAACATTCATTGACATTCTACCTGGAAATACCCCGTTTGTGTACTAACATTCATACATTCAAGGTCCTTATACACACCAGGAATGACGCGAATAAACAATATGAAATGTGTCTGCGATTATTTCACATCAAACTATAATTTTTGGTGATGCCTCATTCATACCGTGGTTGATTTTATTTTCAGTGCAAAATCAACCTAACCTCACTCCGTCAAATGGAAGAAGCTTGCGACACACATTTTGTTTCACAGCGTACTTGCATCTGAGACTCCGGGCGCAGAATCGATGACAGACGGAGTTTCATTTTTTCAAGCTACTAGGCAGGTGATTGGATGATCCCGCCCCTAGCAGCCGCTGATTGGTTCGTATGCGCAGTGGTTCGGGCAGCTTTACTCTGTGAGCAATCCCAGACCCTCCTTCCTGAAACCAAATGCAAATGAGATTTCCGGAGGGAGGGGGGTTTACCAGGCTAAAATCAACCTTGTTTAAGAAAAAAATGATGTTGTTTTGTCATGGCGTAATATTCACATTCTGTGCGGATATACTCATAAACAACAGTTTAAATAATACAAATTAATCGCACAAAAAAACACTGTAATTGCTCCCGGTGTGTGCAGACCTTAACCCTCAAATTCGGAGATTGCAGTTATCTCGGTGCAGTGCATGCTGGTCTGCAGCTACCCAAGTTCCACGCACTTCATTGTTCCCTCATCATCAACTTCTCGATTTACCTCAGTTCTCTGCCAGTTAGTGTGTTTCATGTCTTTGTTTGCTCTGCTGTTTGCCTTGCCTGCCTCACCTCTTTAGTTGTTTTATTCAATTCAACTCCCATTGGGCGCTTGTAATCTGTGGGTCGTATCTGTCTCTGATGTGTAGTGAGCAGGTAATTAAAAAGTGCAGCTCGGTTTCTACCTCATCTTGTGTTGTGTGCAGTGAGGAGTCTGTCTTCTCTTGGAGCCAGTCAATGGCGAGGCTGTGTTCTCTGTCTGTCTGTCTGTCTGTCTGTCTGTCTGTCTGTCTGTCTGTCTGTCTGTCTGTCTGTCTGTCTGTCTGTCTGTCTGTCTGTCTGTCTGTCTCTCTCTCTCTCTCTCACTCACTCACACTCACTCACTCACTCGCTCGCACACACACACACACACACACACAAAGTTGTACTGAGTTGTGGAACATTTTTACCCTATGCAGCTGAAGTGCAAATTAAATTCAAGCAACTAAATCTGCATATAAAAAAACACTGGCCCTCATTTATCAACGCGGTGCAGCCCAAATAATGGGCGTACGGCGAGATCTCGGCATTTATCAATATATCCCGACGTTGGATTCATCCTACCGTAGGCTGAGATCTCACGTCTGGTAGAGACCAGTTGTTGACGTTGGCTGCACCCGTTTATTCCATCCTAGACCTGCGGATCAGCATTGTCTGACTGTCTGACAGGCATCTGGACACATAATCCACTCATAAATGTATATCTACACTAATAAATAATCCCTGTGAAAATATAACATTTTATAAAGTAATTTAAACAAACTGCTTTTGCTTTAACAGTCATTCAGATAAGATTGTAGATCTGGCTGCATTGAAAATAGCAGATACGACGCGTTGTGAGCTTGTAGATCTGCTATTTTCAAAATATACGAGCGCTCGGGAGTTTAGACCGGTGCAGCGGCGCTGCTGTTATATTTTCATGGCCACCGGGAGATCAGACATTTAACCCATGGTCCAACACACACCAGCCTTCATCCATTAATGTTCTCTCCAGGCTATCTCTCATTAATGCGGAGCGGAGTGGGACGGGACTCGCCCGTCCGACGGTCCGAGTCACACTGGGAAATGGGAATAGCCTACATGACTGCTTTATTTTAGTGTAACTCGAACGCGCACTGCTCGGTATGGGTTAAATAAATTAATATACAAACGTATTCCATTCATGGCGATGTGATTGGTATCATAATATGTCATTCATGTAGGCTACAAGCCTACGTGACAAAGATTGTACCGCTACGGTACGGATTACATGAAAAACACAGCTGGGCGGGCGTGTGTGTGTGTGTGTGTGTGTGTGTGTGTGTGTGTGTGTGTGTGTGTGTGTGTGTGTGTGTGTGTGTGTGTGTGTGTGTGTGTGTGTGTGTGTGTGTGTGTGTGTGTGTGTGTGTGTGTGTGTGTGTGTGAGTGAGAGAGAGGCGTGTGCGTGTGCGTGTGTGCGAGGCGATCGGGGGAAACTCTTTCTTATTGGCTTTTGATGTCTTTGGTCGTATTCTGGTTCTTCTTCATGTCGTAAAATCGGGGCGTTTTGAGAATATTTAAGGGCGTGTTATCTAAATGACGCTCGTTTTCAGACGTGAGATTTATCAAAGCTCCGACCTGATGTACGCCCGGATTGGCTGTGTAGGATTCGTTGATAAATGTGACTTCGACGTTGGTGTACGGCCGAATATATGGAAAAATATAAGCCGGTTTATACGCTCCGTTGATAAATGAGGGCCAGACTGTGTTGTCTACTTGTAGGTGTGGTGGCCTAGTCTAAAGGGGGGATGGGTAGAATAACAATAGATAGAAACTGGACAAATGCAAAGTTTCTCTCAACCCTTGGCCCTTCACAATGAAAGCCCAAAAGTCCCAAAGGCATGAGTTTAAATCAACTCCTCAACTCTTAACAACTTGCACAGATTAAAGACATCTGAAGGGTATTTATCACATGTGCAATTTAGGGTGGGCAATATAATGTTATACTATACCTAGTAGGCTAGTTAATTCTCTCATGTGTGGACTTTTACTGTAGGCCTATATGACATTTTGTAATAAGGATGAACAAAAACAACAAACAATGTGACACAACCAGGTGTTGTCCATTTTTTGAGGGCACAAAGGCCAAATGCCGGGGCAGGAAGGCCATCCAATAAAACAAGATTTTAGTCCATTGAAACAATTCATTGCATTTAAGGGTTAAGGATGATTTTAAATGTAACTAGAAAAAGTGCTCCTCGGAGCACAAGTCTCCGCCAGGTCAAGTAGGTTATTGTGGCCTCCTGGTGGCGCTATAATAGGCCAATGTGAAAAGGGTGCCATTTCTTCTTAGGCCTGGCACGGCAATTGGACACTGCATTCATGATTTGAGGCGTTCTGTTAAAAAAAATTGGGTTGCTAAATTAGACCTGCTGGTGGTGCTATAACAGGCCAATGTTTGTTCCTCAACATAGAGTGAATGTGCGTGCAAAGTTTGACCGCAATAGGACGCTGCGTTCATGATTTGCGGCATTTTGTTCAAAACAAGCCACTACTGCAAACTTTAGATGTCAATCTTAGCCAATCAGGATGGAATGTGAAAAATCAAACACATCCGTATTGATCACATGACTATAGAGATCATGTGTACCGATTTGCTTGAAATTTGGATAAAATCGGAAAGAATAATATAAAAATAATTGTTTTACATAAGTCGGCCTCCTGGTGGCGCTATAAAAGGCAGATGTTAAAAATCCAGGGCAAAGGTTTTTCCTTGACCTCTAGGGAATGTGCATACAAAGTTTTACACAGATCGGTGCAGTTATAAGTAAAAACACGAATCTGCCTGTTATAGCGCCACCATGAGGCTGATTCTAAAATATTCAAATGGCATTTATTCCTCGGCATAGTGAAAATATGCGTGCAAAATTTCACTGGAATTGCATGCTGTGTTCATGATTTGAGGCATTTGGTTCAAAACGGAGCACTCCTGCAAACTTTGGAAGCCATTTTTTCCCTGTGCAGAAGCAGGGATAAAACATATCCCCACCAGCCATAAAAATGAATGTGGGTGGGTATGTAGGAAAAAAACAGCTCAGTGGCCTTGTGGTTAGAGTGTCCGCCCTGAGACTGGGAGGTCTGGGTGTGATCCCCGGCCGGGTCATACCTAAGACTAAAAATAGGACCCAATCCTCCCTGCTTGGCACTCAGCATCAAGTGTTGGATTGGGGTAAGTCCCTGCAACATACTAGCGTCATGTCCAGGGGGTGTACGTGTACATCAAGCTGCCTCACGCTAAGGAAACAGGAGATAGGCTCCTGTCCTATGGGCCTCAGGGCTCGGCAAGGCTTAGGCTACTTACATACTTACTTATATCAGAAGCAGATGCATGCATCCATATCCCCCAGCAAATAGATCCCTGGCCTTTACTGTGTTTCAACCTGCCACAAGCTGGCCCTCCTATGACACCTTTTTTTTTTTTTTTTACCTCAGGGGATCAATAAAGCTTGTCTAAATTAATGTTTTATTTTAAAGAGTTTGAATTAAGCAAATCTAGTCTACCATTATCAATATAAAGTGTGGCATTTAAAAAAAAACAGGCCAAAAAGTTAATTCTTCACAGATAGGCTATTTTTGCATCCTTTGTTCTCCTCCTTACTTGAATACTACACATGTAGTTTAGTTCACTGATCTGACTCCGCCCCTTTCACTCAGCCGGTCTTTTGTCTGATTGGGTGTCTCCCGGTAACCTGAGATCACCTGGCAGGTTTAACCAGCACAACGGCCTCTGAGTGAGAGAGCAACAGTTTAGTGTTCACATCACAGCTCTTCAACAAACATGATGAGCAACTGGAACAGATCAACCCAGTTTGGTTACAAGCAGTGGAGAGACCCTGACAGCATAAGGTGTGTAAAATGTTTCTGATATTTGAAGATGGGATTTTGTTGTTGTGACCAAGAAGAACATGAGTCATTATGACCCACTTTTAATTGAGTAAATATCAGCCATGGGGCTGGGGTCCATGTCAGGACAAGGAAGCCGGTTATGTCACATTATTTAGAGCGGTGTAACTTAAGGTAGGCTGACAGTAAGTAGTGATTACAGTACTGCAGCTGTACTGTTGTGATGAATTACAGTAGTTAGTTCTACTGTAGCTGTTGTGATTTTTTTTACTTTTACTATGGTAGCTGTACTGTTGTGATGAGTTTTGTATTTATTTAAAAAAATGTACTATGGTAGCTGTACTGTTGTGATGAGTTTTGTATTTATTTAAAAAAAAATGTACTATGGTAACTGTGCTGTTGTGATGACTTAGTTAAAGGGATATTTCACTTTAAAAAAAAATTGTCATTTTATCGTTTACTCAGGCTTTTGTTAGCCCCCCAGACAGTTTTTAAGTTGCTTGATTCAGTATTTAGATATTTGATATTCATTTTATCAGACACGCCCCCTATACAAACCCATTATAACTTCAAACTCAATTTTTAACGTGTTAGATTCATCAAAAACACCTGTCCTTGGTTCTGGTGACTCATCCTGCCCTCCTAATACGTGAGGGGGCTGTGTTTTTTTGATTACTTTTTCATTTATTTTCCTTTTTTTATTGTATTTAAATGTTTTCATGTTCCAAAAAAATATTTAAAATAAATGAAAAAACTAAAGTAATAGAAAAAATACGGTCTCCTCACGTATTAGAAGGACTATGTCAGGTCCTGGTGAATATCAAATATCTTAATACTGAATCAAGCAACTTAATTGTCTGCGGTGCACCCAAAAGCCTGAGCAGACGATATTTATTTTTTAAAGTGAAATACCCCTTTAAGTTTACTGCTGTAGCTATACTGTTGTGATGAGTTAGTTTACTGCTTGTTAGATGGTAAAATCCTTCAGTGTTTAATCAACTCAGAGGGTGTAAAACATTATTTGGGTCCCTTTATACACCCTCAAAGTTAATTTCACACTGTGTATTTTGTAGCTCAATATAATGCACTAACTAGGCTCTCATTACAAGTTCTATTCCCACTGCCTACAATATATATATAAATGTACTCACAGCACTCAGTCGTTCTCAAACATGTTCATGTCAAGGACCGCCAAATATACGCCAAATAATAAACATTAAAAAAATGTTATTATGTTATTATGCTATTTGAAAAGCCAAATACATCTAAAGTGACACAGATGCGTTCCCAGATTGAATGGGTTAACTCTGAAGAGAGTACAAAGGGAACCACATGGATTTGTATCACTAATAATGACAAGGTCATCCTGTTTGTAGTGTGGTGACATTCAGAGGTGCTGGAGACATTGTGACTCTGAATGATGAGCTCCAGGGCACAGAAAATGAGCTATGTACCGATACTACAACCACACATACCGTCCCCCCACAGACCCCCACCTCTGTGCCTGAAACAGGGCCTGATCCAACCCAAGGTTTGTGGCTCTCTATTGATTCTATACTGTCTATTCATGGCTTCCCGCGATGTATTGTGTGCTGTTGGGTGGAAGCCTTGAATGTTCACAACTGTTACTTTTCAGGAAATGGAGAAGCTGTGATCCAGTGATCCAATGTAGTTGTTATTTAGTCACAAGCTCTTGTTGACCCTTTTCATTGGTTAAATATTAATAAAAACCCACAGGCAGACGTAACCACTTTCGACTTTTTACCGTATTTTGGGCATGTCAATAAAGGCAAAAATGTAAATACAAAAGTGCAGAAAATCAAAATGCAGATCTACAAGCTCACAACATATCACATTGTGACAAATTGTGAGATTGTAGATCTGCTATTCCGCAATTTTTTTATAAAATAGGTCTTTGATTGATTGAAATTTGTATTAGGCAAAAATAATGTAAAACATCACAGTTACATTTATAATACTTTTCTCTAAAAGGTCCGTCCAAAAAGACCTTGCGGACTTGTTTCCGTTGAGGTCCTTGGTAAAATAGGTCATTCATTTATGAAGAAAACAAATATTAAATATGGATATGATGTTTTCCAGACAGTGACAATGATATTTAAAATTATATATATTTTCACACATAATGTTTTCTTCACTGTCAGCTCATTTCTTAATGTGGTCTAATTTTCTCAGTTTATTCAAGGCATATACTGTATATGTATTACCAAATGATGTGTAGTCATGGATAACATAGCTTAATTGGCATGATCAATGAATCAGAATGTGTTCCCTTTCTCACCTGACAATTACAGGAACCCTTACAGTGGATGACATAGTGGAGGCCATTGGGTTTGGGAAGTTCCAGTATAAACTCTCAATTCTTACAGGACTGGCCTGGGTAAGAGACTAAACATATCTTACTCTGTGTTCATCAATTGCACCGTGTTGACAACAATTTTGCACAACACTGTCACGTGTGTTCTGTCAACTCTGTCTTATATACAGGACATAAAGAGCATCTAAATATTGTTTCTCAGACCACGATGAAGGAAAAAAGCATACAAGTACAAAACAAAACAACACTGGCAAAAATACTAGGATAAAAGAAGATGCATTTGGTTCTGGACAGTCCAGTGGTTTGCGAGATTAGCCACAGACAGACAGACAGACAGACAGACAGACAGACCTTCTTAACAGCTCGGCCCCAACAGTTCCACGCAATAAAAATGTCTATCATTGTTCATTCATTGTTGTAGTTGAGAATCTACTGTCATCAAATCTGACACCTCGTGTTGTTTCTTTTTGTTTAGTTTTTTCCCTTTAAACGAACTCAGAACTGCTGCATATTTGTGCAATGTGCTCTCTGTTACACTAGATGGCAGATGCCATGGAAATGATGCTCCTCAGTATTCTGGCCCCTCAGCTCCACTGTGAGTGGAGACTGACCGGCCTCGAGGTGGCTCTCATAACATCGGTAAGGTCTCTCTTTCGTTGTCTTTCAGTGTTCGTGGCAATGCTTCTTCAACAGATGTGAAAGTTATAATTCCAATCAGTAATAATTTACCTACATTCTGCCAGGCGGTGTTCATTGGGATGATGATCAGTTCCTCTATGTGGGGTAATGTATCTGACAAATACGGCAGGAAAATAGTGAGTCTCACATATTATTGGCTTTCATATCATAATACAAAAAATTAAAATAAATAAAGCACAATTTGTATTCTTATTTTTTAATCGTTGTGTTATTTGGGTTTGATTAAGGTATAACTGTATTTTACATGTCTGCTTTTGGTGCCAAACAGGGTCTGACACTGTGTATGGCATGGACTTTGTACTACGGCATTCTCAGTGCCTTGGCTCCAGTGTATGGATGGATCTTAGTACTGCGAGGACTAGTTGGTTTTGGCATTGGAGGAGCCCCTCAGTCGTAAGTTCAGTGTCTCATCCACTGTACCGTGTGTATGCTTAACTAAAAAACATAAAACACTCTGAATCAGGCGCGCGGGAAGTCCTTAATACCTAGGGGGGCTGTGCGTGGGGGGGGACTCCTCGCGCATTTTTTGGGGGGTTTTCTGTGTTTTTCCCCACACAAAAAGGCAGAAAGACAGTGCAAACACCAGGTTGAAGTTCATCCATGACCGTAACAGACCGCTATGATAATAGAAATATATATATATATATATATATATATATTATAAAAAAAATATATATCTTCCCGCGCCACTGCTCTGAATGAATGAATAATCCACATTACCTGTATTGCATATTATTCTAGCTGATATGTTTGATATATTGAGACAATTAAATGAGTGGAAATGTAATGGCATGGTACAGCCTTGTTTATACTGAACCAACAGCACTGGTTCCACTGGAGTATCAGAGTTGTTATTTTATCAATAATAATTACACTTTCTAACTTACTCTGAAGATAACAAAAAACATACTCCTTTGTTTAAGGGTGACACTGTACTCAGAATTTCTTCCTACGAAGACAAGAGGTACCTGCATTATGTTGATTCAGGTATTGTGATCCATATACTCCTTTAATTTATTGTGTTGTTGACAGACATATTTCATTTCAATTTGGCTTGTTTGATGCAATGCAGTGTAATGAATCTTTTTCCCCACTTGGTGTGTGTACATGTCAGATATTCTGGGCCCTGGGTGCAGTGCTTGAGGTACTTCTGGCAATTTGGGTAATGCCCACTCGTGGTTGGCGCTGGCTACTAGGCTTGTCCACTATACCGTTGATGGTCTTCGTAAGCCTCTGCTTTGTAAGTATTCTCTTTTGTTTTTGTTTGTTTTTCTTTAAAACATCATTGCTTTGGATCTCTCAGCCACTTGCTAACAAGGAAGTTCACTTGTGATGGAATTACAGCTCTATGTCTTTTTCAAATTTACACAGTGGCTGCCCGAGAGCGCACGTTTTGATGTACTAAGAGGGAAAAGGGAAAAGGCTGTGGCAACAATGAAACGTATTGCATCGGAGAATGGCAAACCAATGCCCCAGGGGACCCTGGTTGCCAACCAACAGGTGAGGCTATGAATATGAGTAATGAGTAAAACATATTATTATATCCTGCAAATATAATAAAATTAATGTAAAATGTATTACAATATAAGCATATTGTTTGAATGCTAATAATAATAATACTAATTAATAAAATGCCATGCATATGCCATTGACCAACATGACTTCTCAAAGACTGTGGAAGAGCTTGTTGTTCAAAAATATCATGCCATTAGTTAAACATCCTCTCAGTGGGAGCTACAGTATAACTATCTGCATATCTTTCTGCTCTGGACTACAAGGTTAAACAGTATGAATGCTCCCTTTCTCTCACCTTCCAATTAGTCATTGGAAGTAGCCTAGATATAGGCTGAGTCTTACTTAAATGTGTTTGTTACTGTGGTTGAGCGAGCACCACTCCTATCTGGCCTGCCGCTTGTTGCAGCATGAAGGCATGAACTTGTGTAGCTATTGAGTGCTTGTTCAGAATGGGTATATGCATGAACATCTGGCATAGCTAATGGTTGAACAGAAATGATCGGTGAGTTTTCTAATGCTACTGCAGAACATTTGTATCACCTATAAGCCACCTAGCTTGGCTCACCAGTTACAAATGACTTCTGAACATGGGTACAACACCAGAGGAGCAGCTTCTGGTAACATTATAAGAACAAAAACGGCACCAAAAACTAATTTTCTTAAACTCACTGGTGAATATAGGTCAATAGTACTCTGGAATGCTCTGCCCAGAAACAGTTGATCTACAATCTTTAACAGAATTACTTTCAAAAAATATATCAAGAGAGATCTTGCCAAGTTACTTGTCAAGTATGTAACGGTTATTTGTGTATGTTTTTAATTTGACTGGACTGTTGTATTTGATTTTATAATGTTAATTTGTCTTTTTGTATTAATTCTTATTTGTATTGTTTTGTTTTTACTTTAATTTATTTTTGGTTGTACATGTATTGTATTTGTTTTGTTCAGGACCCCAGGAAGACTAGAGGCTCATTCATGTGTCTCTAATGGGGATCCTTTAATAAACATAAACATAGTACAACATTGTCGCCATTACAATATATGAATGCTTAAATCAAATCACAGTGTTGTTCTTTTTGGTTTTTATTTATAGCAGGAACGTGGAAGGATCAGAGATCTCTTCACACCACAGTATTGCAGGACTACTCTTCTTCTGTGGTTTATATGGTGAGCATGAATAGCACATTGCCTTTGCTACCTTCCTGCACATACGTCATAGCTGTTCTTTTTTGTCTCCGCCAGGCCGAAAGGCATGGCGAGAGAGTATGTTTTCGCCCCTGTCCGTCCGTCCGGCCGTGTGTCTGTGTGTCCGTCCTGTCTGTGTGCAGCTAATCTCCGGCACCGTTGGCCCGGTCACTCCGAAACTGTGCACACAGACTCCCTGGATGCCAATTCAGAACCTCTGCCCCAATTTTTTCACATGGGCCTGTTATAGCGCCACCAGGAGGCCGATTTGTGCAAAACCCTTTTTTTTTACATTATGCCGACAGATTTTATCCAAACGTCATGCAAATCGGTACACAGTATCTCTATAGTCATGTGATTAACACAAATCTGTCCGATTTCCCATATTTCATCCTCATTGCCTATGGTTCGCTTCCAAAGTTTGCAGGATTGGTCCGTTTTGAAAAAAAAGCCTCAAACTATGCACGCAGCTTGCGATTTCCGCGAATTTTCACACACATATTCCCACTAGGCCGAGGAAGAAATGCCACCCTTTTCACATTGGCCTGTTATAGCGCCACCAGCAGGTCTAATTTAGCCTCAAATCATGAATGCAGTGTCTGATTGCCGTGAAAGACCTAAGAATAAATGGCACCCTTTTCACATTGGCCTATTATAGCGCCACCAGGAGGCCAGAATAACGTACCTGACCTGGCGGAGACCTGTGCTCCGAGGAGCACTTTTTCTAGTTTTTATCATGTTATGACTTTTTTTTTATATACTTTTGTGTCTTACCACCAGTGCCATAAACCAATTATTTACTAGTATTTACTAACATATTATGCTATTTAATTTTCAGGTTTGCAAATTCCTTCTCGTATTATGGGATAGTGCTGCTGACTACTGAGCTGTTCCAAGCTGGTGGTGATGTGTGTGGAGGTCAGTACAAGCCAGTGCACCCGTATCATACAGCAGTGGTTCCCAAAGTTTTCTGCATGAGGGCCCACTTGAAAATATCAAGTGTTCGTGGCCCACCCATCTAACTGCCTTGTTAAGTGGGATCCATACTCTGCTTTTGATATTCCCTACTCGGGACATTCACTTTTATTGCCAGCAGGGGTATGTTTTATATAAAACAATTATGTTAAAGGTAAGGTAAGTGTTCAGTGTCATAGTAATACCGCTAGGATACCGATTTGATCTAATCACGAGAGAGAACTCATGATACACAGGATAAGCAAGTGAATTTGGAAGTGATGACAAAATGTGATGACAAAATTGAAGCCGATAAATGGGTACTCTCTCCCGATTGGCTGAAATTTGGCCACCCACGTGACAATGTATATTCTGTTTATTAAAGAGCTGCAGGGACGGGCTGACCTTTGTTACTGAACAAACCACTCTACACTTCAATAGCAATGATTGGTATCAGAATTAGAATATAGTGCTTTAAAATTTTTACAAAAAACCTTCGTCTTAACCAAAAAATATCACCTTTAACCACACAAAATGTGTGGTTGAAGGTGTATTTCTTATTATTTTATTTGCCCCAAATTACACATTTAATGTGTAATTTTGGGTAAATAAAATAAACGCAAATTGTATCGTTTTCAAAAACTTTCAAGGTTTTCGGGGGGTCAGAAATAGCGACAATAGCTGATGTACAACCTCACAACGCACCACATTATGAGTTTGTAGATAAATGCTCCCCCTTCTCCCGTTTTCCCTTTTTTAACAAATCAAACTATTCAGAACATTTCTACTTCATGCAATCCCTGCTAAAATATAACTGTTTTTTTCTTCTTCATAGTTACCAAAGGTGCCAAGATCGAGCCAAGCTGTAGCCTGGAATGCAAATATTTGACGTTAGATGACTACAAAGATCTTTTATGGACCACTTTGGCTGAATTCCCAGGTGAAAAGGCATCTGCAAGCATATCTCCCTCAGCTGAAGTATGGTGTATTGTGGTGTCAGGTAGTGCTACTGTTGCCAATGAATAAATAATAAATTGTAAATCTAAACGCAAATACACAAAATCTATGTCAAAATGTGGAGAACAGAGCACAGAAGTCTAACTGATATAACGGATAGTAAATTACTAGAGTACTTAGATTTTTTGATACATACTTCTACTCCACTTCATCTTATTATAACATGCATTTCACTAGTAAGAGACCACACCTCTACTTAAGTGTAACAATTCATTGAAACGTAATGAGATGAATGCGGAGTGGGATTAGCAACCCAAGGTAGGGCGAGACTGAGGGTGGGTCGATCGTCTCTGCTCCATCACTGCCCCCCTGGATTCCGAAGGAAGAAGAGCGAGGATGAAGGAGGAGGTCAGGGTGGAGGAGGACGACAAACTTGAAAGCAATGAATAGTAGAAATAGCCGATCTACAAGCGCATTACTCACAACCCATGTTTGGTTTCGAGAGAGAGAGATCGCAGGTGTATTCATATTTTGGCGATTGCAACAAGGATTGGCTGTGATGAGTGGAGGCAAGTGTAGCGGATATGTGTGAATGGGGAGTGGCTAATGAGTGAAGGCAGGTGTGGTAGATAGGGAAGCAATTAAGAACGGGGAGTGGCCGTGATAAGCAGAGGGTGGTCTGTACTCCTGAACTTGCGTTGAACACAACTTCAAGCTTCCCTTTAAGCTACCCAGTAGCACATAAAGTAATTCATATCAGCCTCACCTTTTACCAGCGACATCATTCAAGTGAAGAACACATGAATGCATTACTAATGCATATGAGTACTTTTATGTTTGGTACTTTAAGTATATAGATGCCAATAATTTTGTACTTTTACTCAAACAAAAACTTTTAATACAGGACTTACTTGTAAGTATGCGTAGTCTACATTATTGTGGTATCACTACTTTGCTCACTGATAATAACTGAAAATGCCTGTCCTAACTTTGAAGCTCAAGTTGCACACTTGCTGCTTTTTTGATTGCAGGTTGCATAAATACTTCATGCATTTAATCATTTTAGGCTACATAGGTCAGTAGATTTGCACGAGTTGCCCTACAAAGGCTAAGTGCAGTAATACACCAAGAATCAAGCTGATAAAAAATGTCGTTAAAGTGTTTAAATTGGCCAGTCAAGTAATTATGTATATATGAGGTAATTGTTTATCCCCCAAAATCATGATGGCAAATCAATGTAAGAATAATTAACTTATTGTCACAAAAATGTAGTACTCAATTAGGCCTCTGGTAACCCCATCACACTCACATAATTGAAATCTGCTTACTGGGTGGCATGCCAGATCTCAATATGTATATCTTCATCTTTTTCATTGCAGGGCTCCTTGTAACCCTTTTCGTGATTGACCGTATCGGCAGGAAGAAGAGCATGGCTATGTGTTTCATCATGTTTTCTCTGTGTATTCTACCTCTCTATGGCTGTATTGGGAGGTAAGACCCCCCTTCACACACACATACACACACACACATACTCATTACCTTATGATATCCTGTCTAAAGCCAAATGAACGCTATCCATGTGTCGCAGATTGAGAATAGCCAAGCTATAATAAGTGGGAGAGCTTACAAATCGTCTATTTTTGGTTGCAGTGATGTTGTACAACTAAGCGTAAATGGGGCCTAATGCTCTCCCCATCTATCAATCCAGGGTGCCTCTTACAATTTTCATCTTCATCGCCAGAGCCTTCATCACGGGAGGATTTCAAGTGGCTTATGTTTACACACCAGAGGTATTGTACATTTAAATCATTGCCATGCATGTAAAATCTACTCGTTAGATCCTTTATATTTGTCACCATGCTCCCTCCTCTCACTCCTTTAGGTGTACCCTACAGAAATAAGAGCCTTGGGAATGGGGACTAGCAGTGGAGTAGGCAGGGTGGGTGCCCTGCTTACACCCTTTGTGGCACAGGTAAGCATGGCTGACCAACCATATAGTGATTTCCAACATTTTATTTTTATAAAGCTGCAATCCAACTGTCGAACCATGTTCCCTTGTGCAAATGTCAACAAATTTCTTTTTTTTAACGGTTGAGCTATGTGGGAGAGCACATTTCAGAGGGCGGGTTCTTTCTATTTGACTTTTATCTAATACCTCTCGTCAACCAGTAATGGTCCCACATGACCACATGATCTTTCTGTGTGGAGTTTGCATGTTCTCCCCGTGTCTCCTAGGGTAGGTACCCTCACAAAAACATGCAGTAATCCTGGTCACTATACTGCCTCCCCCTGGCCAGCCGGGGCGCCTGATGGAGGGGAAGGGAACTGGTTGGAATAACGTGTTCCTTCCACGCGCTACGTCCAACCAGGGAAACTCTCCCCTGTCAGGTGACAAGAAGGTCAGTTGTCTCGGCCCTGGACTCCCTAGGTTGGCAGAGGGAAGGTAGTGCCCAGGATTACATAGACAATTGGCACTGGGTGTAAAAAATAGGGTTACAAAATCGTGGGATAAAAATTTAAAGAAAAAAAAAATTACCACATGATCTAAATGTCTCCATAGAAGACCACGGAGACCACTTCCAACCACCGCAGTTGAGTTAGTTTTATTGTATTAAAATTGTCTACCACACACACATGGATTGCAGCTTTAAGATAATCCCTTTAGTGATTGACTACAAATATGCTTCGCAAACATTGCATTTTGGCCCCTCGATGTTGCAATTCACCTTTCTGCTGGTTTGACCATAGCTACTGCTCAGGAAATCCGTATACGCATCACTGTCGGTGTACTGTGGCTGTTGCCTGCTAGCGGCTGGAGCGTCTATGGGTCTGCCAATTGAGACATCGGGCAGGTTTCTCCAAGAGACAAGTCAGTCCACAGGTGAACAGGACATGAACAGGACAAGCCAGGAGACCAATGGCACAGTGCCCGCTCCACACACCAGCAATAACTTAGCAATGAAACTTAGCTGAGACAAACAAGAAGATGTGTCAGCACGTCGATTGAAGAGGATCTACCAAATGTCATCACTACCCAGGCTCTTACAGATGGCATACATTGCATAACACACAATGACCCTATATATTACATATATTATATACATTGACTGGAGTTTCCCAGGAGTCTGTACTTGGTTGGCAGCCTCCTTTTTTCCCTCTTCACCAAATGTATTAGCCAAAAATAGCCGATCTGCAACGTAAGGCACTGTGAGCTTGTAGATCTGGTATTTTTACTCAATGTTAGCATATAACATGTTAGCATATATATGACATGGGTATGTCATTATAGTTTTAAATAAATACATAAAGCGGATCTACAAGCTCACTATGTGTCGTGTTGCGAGCAGTGTTTATTTATGAAAGAATATGACAGGCTCATTACAAGGAGTATTGGCACCACAATGCTATTAAGCTGAGACACTTGTGTAGACCTTCCAAAAAGCTATGCATAAAACAACACAATTTTATGTGTGTAAGTATACAAAACAGCACAAACAACCTCAGACCACATTGTGGCACCTTTTGGCTTGCCTTGCTGTGATATTTCCAGTTTATTTTATTATTCATTCGGGTGGCCTTTTGGAAGATGCTCTAAGGCTTTCCACAAAAGAGTGAGAGAACACACATTATTTAAGAGAACGTTTTAAATATTTTCCTTTTTTTGTGAAGCTGTACAGTATGTTATGCAGTCAATGTTAAATTAAAGGAATATATTATATAAAGATTGTGTGGTATTATTTGCAAATGTAATCATTTAGTCCACTGTCATGTCAACCAAGTACCAGCATTTCTGCACAAGAAACAGCTGTTAACAGCAGCGCTGGAGAGCAGACACCGCCAGAAGTTGAACAAGAAACTGTACACGATGAGGACGATTTAAATGATCCCGGGAAATGGCCAGCTTCAAAACCTGAATAGAAACGCACGTTCACTATTTAGGCAAAGACATCCAGCCAGCAAGAAATCCTCAGTATGCTGAGGACAGCTAAATACTACTCCATGATTTTAGATACTTCCGATGTGAGTAGGACAGAACAGATGACCGTGATTGTGAGTTTTGCTACAACACAGGGAGGACGTGTGGAAATCAGAGAACAATTCTTGGAATTCACAGAGGCTGATGTGATTCAATGACTGTACAGGTGCCCGGTTGACTGATGTTCTTGTTGAGAGACTTAGGGAGCTGGATATCGACATTATGGATATGAGAGGTCAAGGAGAGGTCAAGGCTACGACAATGGATCAAACACTGGTGTGCAAAAGCGAGTGCAAGACATAAACCCGAGAGCGTTTTATGTGCCGTGCTGTGCCCATCTCTGAACTTAGAGGGGCAGCATCATTTATTTTCGCATAGTGGCAAAAGTCTACCCCCTGGCCCTGGTGTCAACTGAGTTATTTGCACAAATAGCATAGCTGAAACAACTGTAAACATGGACTTCAAATGATTGAGGTTACAATTCAACATCAATTCGTAAATTAGCAGGTTTTCAGACACAGACAAGCGGTGCTACTCTCCAAAAGTAGAACTATTGTCTGCTTGAAGCACATATGGTGGTCTATCAAAAATCACTGGACGCCGAGAGCGCGATGCTCAGGCAATGGGAAGAAGAGCGTACCAGCATGTCTTTGCCGTAGAAATGTGTGACAGACAGGCACTGCCAGCTCCAAAAACGTTTTCCGTGGACATGCCCCCTTATTGTGTTTCTCTCAGTTCATTTCTAGGATTAAATTCAATGTATCGGGTGCAGACAGTTCCTAAAATGTATCCGTAACCTAACCACATGAACCCTATAGTGTCCCTAATGTGGGCATGTAATTAAAGGCAAGATCTACAAGCTCACAATGTGTCATGTTAAGTTGTGAGCTTTATTGTTGATGAAGAAATTTGGTGTAGAGCAGGGGTTGGCAAGTAAGTTCGGCCTCAAGCCAATTTCTTGCTAAGCCATTATATATGGCTGCGAACAGTCAATGGCCAATTAAAATAACTGGAACATGTGACAGACCACCTTATGTATAACTAGAAAAAGTGCTGCTCGGAGCGCAGGTCTCCGTCAGGTAGGTAATTGTGGCCTCCTGATGGTGCTATAATAGGCCAATGTGAAAGGGGTGCCATTTCTTCTTAGGCCTTGCATGGCAATAGCCTGCTGGTGGCGCTGGTGGCGCTATAACAGGCCAATGTTAAAAGGGTGGCATTTGTTCCTCAACATAGTGTAAATGTGCGTGGAAAGTTTGACCGCAATCAGACGCTGCGTTCTTGATTTGCGGCATTTTGTTGAAAACAAGCCACTACTGCAAACTTTAGATGTGAATCTTAGCCAATCAGGATGGAATATGAAAAATGAAACAGACCCGGCTTGATCACATGACTATAGAGATCATGTGTGCCGATTTGCGTGAAATTTGGATAAAATCGGAAGGAGTAATATAAAGAAATGTTTTACATAAGTAACTGGTGGCGCTATAAAAGGCAGATGTGAAAAATGCAGGGCAAAGGTTTTTCCTTGACCTCTAGGGAGTGCGCATACCAAGTTTTACACAGATCGGTGCAGTTATAGGTAAATGAATCGGCCTGTTATAGCGCCACCATGAGGCTGACTTGAACATTTTCAAGTGGCATTTCTTCCTCGGCCTAGTGAGAATGTGCGTGCAAAGTTTCACGGAAATTGCATGCTGTGTTCATAATTTGAGGCATTTTGTTCAAACCGGAGCAGTCCTGCAAACTTTGGAAGCCATTTTTAGCCAATCAGGATGGAATATGAAAAATCTGAAAGACAAGTTTCGTTTAATGACTATAGAGATACTGTGTACCGATTTGCGTGATGTTTGGACAAAATCTGTAGGAGTACTGTGAAAAAAATATGTTTTGCAAAATGCGGCCTCCTGGTGGCGCTATAATAGGCCCATGTGAAATTATTGGGGCAGAGGTTCTGAATTGGCATCCAGGGAGTGTGTGTGTGCACAGTTTCGCTGCGATCAAGCCAACGGTGCGGGAGATTAACTGTTCACAGACGGACGGACACACACACGGACGGACGGACAGGGGGTAAAACATACTCTCTCACCATGCCTTTCGGCCTGGCGGAGACAATAACTGTATGCTATAAAAGTGAATAAAGTTGTGTGGGATAACTTTATACTACTTCCAGAAGAAGTGCATGTGTAGTTAGAGGTGCAGATAGAAATGCTTGTGTAATCATTTTATGCTTAGAAGTGCCACAATAGTTCATCAAAAAGTTTTAAAATAAAGTTTTATTCGGAGACAGACTGTCATACTCCTTTTCAAACATTAATTAAAAAAATTCATCATTGTTCAAGGTCTCTTCCGAGATATGGAAATACATTTTATTTTTTAGTTCATAGGAAACCGTTTTTAATTTAAATCCAAAAATCTAAAGATGAAAGTTGACAGTGAAAACAGAACATTCAAAGAATGGACTATATGTTCATCCTACCCGGTTTCATCAATGTGTATTTAACTCTCCACATCCTATTGATTCCACTCTTGGAAACTGCCTCATATTCCCGCTTTCAGCATGTGTCTGAAAACTTTTCCCAACAGTAGCACCATTACAGAATAAGGGTTATGTAGACGCTGTGGTATGCTAGGTATGGTAAACAAGCAGCGTCTCATTTACAAAGCCTCACACTCCCTATTTAAATGGCCTCTTTAATTGGAAACAATATGCATAATCTAGGCTCCATCCATGTGCCATGGTCCTGGAATCAGCTCCAGAAAGACATTAAACTGGAGCACAATCCCTTTGGGTGATTTTAAAAGTTGAACTTTAGACCTTAAAAACTGAGGTCTGCAGCTGCTTTAGTTGAGTTTGTATAATGTGTAATTTGTGTTTTTGTTAGGGTTGGTTAAGTTATGTGTTGCTTTGTTTGTTTGTATTGTATTTTATGTTGTAATCCTGGCTTGTTGCTTCCTTGGCCAGCTCCTGTGTAAAAGAGATAATAACCATCTCATCTCAATGGGACTCCCTTTAAATTGAGGATTGTTCACAGTAGTGAGACCCTCGTTACTTCATATTTATAGCCTAGTTCAGTATAGTTCAAACAACTGTCATCAAACGGTATACTATAGTTTATTGAGACTCTAGTTACTTTTTTTTTTCAGGATGGTTCAGTCAAACTGAGCCTGTCATAGTGTTTATTTTAGTGAAGGGGACTGCATGTTTAAGGGAGACCTGTCTACATACTGTGTTTGTGTGAGGAGTGGAAAGGAATGAAGCTATAACTCGGCACGCATGTACACACATTTTCAACCCTACCATATATAGCCTATGCATTTTGTATGTTGTGTTTTGTACGTGATGTTATGCTTTTACATGATGTTATGCCTATGCATGCAATGGAGTTTCCACAACAATGTGTGTGTTAGGTGTAAGTGGATGAAAAAACAATCATTATGCACTTGTGTGCTTCCGTGTCGTATTGTGCATAATATCTCTCTGAGTCTTTGTTATTGTGCTTGTCTTTTTGCTTTGCCAGAGTGTCCGCAGGCATGTGCATGTGTGTCTGATATGAGAGACAGCTTTAGTCCAGAGATTTATGTTCTTGCCTATGGTTATTAAGAGCTCTGACATTTTAGAGGGCATTCCATGGTTCTGCCTTGGAGCAAGAAACCCTGTCCCTTCCCTTCCACAGCTCAACTTTAAAACTGGCTGTATTTTAATTTGACCGTGTTGTTATGAGTTAGTGTGCATTAATAAGTTCACATAAAAAACAAATGGGGTTGGATAATGCTCATTTATCATGCATATAGTTCTCACAAATACTAGGTGACATTTTTAAGAATGGCAGCCATTCATGTCAGTTTTCCGTCCAACGCTTTGGTCACAGACACGATATTTTTTAAATGATTGGCTGGATTGCAAAATAATTTGCTCTGCATGTTCATGTTCCCCACTTTAGAGGAAGAGTACACCCACACATTATGTAATTATCTACCACTCTCATGCCAACTGAAACATTACGTTTCTTGTCCGCACAACACACAGGAAGTTTGCCAGCAAAACTTCATAGCAGCTTTCTCCAAAACAGCCTAAGCCAAGAAGGGCAAACAATTACCATAACATTACTCCATCCCGTTGGCTAATTGAAATAAACTGCATCTCTTTTTCACCCTCTCTTTCCTTATCGCTCTTCTCATCTTCGTTCTGAAATACACAGAGCAGGCAGCGGTAACTTTTAAGCTATTTTCTTCTTTCTTATCTACTTATATAAAGGGCGAATTGCTACTTCCGCCACTGACGCCCACAGCCATTCCATTCATTTGGACCTCTCGCCTGCTGACGCCATACCCACAGCATTGATTTCGACTAAACACAACTACATCTGACATCTCATCACAACACCAGCCACAACGTGCACGCTGAATTTACGGGTGGCGTAGGGTACTTCTCATTGCTCACTACACATTTTCCACCTCGCAACATAATTAATTCTACTCGCCACATTACGACCACACCGGACGGGGAAACACTTTCGCACCGTTTACCGTCAGCACAACCGAACGCCGACGGCCACAGCCGACACAACACGAAGCGGCGGCCATTGAAATCAGCGGTCTTCACTCGCAACAGTATGCAAGGGATAATGCATGGGCCTCATTATTGACATTTAAAGCCCTTCAGGGCGATTAACCACCATTATCCCGCTTATTACACGGCTACTTAATAAATACATAAATAAATTCACCCAAAAGTAACAACAAAACAAAGTATTTCGTTGCTTACGGCAATGTAAGTATTCCATAAGTATTGGGCTGGGCGGACAAGTACGCCTCGGAAAACAAATGAAAAAATAAATCGCCCCAAAACACACTCGGCCCCCATTCTACATAATGCCGATTTGCCTGTAATACCGCCGGATTTGCCCCGGGGCGACTGTGTTTTGGGGCGAGCGTTTTGCTATTTCCCCCGTTGTTGCCTCGGAAAACAAATGACCAAATAAAAAAAAACTCGCCCCAAAACACACTCGCCCCCCATTCTATATACTGCCGATTTGCCTCTAATACCGCCCGATTTGCCCCGGGGCGACTGTGTTTTGGGGCGAGCGTTTTGCTATTTCCCCCGTTGTTGACCCACGCTAAACAACAACTGTAGTGGATCAAATACAATCACTTTTCGGTTATTGCATCGTCTATTTCTCACTTCAAATGTTTTCAAAAACATTCTTGAGAGCAACGTTTAGTTGTAAATGACATTGGCTGTTTGTTTACATGGCTGTCATGTTGGATAAAGCATACAACCAAGCACCTTAGGTTACATCTCCACACACACACTATGATCTTCACCCAGCCAGCAACAACAACAAAACAATATTATGGCCTACCTTTCTTTGAGGTCAACTGTGAAGAATAACATTGCAAAAATAGTTCCAATCCAGTGCGTAACCCACAAACAAAAACACCTCATTTTGAGTCACGAGCGCCGTGAAGAAAAAGTTGAGGCTTTTAATGTGTGTGCGACGTGTGTGTGTGTGTGTGTTGTTGTCACGTGACTACTAATAGCCAACCAACAGCCTGGAACACACTGTGTGTGTGTGTGTGTGTGTGTGTGTGTGTGTGTGTGTGTGTGTGTGTGTGTGTGTGTGTGTGTGTGTGTGTGTGTGTGTGTGTGTGTGTGTGTGTGTGTGTGTGTGTGTGTGTGTGTGTGTGTGTGTGTGTGTGTGTGCGTTATTGCAATAAACTGTTCCATATCATAATATTACACATTACAATCATATGTATTATTAAGTATATTATATGTTATACTATATTACATATTGTATTAATGCTGTTATATATTATATTCTTATATATATTACATATAATAATATATTATTATATCATGTCATATGCTGTATTATAGTACACAATAACACATACTTACAGTCACATATAAATGATACCTACAATACAAACATACATACTATTATGACATATCAATACATACATATTTATATATATTTTTCCGTATCTATAATACCTGAGCCATAAATGAGGCAGTATTCACAATGCCTCTTTGCAAGGAACGCAACCCCACGATCCGCCTCCCTTAAAAGAGCCATAATTCCCATCTCTACTGCCCACTCTGTGCTGCAGTGACACGGACACAGAGACAGGGACACGGAGGGACCAACAAACGCAAAGCCCCGTGCGCGGCTGGTGTCCCGAGACTCTAGTTAATCATATTCTCATTAATAGGAATAATAAAAGGAATGAATATTTCATAAATCATGTGATTTTCACGTTTTTGGTGCCAGCACGGTAAACTGACTGGAGCCACTGTGCACTCACTGTCCGATGCAATAAATGGATAATCTGGCAATCGGATATCATTAATAGTTTTTCGAACCTCAATGATGAGTTGAAAATGACAACTGCATTAGCACTAGCAATGACACTTGCGATGCACTTTTGCACCAGGTGTAACATAGGGCCCATTGTGTCATCATAATTGTTTGCCCCTTTTCGAATGTGAAAAGGCCTAGTGTGTTGTGTGGACAAATAACCTTGATCAGTGTTAAAATAGTGTGAGGCTGAGTAGATAATAACAGACGTAAAATTTTTTGTGCACTATGCCTAATAATTAGGCTTGTTATTATTTTTCTACGTTCACCAAGTATATTGCTCAGCTGTTTGTGGTACACAAATGTGGCTTCTGCTCATGTCGTGAGAAGACTGTTGAAAAAACTAATTTACTAAAAACAAAGTAAAAACACTTGAGGCAAGGAGATTATGCTTGTCTACACTGCTGTTCTGTACTATTGATACGATGGATTAGATAGATTAGCCAAATATTTGATTATTTGTGATGCTATGTGTCAGTAGCCTGGTCAGTATCCTGGTGTCAGTATCCTGGTGTCAGTACCCTGGTGTCAGTATCCTGGTGTCAGTATCCTGGTCAGTATCCTGGTGTCAGTATCCTGGTCAGTATCCTGGTGTCAGTATCCTGGTGTCAGTATCCTAGTGTCAGTATCCTGGTGTCAGTATCCTGGTGTCGGTATCATGGTATCAGTAACCTGCTCAGTATCCTGGTGTCAGTATCGTGGTCAGTATCCTGGTGTCAGTATCCTGGTGTCAGCATTGTGGTCAGTATCCTGGTGTCAGCATCGTGGTCAGTATCCTGGTGTCAGTATCCTGGTGTCAGCATCGTGGTCAGTATCCTGGTGTCAGCATCGTGGTCAGTATCCTGGTGTCAGCATCGTGGTCAGTATCCTGGTGTCAGCATCGTGGTCAGTATCCTGGTGTCAGCATCGTGGTCAGTATCCTGGTGTCAGCATCGTGGTCAGTATCCTGGTGTCAGTATCGTGGTCAGTATTCTGGTGTCAGTATCCTGGTCAGTATCCTGGTGTCAGTATCCTGGTGGCAGTATCCTGGTCAGTATCCTGGTGTCTGTGAAGTACAGGTGTAGAGGCAGCTCTGTGTAGGATTGTGCTTTCAGTAGTTCTAGTCCATAGTTCTTAGTAGTAGCTTTCGACGATAACAAGGTCACTGTGGCCTGCACTCTCACACACAATGGTAAACATTTTGGCTGCCTGCTCCAAACACCATGAAACCATGAAAAACACAGTTTATATGATAATTTTATTCTTTGAAATTTAATTTAATATTTGGCAATCAATCTATTGCAATCAATCTATGAATTGACTAATCATCATTGCATCATTGCAATCTTTTATAAAAATGCATTTTCCCGTATTCTCAAAATACAAAATACATATTTATATCTCAAATAAATTTCTCAGACCAGCATTTTGTATTTGTTTGGTGATAAATGTTTTGACCCAGCATTAAAATACTTATTTTAAATGTATTTTGCATGTGAACTAAACCCACAATTCAAACGAATGCTTGAGAGAATGAACTATACTGCCATCAGCTGTTTGTGCTCAGACAGAAGTTTTCCTTCTCCACAAGCTAACACAGTGTTTCACTAAGTAGTTCTTTGTGAGCTCAGGGAGCTATAAAGTGCTTAAATGGTTTAAAGCCATTTATGCAACCCCATTGAACTCCAGCCTGATAGTAAAATCACAAACTAGTGAATCTGTCACTATTGATTGGCCATATTCTTTATGACAATAATATCACATCTGTATGTACGACCTGAAGTGACTGAATGTGCTGACTGTGGTGTTAAAGGGTCATGGGCGAGCGTGTGATATAGTGACCTGTCATTAATCACTATGGCTAATGCTGTGGCCTTGTGGCAGGGGGTGTCAAAACAAAATGGAATGATGGTGCAGAAAAGGACATTATAAAGTGTAAATCTTACTCTGGCCATGATTAGAAATCCACAATAAATCTATCTATCTACAGTATCTATCTACAGTATCTATCTATCTATCTATCTATCTATCTATCTATCTATCTATCTATCTATCTATCTATCTATGCACATTCTGTTTTCCATGTGGCACCAACCAAGATCACTTTGCTACTCTACAAACCTGTGGAGATTGAAAGTGAAAAGCATTCTGCTCTCACTGACAATGTATACAGTAAGTATTATGGAGTGATCCATTCAGATTTATGTTTGGGCTTGTAGGCCTATGCCTTGACAGGACAGTAGGCTGACACATGGGGAGAGAGAGATGGGGAGTGACATGCAGCAAAGGTCATCGAGATCGGGACTGCTACGCCAGCGGTCCAGGTCTGATCTGTGCAGATCTAATAAATCATGTTTCTTTATTAAAACAGTACATTCTACTGGTTGTGAGACCCACAGGCACTCAGGCAGTAAGAGTGAGTCTACTCTGTTCCATATTGATTTCACATCACTCACCATGACCTTACTGGCAGCCCCCTCCACCAATCAGGTCATGTTTTACTGGCAGCATTGATTCCTATTGGTCCATAATAGGCCCCAAGGTGAAGGTTTTGAACTGCATGTTTATTGGGCCTATGGGGGACCCAGTGGATCGCCTCCTCATGATCAAAGACCCGCTCAAAGGATTAGAGAGGCTGCAGACCATAATGATTGGGTAATTTTCACAGTGGTAGCTGCCATCCTGTGTGGTTTCCTTGGTTCTGTGACAGAGTTTGTCAGGATTGTGAGAATGAAGATGTGTTATGGCATTAGTTATATTTGGTTGCACATCGTGTTGCGCAACAGCAATAGCCAATCTACAAGCTTGCAGATCTGCTATTTTCCAGTGTGTGAAACCACTACAAGTATAAATCAGGGCTTAGAGAGTACATAGCGAGTTGTTTCTATTAGTAGAGTGGGGGGCGTTAAAATAACAGTAAATAGTTGTTGTGTGTGTGTGTGTGTGTGTGTGTGTGTGTGTGTGTGTGTGTGTGTGTGTGTGTGTGTGTGTGTGTGTGTGTGGGTGGGTGGGTGGGTGGGTGGGTGGGTGCGCGCGCGGGCCCGCGTGCGTGTGTGTGTGTGTGTGTGATTTCTATCATTCCTTTTTGAGAAAAGTTATTTTGATTCAGTGTAAAAAAAAAAACTTTAATCTTCCCTTTCTGCTTGAGAAAAGCCTAATGCCTCATTGATACTTAGTTGTGCACTATAGAGCACCTAAACTAGCAGATCTACAAGCTCACAACGGGTTGCAGCACGGGGTGTTGTGAGCTTGCAGGTCTCTGATTATCGCTGTGCGACACTGGCACACAACTAAGTATAAATCAGGCTTTAGGTGAGCTGAGGTTAAAATTGCAGACATAAGCCTCAGGGCACTGAGGAGAGGAAAATAAACTTATTGTATTATAAATTCTAAAAATGTATTCAAATGCAGTAAAAGGTTTATTCCTATGTGCATGAAGTATAGTCATGTGCCTTTTTTTTATAAAGAGAAACAAAGAGAGCACTTTATCAGCTCAAAAATGGAGCAGCACATTGAATTAGTCAAACTGAACCATTCCCTACTAAAACCTTGCGGAGAACAGAGCACAATAGTGGAGCAGCTTCTGAGGTGGTTTCATCATCATGGGAGCTGAGTTTTTGGGTTTAACACAAAGTTGCAACTCAGTATATCAAATAACACAATTATTAAACTCCTTTTCTGTGACCCTGATGGAAAATCTGACAACATCTGGGTCCCACACTCAACTTGACTTTATTATCACTGGGTGTTTAAAAAAGTGGGGAAAAGTCTTGTCATACAAGCTCAGAGCTTGAGAGAACATTTGCAGCTTCAAGAAAATTGTAAATTGGGATGGTTCTGATCAAAATCTAAATATTGAATCAAGCAATTTAAAACAAAAAATGACACAGTCATATATATCAGCTCGCACTTAACTCATTCACTGCCAAGGACAACTTCTGACAAGTTTTTATCCAAACGCCCACACTGGCAAGGATTTTTTGGTGGTGGTGGTGGGGGGGGGGGTTCAGCCTGTAAATGATCCAAGCACCACCGAAGAAGAGTAGGCTACACCCAGAAATCACTTGATCACAAAAAAAAGGTAGGCACATTTTCATGTTAAAGGATTTATAAAAGTAAAATTGTCTCAGCTTTCAGTTGTTTTTCTGCTTGTTTTTCAAAAAACAAGCCACATTCAAACGGACATTGCTCTGGAATGGAGGACCCCTTGAGTTCCATCTGGTCCACATAATAAGCTTCCTTCCTTGGCTGGAACAGAAGGTGGCGGTAATGCACCAATGAGATGGTTGCCAGCTGCCCTTAAACTCCAAGAAGAAGAAGAAGAAGAAGATCTCTTCCTGTGGATTCGTCTATTCACCTGAGGCTGTGTGTTTTCCACTTCCTGTCGATTTCATTGTATATCATTGGTCATCTGACCAGTTTCATTGGATTTCATTGGATCAAATCGTCAGGAAGTGGAAAACACACAAAAAACAGGAAACAGGTGATATTCACCTGTTTCCTAGGCTGTGTCAAGATATATAAAAAGAAGGTAGGGTCATCTACGTCATTTTCGCTATCATGCAATTCCAGACGGCAGATTCGTCGCACCATGGGAGCCAGACTGCATGCAGCCGTGAGTTCAGTGGAATGCATTGGAGTTAATGAGAGCCCGGTGGATCAGCTCATGAACAAAATATATTTCTGAATGACTGAGACCTTTGTAAAGTAATTGCTTCTGGAAAATAAAAGAAGACATATCACACATTGTTTTCTGCTGTGTTGCTTTTCGATGTGTCCACTGTATAAGTTTATTGAGCTATCTAAAGAGCACAAAGTACGCGATACTGCCGAGACAGAAACCAGTGTTGCCATGTCCACTTATTATAAGCGACTTTGGGCTTATTTTTCTGTGAAGTTGCTTGTAAATATTGGTAGTTGCGGGTTGCGGTTTTATGGGCTTTTTTTTAAAGTGTAGTCGATTATTTGGACTTGGGCTTCACAATTTAAAAATTATTTTAACCAGTGATTCTTAATTATGTTTATGTCATGGACCCTCAAATGAATATGTATTTGTCCCTAAACCCCATCTGAAAATGTTTTGTGCCAGGGAGCCCTGTACCAGATTTGTGTTGTTAGTGTTTCAAAAATCCTCAATATTTCACATTTTACTTCAAGATTTTTTTTTAAATAGCAGATCTACAAGCTCACAACGCGTTGTGAGCTTGTAGATTGGCTATTTTAAATGTATACAGTAAAGGTTTAAAGTGCTCATAATGGCCTAGTGCAAGTCTTCAGGGGTCCGCAACCCCTAGGGGGTCCACGAGGTACTGCAGGGGGTCCATTTGTCTTCATACATTTTAAAACATTTTCCACATTTATGTATTAAATAAATGATATCTATAAATGATTCTGTCCATTTCATTTTGAATAGCTTGTAGGCTATACATGATTATTGTGCAATTGACAGATTGTTGTTCTCAGTTAATAAGGTATGTTTGTAAATGGCAGTGCGGCCACCCTACTCACTGTACCCTGTACATGTATGTTTAATATAAAAGCATGAATATATTAATCTGTCTATTATTTTTAATAGTTTAGTATTGATGCACAATAACATGTATGTTTATAAAACACAATTGTATACATAATTATACAATATATGGATGGGGTCGAGGTAGGGTAGGGGGTCCCTGCTCCATCTCCCCATCAGTTTGGGAAAACGTTGAAGACCCCTGGCCCCTGGTGCTTCTTTTGGGCTTGTTTTCCTAGACCTGGTTGCTTATATCTGGCAACACTGCCAGAGACGATTTTTATACAGTCTATGGACGATACATGCCGCTGTTTAGATGCCTCAATAAAATTATACAGTGTGCTAAAAAAATCCGAATTGATTGGATAAAAACCTGTGATATGTCTTATTTTATATTCCTGAACCGATTATCTGACAAAGGACAGAATCGTTCAGAAATAGTGTTTGTTCACAAGCTGGTACAGCTGGCTGGCATAGACTTCATTGTATTTCACCAAACTTCCTGTTCCCGTTTTGGCTCCCATGCGCATCAATGGCGTCTGCCATGCAAGCAATGGCGTCGGCCCGCCCCCTAGGCTGTCCCTACCTTGTTTTCTAATTACCTTGGGCTGTGTGTTTTCCACTTCCTGTCGAGTTGATCCAATGCTAGAGTCTAGCTTATTGTTATTTGTGAACTCTATGATAGCTACACGGAGGAGATCGCGTCACCATGGCCTTTCACACGGAGATAACTTTTTCAGGCTGTAGTACAGAACAGATTTAGTGAAAACGGAGAGTGTGGCTGTAGTGACGGAAACACTATGTGCGATATGACACACGAAAACTGGGTTGCCTGTGCAGCGTGTGAAAGTAAACTGAGAGTGTGATAAAAATGAATACATGCCATTTGTGGTCTTCTTTATATTGTATGTGATTGCATGTTTGTGTTGGCAAATAAATCATTGCTGTTCATAGAACATTTAATTATTTTCATAGAAAAGTGGCTACACTTTACGTCATGGATGAATGATGAGAGTAGAGAGATAGGTCACTGTACATCAGGGGTGGGCAACTTTGTAGATGGTGAGGGCCACAAAATTTCCTCAATCACTCTGGGGGGCCGCATTATTTATCCCCCCCCCCGTTGGCAAAACGGTCCGGGGGCGGTGCGCCGGTTCGGACCAAAATGCCAGGGCTGAATTTTGGTCCCAGCCCGCCCCTGTTTATCGGCACTCTCGCCAGTACCCCATTACTCAAAAAGCCCATATTAGTCACATATGTGATAAATAAGGGATATTAACTATTATTATTTGTTATAACTTTGTTTTTATTTAGCATTTAGTAATGCTTCTATCAACTTACTACAGCTGTACTGCTAAACAAAACTTCACATTCCTGAGTATGCCTTTCAGAGTATTGCTGTAACCTTGGCTTAAAAATATACAAAAATTAACACTAGAATTATAGTTAATAAGGCTTCTATTAAAATAAACGAGAGCGCGCTCTACTGGTGGACTGTTGTAATTAAAATGGTTCATGGAAAGTTGCATGTTTGGAACAGCTGAAGGCAATAGTTCACCATTTCGGATATGTTTAGATTACTTTGTTTTTCTTTGTGATTTAAAAAAAATCTTTTGAAAAAAAAAAAAAAAAAAAAACCTTTTTTTTTTTTTTTTTTAATTTTTTTTTTTGGCCTGGGGCCGCATTGAGTGACGGTGCGGGCCGCATGCGGCCCGCGGGCCGCCAGTTGCCCATCCCTGCTGTACATGATAAATGACTATTTACATTCAGTGCCTTGTTTAATCTCCCCAGAAATGTTCCTGCATGTGACACCAATAACCTAATTAACAAGTAAACAGGACATAATGAATATTGGATATGGTGCAAGATGCGGATGTCATGTAAAGTACTTGATTTGAACATGCATGGTACATGATTGTCAAAAAAAACAATGTATCCTTCAACTTGTTTATGGGCAAAATGATTGTATTTTGTAACATTTTGTGGGGGAAACATTTTCATTGGTGGCCACTCTTGCACCCAAGGTGCAAGAGTAGCCATTGCTTTGATTTTAATAAGGTGCACACAGGCATGGTTGAGCTGTACATCTTCAAGTCTGCGAATGGACATCGCCTCGACTCGCCTGCGGACTCCAGTGAAGTCCACATCTCATGCCTCCATTACCTAGCCTGGTAATCCCTCCCTCCGGAAATCTCATTTGTAATTTATTTCAGGAGTGAGTCTGGCATGATCGCCCATTCTGCAATTTGGCTGTGGGCTGGAGTTGGGCGGGAGTAATACCGTTGACTGACAACCCCTTCAGCCAATCAGCAGTGTTCCCCTTCAGCCAGTGCATTTGTACCACCTCCAGACTAATGTGACGCAACGGGACTTTTGAGACGGCCATGCCCAAAATAGGTTGCCTTATTCGGATACATGTGTGTCACTGCCCACCCGTGCCGGTTCTCTGAATTTTTATTTTTAAATAGGCTCTGTCATGATTCATTGACCACATATATGAAGTTAAACAACTAAATTCTATCCAAACGATATCTTAAAAGTAAATTCTGTGCCTCAAAATAGAAGTTTGAGAGCGTTTTGAAGTTTAAAAGAGTAGAAAACACTGCGGTCAAAAAAGATGGCTGCCGTTCGTTTTTGGTCAGCTGCACTCAGGCTGCACTCGGTTCCATTCGGGCTCACTCGAACTCGCCACCTGATTGGCCAACTTTCGCTGTCAATCACAGAACGATGAGCGACGACGCTGATAGGCTCGTCCATTTGGTGAACGGGCTAGAAACGCCCAGACAAGCCTTCAGGCCAGACTCCTTCCTGAAATCAAATTTAAATGAGATTTCCGCAGGGAGAAATAAAGCAACATTGACCATGATTTAATATACGTGGCTCAACTTGAGTTTTTCCTTCAAAGATACATTATGGCTCAGCTCTTGTGTAGCTGTGTTTGTGTGTTATACTACCAATTGGTGTGTGGGGATACTATTAACACATTTAGAATCAATTGCACAGCAGTGCATGAGGTCTTTGTCATTAGCTGACATTGTCATGTATGTTTTGTTGTAAATTAGGCTATTCATATTATGACAGTCTTGATTGGCCACATTTCATATGATAATGATATTGTGATTAGCCTAAATCAGTCTCATTCGGCTGTTGTTTTTTGTGTTCCTCCAGTTTTGCCTTCAGATGTCTTGGTGTGTGGGGATACTATTCTGCTAATACATTTCCCATCGTAAGAATCAAATGCACAGCTGTGAGAGTGGCACTTCCCCACTGAAATGTCACGGGGAGGTCGCGATCTGTAAATCAAACGCAGTTAGTTGACAAAATGCTGAGTGGCTTATTTTATTTGCTCGCCAAATGCAGAGTGGCTAATTGTATTTGCTCGCTGTTAACTAACAGGAAATAGTCAAATAGATTTATGATTAATTGAGAGCACATCATCACTACAGGTTATTGTTAAGTAAATACATTATTATAAGATTAATTGAGAGCACATCATCACTACAGGTTGTTAAAGGAGGAGTTCACCCAAAAAATTACTTATTTTCTATCAATTGCACACCCTATGAAGCCTTGAATCCATGGATTCTTTTTTGTTTTTGTCGCATTCCTAAGCTAATAATTTGATTCCCGTCTCCTACCGGCTAATGTATCCGGTAGGAGACACAAGGTAGATTATTTGTGTCTCCTACCGGAAATACACACGGTCATCAAATTATTGTCTAGGAATGCCACAAAAACAAAAATAAATCCATGAAATCAAGGCTTCATGGGGTGTGTAATTGATAGAAAATAAGTATTTTTTGGGGGTGAACTCCTCCTTTAAGTATCGTCACCTTGCTAAACTAAGGGCCTAAGTAATTTTTGGAGGAAGATTATATTTTTGCCTAAGTCAGCTCCTCATGACACTGGCCACCTCTGGTAAAATCGCCCATCTCCTAATTGAAAAGGATCATGATGTTCCCTCCCCTTTTAGTATAATGGCCTAACTCCCTAGTGTGACTTAGGCCAAAATAGACAATTTTTTTGGCTTAAGTCACATGGTTTTGTGACATTATTTAACGATTTAGGCCATTTTTGGGATTTGTTTTTGGCCTAAATCAGATTTAATCCTATTTAAACCTATGTAAATCTCTTATGTTACATAACTGACAGTGTTATTTTTATTTTAATAGTCATAATTTTTTATAAACGTTTTCAGTGAAATGATTCAGAAATATCATACAGTTTTGTTTTGGATCATTTTTTTTTTCCTGAAAAACTTTAAAAAATGACTTAGGCCATTAGTTTAACAAGGTGACGGTATAAAGCACTCATACTTTCGAAGCCCCGCCTCTAACCCCCGGTAAGCTCTCATACTTTGGAACTCATACTTTGGAAGCCCCCCTTCCAACCCCCGGTAAATGAAATCTGACATCGCTGTGCACTGTTTGCAGATCCCATTTTCTGAGAGGATGGCGAGCCCCCTCATTGGCCTCTGTTACCAAGGCACCAAGGTCAGCAAATGAGGAGAAAGTGACGAGAAAGTGACGACTAGTGCAGCGTCTGTTTACTGATCAGCCCTGCGAGCTGATAAAAACTGTCTGGGATGCACTAAAGCCAGAGTAGACCCCAGCAGTGTTTTAAAGTGAAATACCCCTTTATGGCAAATAAACGGCAGACTAGAATAAAAAAGAACATGCAAATATATCTACAATATAATACAATAAGCTACAGTAATTTGTAATTCTCACATTATGCTAAATTATTTTGCATGCAAATATTTTTATATTACCCGAAAGTGAAAATATATAATAAAATATATATATATGAAAATATATGAAAATACGCAAAGCACATGGGGTGGGGGGGGGGGGGGGGGTTACCGAATGGGCCTACTGTGTGAATTGTCATGGTTATTGAATTAATATTTCTTGTCAAAGGGCTAAAAAGTATAAAGCCCCAAAAGTACTGAAAACCGAAGGAATGGCCTAAACATTGACTTTGAAGATGTCACAATAAATCGTTTAAGCCTGATTTATCCTTCGTCACACGACAGTGTCACGTTGCAATGTCGAAAATAGCTGATCTACTGTACAAGATCACAGCATGTTGGATGCACATTGTGAACTTGTACATTAGCTATTTCAAGTGATTGACATCATCGTACAAACGGAGCAAAAACTACTGATTAGTGTAGACCTGAGGCCGATTCTACAAATGCCTTCTAAATCAGTAGCTCAAACCTTTTCTAGCTTTTTCGACCCCCCCCCCCCCTTGCTTTCCCGATTTGAATGGGTTAATATTTTCATTTGCAGTTAATAGTGTGTAGGCTACTGTACTGTATGTGTGCTGTTGATCCTCCTGATGTAGGTAAATGTAGTTTGTGCGGTTGGCAGTGGCGTAACGCAAGATTCGCGGGGACTCCCCGCAGGAGTATAACGTACATGCACGCGCGGGTCTAATTCGGTCTAATTCGGCTCTAATTCGGTTCTATTTGACCAATATAGATAAACTTTTTTCTTTTTTTTAGCTGTAAAAATATTTGTATCAGCGCAGGCGGGGCCCCCCCTGCTGGTGGCCCCCCCGCACCGCATCACTTGCTACCCCTCCGTTACGCCACTGGCGGTTGGCTGTAAGTCAGTGTACCTGTCACACTGCTGTCAGTGTTGGGGAGGGCTTTTCCAAGCCCAGCATGCCCAAGGGCCCATTGTCTCATAATCCACCTTTGGCAAAGCACATACAAACACTGGTGATGACCTACATGGTGGTCAAGGGCATGTCATCCTACTACCTGCGGGATATAATCCTGCACTCCAGGTGGTTCTCTCCCTCATGGCTCCCAAGCTGTGGAATGACCAGCCTCCATCTGTCCCGATTGATGGAGGGTCACTCACCTTCTTCCACTGCAGTCTGAAAACTCACCTGTTCAGATACCACCTCTAACTAAGTCTCTCGAGACAGACCGTTAGCTCACACAATTTTCAAATGCCTCCGCGGCTCGCCTAACAATCTGTACGTACAAGTGCTGAAAATGCAAAGAAAATAAAGCGGATATCCCCACCCCACCTACACACACTTCACCTTTGCAGTCACGTACATAAGTCCTTCTGGAAATCAAAACAGTCAAAGGCTTGCTGATCAGGGTTTCCGTTTGGCCATTGACCGATAAAATGTTTAAATGGCCGTTAATTATAGAGATCACCGGCCACCGTGGCCGATTGGGATGTTGTTATTAGGCTATTTTATCATTTAAGCCTAATACTAATATTATTATTTGGATAAAGAAACAACATTGCATGATTGAATACGTAGTTTACAACCATTAAAACCTATCATAATGGTTTAACTCCCGACAGCCTGCTGCGCCGTGCGCTGCAGTTATCTGAAAGATCAGCCTATTCGTCGTACGATGGTGTTGTGCGTTGAACTATCAGATCTACAAGCGCACAACACGTCGCAAGGCACCACGTTGTGAGCTTGTCTACTTGTCTACAATCTTTTGGAGGATTCGACCAAGCCCTGAAACACCTAAAAGAAAACGACCATCTCTTTTTTTTCTATTTATTATTATATATTTTTATTTTTATCCTACGATTTTGTAACCATTTCTTCACCCGGTGCCAATTTTCTAAGTGATCCTGGGCGCTACACTCCCCCCACCAGCCTAGGGAGCCCAGGGCCGAGCTCATGCCTCCTTCAATGCATGAGAGCCAACTGACCTTCTTGTCACCTGACAGGGGGGAGTTTCCCCGGTAGGACGTAGCGCGTGGAAGGAACACGTTATTCCAGCCAATTCCCTTTTCCAGCCAGTTCCCTTCCCCTCCATCAGGCTATAGTTGCATGGCTGTTATGGGGGAGGCGGTATAGCGACCAGGATTACTACATGTTTTTGTGAGGGTATTAACTACCCTATAGGAGACACAGGGAGAACATGGAAAAAACGGCCATCTCAACCAATCACGGCGACTGGGAAGCATGCTACTGTACATGAAATACACCGGGTAACGAATGACACAGGCTTGTTTAAATACCTAAATTAAACAGTTGTTTCACAGTAGGATCATTTTACCACCTGGGGTTTACACAACAAACTTCTGTAGGACACGTTGGATGTGGATACCTTTTACATTAACGATATGACGTTGGGTGATAGCGCTATTTGAACGCAAATAAAGTTTTGGGCGGTCTGAGACATCACTACATCAGTGCTGTTCAAATGATGACAGACACGTTTATTGATCGTTGTTTGTGCCTGCATGTGTGCCTACCTGTGTCAGCTGCCTTGTCAGAAAGAAACTTTCTCCTTTTTGCATCTTAAAACCTGATGAGCGAGAAATGGACGGTTGATACATACGGCTAGATAGATTGACTGATTGAATACTTTATTAGCAGTTTGCAAAAAAAATTGACATGACATCGACAAGACATAACAACAAGACAAACAAACACCAGACTATAATGCATGTTAAACATGCAAGGCAAACAGAATACAACAAAATACGACACATTTTTGGATTGGACACTTGGGCTTGTACAAAACAGAGCAGTCACACAACAGAGTCGAGATGATTCGTGATAGGACCCCAGATGCAGGGGCGTCAATCTGTCTTGAGGCTGGGGGGGGTCCCTCGCGCGCGGGTTCGGATTCTATTAACTTAAATTAAAAAAGTATTTTTTAATTATCCTAAATTACTTGGGGGGGGTCCAATCTGACTTGGGGGGGTCCAATCTGAAGCTAGGGGGGGGACAAAACCCCCCCGTCCCCCCCGGGATTGGCGCGCATGCCCAGATGTATTCGAATGTTGCCAGACCGTCCTGTTTGTTGCAACGCAGCCTCTCCAGATGTATCAGTGATACAAACTCAATAACTCATTAAGCCATCTAGTAAAACAAGGAGCGGTGGAAGTCTTCCACTCTGTTAAAATGATTCTCCTTGCTACAAGTGTACCAAGCATAAGGGTCTGTTGGACAGAGTACGGCAGAGCAAGAGAGGCTTCGGAGCAACCAAACAAGGCAGTTAGTTCATCAGGTTCAATATGAAAACCATGTACTCTGATATACCAAGCAAAAATGTTTTCCCAGAATAAAATAATCCTTGGGCAAGACCAGAAAGTGTGACCCAACTTGGAGATGTCACAAGTATCGGAAACAGTTAGATACATTTTATTCATTTTAACCTTAGAGTAATGTAATCTGTGCATGACCTTGAACTGGACAAGCTGCAATCTGGCATTGACTGAGCCCGAGTGAATCCTCTTCAAACCCTCGCTCCAGATCTCATCAGACAGTTCCACACCAATATCAGCCTGCCATGAGGACTTCATATGATTTGTTGACGGAATAGACAATTTAGAAAACAGTGAGACAAATTTGGTGTTTAGAGTTAGGATGTTGTTTCATCAAAGCATAAAAACAGTGTTTCTGAGGTAGGTTTTCAAAATTATTAAAATTATTTTGAACAAAATGTCTAACTTGTAAATAACCCGTAAATGGGTTTGTGGAAGAGAAAATGCTTCTTTCAGCTCTGTAGATGATGCAAAATGGTTATTTATATATAGATCTGAAAAAGATATCGGACCATTTTCCTTCCAACATGTTGTTGTGTCACCATGCAAGTAGTGTATTGCTTGTTAGTGTATTAGTTTATTCTGCACCTGGAATTTGATGTGAACAGCGTCATCATACTGTTATACAGTCATACTTTGGTCGACAATTGCATTCATGATTTGAGGCATTTTGTTCAAAACGGACCTATCCTGCAAACATTGGAAGCCAATGTTAGCCAATTAGGATAGAATATGAAATATCGGACACATCCATCGTGATCACATGACTATAGAGATACAGTGTACCGATTTGCGTGATTTTTGGACAGAATCTGAAGGAGTAATAGCAAAAAAAATGTTTTACTAAAGTCAGCCTCATGGTGGCAGATGTGAAAAATGCAGGGCAAAGGTTTTTCCTTGGCCTTTAGGGAGTGTGTGTGGAAAGTTTCACGCAGATCAGTGCAGTTATAGGTAAACATGCGAATCGGCCTGTTATAGTGCCACCATGAGGCTGATTTGAACATTTTCTAGTGGCATTTCTTCCTTGGCCTAGTGGGAATGTGCGTGCACAATTTCACGGAAATCGCATGCTGCGTTCATGATTTGAGACATTTTGTTCAAAACAAACCAATCCTGCAATATATATATATATATATATATATATATACACACACACACACACACACACACACACACACACACACACACACACACACACACACACACACACACACACAGTGCAACTTTTCCGAGGTGTAGTTACAGACTCTCTGTAGCGTTTAAAGATTGTGGAAGTGTTGTCTGGCTTGAGAGACTACCTAAATATAAACTCCAATGTGTGCACTGATCCTCAGTGTTAATTTATCCATTTGTAACTCAGAGCATGAACAAATGGAACCAAATGGATCCGTAAGGGTCCATTTGGTTCCATTTGTCTGAGTTAAAGTGACATTGACAATGTTATTGTTTACAGACGACAGATGAGGGGACATTAACTATAACCCTGGGTTAACACACACCATGTATAACTGGGTAAAAATAAATACACATTCACAAATGCACTCGGCCTCACAAACACCATTTATAAGTGACTGGTTGGATAACCCACTAGCATCTGTAGTGACCATATGTGGTAGGAGGATGTGATATAGCATTAATGCATATAGTCTAGACAAGCATAATAAAACACTGGCTGATTCCACTGGGACACACGCACGCAGCACACACACACACATGCATACATGCATACATGCATACATGCATACACACACACACATGCATGCACACTTGCACAATCTCTGTGTCTCTCTCTGTATCACGCACGCGCGCGCACACACACACACACACACACACACACACACACACACACACACACACACACACACACACACACACACACACACACACACACGCACACACACATTGTACTATGAGAAATAGTAAATTAACAGCATCTGGTCTCTCTCTCTCTCTCTCCTCTCTCTCTCTTACACGTCCATCCATCAGCCAGTCACGTGCATGTGGTTAATATGTCGTACGCTTGGGGCTGCTGTGATGTAACGTGGTGTAATGCGCATCAGCATGAATTACTACTGTTCAGCAACATCAGCACTAACTTTTGCCCAATTAATGTTGTTTTACTTGTTAGCATTAGCAAAAGTTACCGTTGTCAGTATGTTAGCACAGCGTGTTGACGAGAACAGTTTCACTGAGTGACTTTCAAATTAAAATAGCACATTACGCTTAAAATCTGTGATCATCAGCATTAGGAGCAAAGCTGCGATACTGGCAAGGATACCCAGCCAAAAGACACACCATGCCAACCTCTGTGACAGTACATCTGGCAGTGACAAGCCTCAAGGTGCCACAGTGTTGCCTTCAGCGCCATGGATGTGGCCCTTCTTACAGCACAAGCAGGGTTCCATTTGTAAAAACAAAGGAGAGGGGGGGGGGGGGAGGGTTGTAGTGAGTGAGTGAGTGAGTGAGTGAGTGAGTGAGTGAGTGAGTGAGTGAGTGAATGAGTGTTCATTATTCATGTCTTCCATCATGTTCAAGGTTTTTTGGAGAGAAATTAACATACTCACTTTTAGTTTAGACCACCGCAGAGGGGAGGTGTGTGTCTTTGTCCAGCTGACACTCATTGACGCTCGTTAATGTTACATGCATCAAGGCAATATTGTTTCTGCACTGTCAAATAGCATGTCTAAGATAGCGTCAAAGCCAAAGATTGTTTACAAGCGACCCTTTCTGGTATTATAGATATTTTGTTCGAGCTGTTGTTAATAACTATAGGCTATATATATATATAGTCTGACTAGAAGTCAGGGATAAAACATATTCCCACCAGCAATAACAATGAATGACTGGGGTCATTGGTCATGTACAGTAGGCTTGTAGATCAGAATGATAGTATGACTGTTAATAATGTTCTATCTTTGTGTGGAGTTTGCATGTTCTCCCTGTGTCCCTTAGGGTAGGTACCCTCACAAAAAACATGCAGTAATCCTGGTCTCTATACTGCCTCCCCCTAGTCAGCCGGGGCGCCTGATGGAGGGGAAAGGAACTGGTTAGAATAACGTGCTCCTTCCACGCGTTACATCCAACCGGGGAAACTCCCCCCTGTCAGGTGATAAGAAGCGGCTTGCTAGCTCCTCCTGCATTGAAGGAGGCATGAGCTCAGTTCTGGGCTCTCCCCAGGCTGGCAGAGAGAGAGTAGCGCCAAGGATTACATAGGCAATTGGCACTGGGTGAAAAAATGGGTTACAAAATCGTGGGATAAAAACTTTGGGAAAAAAAATAAATAATAATGTTTTATCCTCTTATCCAAAATGATGCAAGACATGCATGCGTGTTGAGGTACTTCCTGTACAGCTAGTGACAACAAACCAGAGAGAGCCAGACAGCCTAAGAGAGTATATTGTATGTTTCAACACAGTAGTAACCCACCACTATGCTGTTTCCATGGCTTTGTCTATCTGAAAAGCTTGATTTTGTTGTTAGCGGTGGGCTGTGCTGTCATTGAATGTGTGTCTTCTGTAGGGAATGCTGACAGTTTAAGTGTTAGTCAAGCAGCTGAACATCAACCCATGCTGTCCCATCTCTCCACAGATAATGGCCTTGTTTCCTCTGAGAGAGGGCCTTGGCTCCCACACGGTTTCAAAGAAAGCTGCACGCTTCTCTTTATTTGCTTTTATTCTCCCCTGATCTCCCCTGATCACCCTTGTCTTGTCTCCTGTCCGGTCTTCTGTTCCTTCCCCTCTTCTCCCTTCGGTTCCATTCTAGGCAATGCGTTCACTCTGCCCATCTGTATCCCTCTCATCTTGCTTTCTTTTCATACTCTCCTGTCATTCCTTGCCTCTCTTCCCCTCTCCTCTCTCGGATTCACCTCTCATCTGTTCTCCTCCTTTCTCCTCAACACACCTCGCCTTCCTCCACTCTCCTCCTCTCAATTTTGTCATCATAATCATGCTACCCTATACCCTACAACACCACCCTTTCCCATACTCTCCTCTCCCTCACTCCCACCGCCTCCTTTTCCCTTCCTCTTCTCTTCGAAATGCACAGTCAGCCAAACAGCGTCAAACACTCTGACAAATTACTGTCATCGAGGTGGACTCCTGCTGAGCAAGTAGGCTTCAATAGACTGTAAAGTAGATGGTTAATCACCAAGGATGGTGCAAAGTACAGACCAATCCTTTTCAAATCCTTTTTTAACCCCCTCCCCCCATCAGACCCATCAGTTATTTTGTGCTTCCTTTAGCCACAAGAACAGCAGGAGGATTGGAGAAGATTAGGGGGATAGGCTATTAAACATGTTAATTATAGTTAATTATTACTCACAAGAAAGTTAGTTCCTCGATTATCAATGCCAAACTATACATAGATGCTAAAAGTAAAGAATTATTCCTTCAATTGCTATTGTGTCTATCTTCCTATCCCTGTACTGCCACATTTTTGCTTGTGGATGCATGATGTTAAAACCTTTATGATATGTACTTCCTTGTACGGGGTCCCCAGGGCTCTATCCTTGGCCCATTAATGGCCGCATTTATCAAAGGTCAGACGATATGTACGCTAGGATTGGCTGTATAGGATTGCTTGATAAATCTCACTTGGAAGTGGGCATAAGCTAATTCCTGGGGTCAAATATAAGCTGGTTTGTACACCATTGTTAAATGAGGGCCATAGGATCCTGAATTGAACGTCAGATGATAAGCCTATCATCTGAGGCAAATGACAATATATTAAAAGACGAAAACAAATCTACAGAGTTGGTTGAAGTTGTGCAGCACAATCAGAGCTTATGTGTTTTTCAATTTATGTTGTTGTATAAAAACAAAAGGGAAGATGAGTATGAGCTTGAGGTTAGGATCATTATACTTGAGGTTAGGATCATTAATCTTAGTTTGTACTGCAGGCACGTTCCAGAGAGCACAGATGGTGTCACAAACAGGATGGATGGCAGGGCGGCAACAGCCGCAATATCCAATTAGAATAATTCTAGATCAATCATTAAATCATCAACAATTCTAGATCAGTCGTTTTTTTTTTTACACCAGGGTAATCAAGAACAACTGTGTACAACTATAAGTTATCAGTTAAAGGACAACTTCACCCATTTTCAACGGTAACAGGATAGGTGGGCTCTAGGGACATCTGGGCACCTCGATGTAAAATTGGCTATTTTGTCCAAAATATTAAAAATATATATATTTGAAAAATGGTCTTAAGTAATGTAAAGTATACATGATGTGAACATGCACGGTATATCTTTATCAGACTTACTTTTATCCTTCAACTTCTTGTTTATGCCCTAAAATGACTGGATATACAGGTTTTGTAGCAATGTGTAGAAATTGTCAAAATATTAGACCTTAATTGTCAAATGTTTAAGCATGTTCTAATCATGCATACTTTACTTTACTTAAAAACATTTTCCTAATATTACATTTTTTTACATTTTGGACAAAATAGCCAATTTTACATCGATGTGCCCAGATGTCCCTAGTGCCCACTTACAGCTATTACTGTTATTTTCACATGGAAAATGCTTTTCCATGTGAAAATATATTTTCTGGTTTGACAGTAAACATGAATAAACAGCTTGCCAGGTACTATTAAACAAACAGCATAATATACTTCCTTATTTAACCTTAAAAAAAATACTGCTTTGTGGGAATGTTCTTATTTGTGCAATATCAATTGAATAACGAAATGAATCTAAGTTAATCATGGTAAATGGTAATTTGTTATGCCTCCACTGGTGACAGCCGTGGCTGGAGGCATTATGTTTTCGGGTTGTCTGTCCCACAGACTGTTAACGATATGAACTGAGATATGGGCCGCTGAAACTCTGGGTGGGGAGGGCTGTTACTGATCCGGTCTACAGATAATATGGATATGTGTCCATACAGTATGTGTATATGTGTCTACTCTAAAACTTTGTCATGCTTATTCAGCACGTGGCGGGGCCTTACCATGTAGGCCAGTACAAAACTTCTCCCCCGCCTTTGAAAACAAAGATATGTCTTTGGTCTGTCCGTACGTCTATAGGCCTATGTACTTTTGTCCCATGGTCATGAACGTGATATCTCAGGAATGCCTTGAGGCAATTTCTTCAAATATTGCACAAATGTCAACTTGGTCTCAAGGATGAAGGTATTAGAATTTGGTGATCAAATGTCAAAGGTGAAGATCACATCACTGTGACCTCACAAAACACATTTAATATTGGACCAGGAATGTCATGGAGGCCATGAAGGCTATGACTGTCATTGCCCTTCAGTGTGGCCTTATGCCCCTCTTTGTCCAGAGGCCAAAGTGGCCCTGTTGCCCTACCTGCTCTGATTTCACAGTTAATTATTTACTCCCCCTGACTTCCCATCCCCATCTTCAAACAAGTCCAGTGCCTCTGATTAGTTCAGGGGTATCATGAACTTGAAATAAACAGCTTATATATTTATTCATGTTCTTGTTTGTTTGTTTGTTTCTTTATTTGTATATTTATGTATCTATTCATATTTCACCGATAATTATACTAGGAATTAAATATAAAATTATTCTTACCCCTTAAATTCATTATTTCAGTGGACTTAAAATCATTAATGTCTTACAGAACACACAAGCATGATTCTCTTTTATAAGTTTATTATTTCTTTGCTGTCTTCAGTGTGTTTAAAAAGTTCTTTAAGTTAAAAGATCACTTTTTTGACAAAGACTTTAAAACAACTTTGGCAAAAACAATCTCAACAACTACCGGCACTGCGACAATTATCCCGCTTATCACATGGCTACTTAATAAATAAATTGGCCCAAAAGTAACAACAAAACAAAGAATTTCCTTGCTTACAGTAATGAAAGTATTCCATGAGTATCGTGCTCGCCGTCCGCCCGGCGCCCCGGATAACAAGTGTTGATCAAATAGAATACAATTTTGGTTATTGCATCGTCTATTTCTCACTTCAAATGTTTTCAAAAACATTCTTGAGAGCAACGTTTCGTTGTAGATGACATTGTGTGTTTGTTTATGTGACACCCACAAGTGTATGTGCACAATTGTGATGTTATTTATTTCATTTTGTGTATCTGTTTTGTTTTGTAAGAGGCCAAATCCATTATTTTTTTAGGTTACATTTAGAAGATGTAAATATAGCCTTTATTTATACGCAAATTACTCATACAAATTTTGTCCAAACATCATGCAAATCGGTACACATTATCTCTATAGTCAAGTGATCAAGATGGTTACGTCCAATTTTTCATATTCCATCCTGATTGGCGAATTCCGAACATTGCTGGCCCACAATAACCTATTTGACCTGGCGGAGACCTGTGCTCCATTATGAACCAATATTACATAATGAGTTGCTACAAATAAAGTTATAATGAGCCTATCTTGCCAAACCAAACATATGCCTAAAGTATTGTGTGCTGTTTGGTAGAGTAATGTGACAAGTCTGACATAATCTTCAACACTCACAATGCTCAGAAGACACTTTGGATTAATGTTCATTGATTTGGTTTGCTATACTGAAACAGTGTGTAAACACAAAAGAGTAAACTTTTAGCATCCGGACTGGTTGTATGAATGCCTGGTATTTGAACTGTACTAACCTCAACTGCAAAGCATTGCAGAAGGGAGGGTCACGTGGACAGCTAACTGCATCAGTTAATGTGAGCTTTTACGACATTTATAATGGACATCGACATTTATCAGGAAAGCTTGCAGGCTTATAAAATACCCTTCCAACCATGGACTGTTTCAGATTGTGTCAAGTGGCAAGTGGCTTCGTAGCCACAGAGACAGTAGATTGCTATACTTCCCCTAACAATCAGGTTTATGAATGACAGGATAAACACATGGGCACATGGGGCTGCAGCCCGGGGCACAAGGCTCCGGGGTACACACACCACCAAACAACTTGATATCAGGTTGCCGTGGTTACCCAATACTTCCAACCAGAGAGTACTGTTAAGTCTGGAGCTGTGTGGAACTCCATATTTGAGCAAGGATGACATCATATCTGATGATGCAAGATGTGTGCAGTGGTTAAGAAGCCTTAGTCAAGTTCTTAAATTCAATATGGACAACGTGCAACAAAACAAGTTCTACAAGGACGCAGTGAGGTGATTTTGTTAGCTATTTCGTCTATCTTTAGGTCAATCAAATTTTAACGAGGCTGAACGCATTATGAACCAAATGAAGAGGAAATCTGATTCTCTGGTAGAATCAGGACCTGTGCATAAGAAAAACAAAATGGATGACAAATATCTGCAGGAACTACAGGCAGAGAAAGACAGTCTGGATTCATCCTTCATGCATGCAACAAAACTAATTTCGGCAGAAATTGAAAGGATTCAGAAAGGAGAGAAGAAAGAAGCAGAGAAAGAAATGTATGTGGACCTGTTCACTACAAAGAACCTCAAGCTGAAAGAGCGGGTCCTCATCCCCACCAAGCAATACCCAAGGGTCAACTTTGTTGGTAAGATTCTGGGACCTCAAGGTAACACCATCAAGAGGCTCCAGGAAGACACTGGAGCCAAGATTTCCGTTCTGGGGAAAGGTTCTATGAGAGACAAAAATAAGGAGGAAGAGTACAGAAAGGGAGGTGATGCTAAATACTCTCACCTGTCCATGGAGTTGCACGTGTTAATCGAGGTGATGGCCCCCATTCCGGAAGCCTACATGCGCATGGTGCGCGCCATGGAGGAGGTGAAGCAGTTCCTGACCCCGGAGCCTGGTGAACAGGAACAGTACATGGATCCCCACTACCTGAATGGAGCCCAGGATTGTTCAGGTAGGGTGCGGGGTGGTCACCCCGGCAGGGGCAGAGGACAACACAGTAACCCCAACAACAATCCTGGAGGGCCAAGGGGGAGAGGGATGCCACGTGGTTCTCCTCATGGAGGTGTGCCACATGGTGGTGCTCCAAGGGGAGGACTGGGTAGGGGTGGAGCGTCCAGAGGGACACCAGCTGGCCGAGGTGGCATGCCTTCTGCACCTCCCAGAGGGGGCACAGCTCCCCGCTCTAGACCACCTGCACTGGGGTCACAGAGGATGCTCCCCGCCACTGCCCTCTCCCACCAGCAGCACCAGCATGCTCAACCTCCAACATCACAGTTAAAGGCAGATGCCTATGATGAATATCCTGCATATGAAGAGTCCTATGAGAATGCCTATGAGCCATATGAATATTACAGTCAACAACCTGCGCCTGCAGATACTGAATACTATGATTACGGACAAGGAGAGGCTCAGGAGGCAACATATGAACAATATGCTCAAGATGATTGGGAAGAGGGCTCAGGTTCCATCAATGGTACCGGAGGCAAAGCACCTGCTTCTTAGCCTCACAAGTAGGTAAGTCAGAGTGGCTTGGATTATCGGTATTTGCCAAGAATGAGGGTATCTATCTCATTTAGCTAGAGACCGATGATAATCTCCCAGCTTATGTTGCTAGAAGTTGGAAACAATAAGACCAAGCCAATGTCTTTAGGTGGGGGGTCCTTCATATTGGGACAGTGATTGTTTTTCAAAGCAGTGGGTGTAGGTTTGTTAGCTGACTTTCTCTCTGCTGCTGTTTTTATAACTACAAAATCTTATATTTAGTTACTTTAGTTTATTTACTGATTCATATTTCAATTAATGTAATGAGATGGCGATTTGTTTTCTCACTTATGTTGCATTTTAAATGTCTTTAAGAGCAGGACAAAGAACAGGACAAATACATATTATTACCAATGATATTATTGGCAAATGCAAGCCCGTGAGCTGTTTTCCCAGCAGACACCAACAGAGAGAGACATTCACCATCGTTTTCAAATGTAGACATGTCTGACCATCTTGTAAAATCTCATTCAAATGATCTGAAACTGCTTTGCACATCCCATATTTGCCACCGTGGTTATTTCTTACTTTGTTTAATGGGCCTTTCTCAATGATCATCATTCAAACCAGCTTTGGGAGAAACCATGGCAAATTATAGTCCAGCTCTCCCCTTCCCAGCTCCCAAAGAACAAAGAATCTGCTTAGGGTTTTATTCAAATCTTGTATCTTCAGGGTGGGCTATTAGCCAAAACAATAAACAAAAGGAAACTAAACGTGAACAATCTTACACGTACCAAATCATATGTGAAGAAACCAATAGACAAATTAGTAACCTAACACCTAATCAAAACACAGGAGAAAAATACACCCCCACTCCTACCAACCCTTGCTGTAAAATCAATGAACACGCTATCAAACATTACACAAAGAGTGACAGGGTAGTTGGTAGTCTGGCTGGAAGTGAGTGGAGAGAGGAAAGCCCGCAGGAGAATCACTCATTCAATCAGCCAAACACACCATCAACCCACACATAGAGACCAACAGAAAGAGACACCCACAAACCTACACAGACAGAGAAGATTAAAAACACATAACACATAAGTGGAATTGATGTACGTATACATTAATGCCTTCTGCAATTCAATAGATCGTGATTTTTAATGATCCTATCCCATAATTCCGTACATTCACCATTGCTTCAAAGAGAGTTTACCATGCCCGCTTAATGAGGGTTTATCATATACCTGTTGTTCTTACCTAGACTTTTTAACCCTATTTGTTTGATACATTTTTATTTATATTTTTTATTTATATATATTTATTTATTTTTTAGCATTTCCTTGACACAAACTGTCAGTCAGAGCTCCTCAGCAGACATCCCTCTGTGTAATGGGATGGTCTGGGGAGCGGACATGATGGGTAGCATAGGCACCAGGGCTGGCACAAATAGGTTTCCCTGCCTCCCCAGCATTAAACAAGGTAGGAAACAAACCCCTCTCTACTTCTCAACCAAGAAATATCCTAACTGCTCTTGTTCTTTTTCTTTTTCCAAATGTCACATTAAACATTAGAAAGTAGAATATTGTACTTACCCTAAATAAAGTGTAGTCAAGCCCCCAATTCATGTTTACAACCCAGTCAAGGGTAAATCACGGCTCAACATAATAAGTGGGACTCTCAAATACCACCAACAACATCCTTTTTTTAGCGTTTTTTTAAACTACGTATCTTCATGGTGGGCTAACAGCTAAAACGATTGTCAAAAGGAAATCAAAACACAGGAGAAAACAAGGTCAACATAAACCCCACCGCTACCAACTCATGCTGTTAAAATCAATTAACGCAGGGTAGCTGGCAGTCTGACTGGGAGTGAGTGGAGAGAGGAAAGCCTGCAGATGAGGATACACCAGCCTTTTAAACTTCTTGCTGGAAGTCTAGACCCAATCAGCCCCCTGGAATAACCTGCACCAATTAATCACTTGTTTAAACCTACACATGGCACAGAATATTAAAAACACCTAAGATAATATAGATAGATAAGTAGAATTGATGCATAAACACAGTATGTATGCCTTCTGCACATTCAGTAAACCTTGATTCTAAATGATCCTCCCCCTATATTCTGAAATGCCACCGTTGCTGCTGATGAGAGTTTACTGTACCGCCTTAAAGAGGGGTAAACATGTCTTACCTATACGTTTTAAACTTTATTTAAGATATTTTTTAATAATTTTTTTATTAATAATTTTTTATTTAGTTTTATATTCACCTTGTCCTTGACACGGGCTGTCAGGCAGAGCTCCTGGGCTCCTGTGTAATGGGAGAATCTGTGGGAGCGGACATGATGAGCAGCAAAGGGCACCAGGGCTCAGGGCTGGTACAAGGTCCACCTCAGCTTTCCCTGCCTCCCCAGTGTTAAATCAGGAAGGAAACAAACCCCTCTCCCCCTGCTTCTCAACCAAGACATATCCTAACTCCTCTTGTTATTTTGTTGTCAATGGCACTTGCACATTAAACAGGTTAAAGAAACAATTGCCCATCAGAAATATGGAATATTGAACATACCTGCCGAAAAAGGTTTAGACAAGCCCCTAATCCAGGTTACAAACCCAGTATATGGGCCATGGCGGTACATGATAGGTGGGGCTCGGAAATACCACTAGCAACAAATAATTGGCGTCCTTTGTAAGGGTTTTATTCAAATATTTTATCTTTTATCTATCTTTATCTAACACCCAATTAAAACACAGAATACATCAAGATCAATATAAACCCCACCCCTACCAACCCACGTTGTTAGAATCAGTGAATACGCTATCAAACATTACACAAAGAGTGACAGGGTAGCTGGTAGTTTAGCTGGGAGTGAGTGGAGAGAGGAAAGCCTGCAGGTGATGGGGAAATACCGGCCTTTTAAACCCGCTGGAAGTCTGGAGTCTGGACCCAATCAGCCCCCTGGAATAACCTGCACAATCAATCACTCGCAAACACACAGTCCCCATTCTGCACAACCCTTATTGCTGCTAAAGGGATTTTACCATACCTGCCTTAATGAGGGTTTATCATACCTGTTGTTCTTACCTATTACTTCTTAAAGACGGGGTGCCGTGATTTTCAACCACACAACCGCACAACAAATCTCCGCACCATGGGGGATCGGGCCTTCTGCTCAGCTGCTCCTCGACTGTGGAATGCCCTCCCGGACCATCTGAGAGCACCACAGTCGATTGACACTTTTAAAAAGGGCCTAAAAACCTTCCTTTTTAACAAGGCATTTGCATAGACAGAGATGTAGTTGTTTTATCTTTTTAAACTTCTACTGTGCCTGCTGACTTGATCTGAAGTTTATTCATTTCACTGTTTTACTATTATTATTGTTTTCTCTTTCTTTTTATGTTTTTTTAATCCTGTAGCACTTTGAGATTTGTTTCAAATATAAAGTGCGTTACAAATAAAATTTATTATTATTATTATTATTTTCAGTGATGGTTTCCCCCCCTAAAACATAATCATCAGGTATTATGGTTATACTAGGAGGAAGATTTTTTTCAAAAAAGTGTACAGAAATAGTTAAAATTATGTTTTTATGTGGACACGCCTCCAATTCATTAAGTATACCTGGTTCTCACCTTAGCACCTCCTCCACCACCTTAGCACCACCCACCTGTCCTAGTCCCTCCTCCTCCTCATGCCCACACCTGTTGTGTTATGATAATGAGGGGGAGGGTATGTTTTTACCTGTCCCTAAAGCGCTGTTTTTCTATTGGCACGTTTGACCATAGACATATAAAGATAGACGCCTCCTTCGGCTCTGAGGCATTGGTATGTCGGGCGCCATTTTAGCGTAGGAAAGCTGTAGGGAAGCTTCCGCGTGTGTCACAGAAGGGGGCGTTCGGTAGGCTAATCAGTTGCAGGTGGGGGCGGGACAACTATATTCTGACAAGTCTTAGAAAAGACGCACTGTGATTGGCCAGTAGTCAACGCGCTGTGAGCGCTGTGATTGGCCAGTAGTCACTTTGAGTGTCCGTTTGCCTACACGAAAATGGCGGCCGCGATACGAGTTGCTCCAACGAACTGCAGAGGCCAATGAGGTATCTAGGTTTCTATATCTATGCGTTTGACCCTCAAGGTTTCAGCCTCCAGGTAGAAACTCAAAATAGTCAGAGAAGACATAAAACACCATAAAAACACCACCAGGGGGCTTAATGAAGTTCTATCAACCTCATAGACACATGAAAAACAGAAAAAGTGCAAAACCATGGCACCACCTCTTTAACTTTTTTTCAATACCTTTTTTTAATCAATGTTTTTATTTTTTAATTTTTTTAAATCATGGACTGTCAGCCAAAGCTCCCCAGTAGACATTCCTCAGCGTAATGGGAGGATCTGTGGGAGTGGACATGATAGGCAGCATAGGTACCAGGACTGGCACAAAGTCCAGCTTTACCTGCCTCAACAGCAGTAAACAGACTCAGAAACAAATCCTTCTCCCCCTGCTTCTCAACCCAGAGAGATATCCTAACTCCTCTTTCTTGTTCTTTTGTTTTATTAAACAGGTTAATGAAACAATTTAATATGCCTATACCGGTGATAGGTTATATTTAACTTACCTGACCGAAAACGTTTAGACGTGCCCTCAATTCATGTTATGACCGATTCTAGGGGAAACCATGGTGTGACATGATAAGTGGGGCTCCCAAAACCCCCCAGCAACAAATAATTGGCATCCTTTTTAAGGGTTTTATTCAAATCATGCATCTTCAGGGTGGGCTAACAGCCAAAACAACGAACAAAAGGAAGCTAAACATGAACAACCTAAATGTCTTACCTAATCAAAAGAAACCAAAAGACAAATCACTAAACTAACACCTAATCAAAACACAGGAGGAATAAAGGTTACTGGTCTGGAAACAATCAATTACTCTTTCAATTACAAACACACCGTCAACCCATCACACCAACAGAGGCATCCACAAACCTGCACAGGCCATCACACCAACAGAGGCATCCACAAACCTGCACAGGCATAGACAAGAAGAATGAAAACATATACAATATGGTTAAATTTGGGGTTGGGGTTGGGGGGATATCCATGCATGCCTAAGCTTTCAATATACCCCCCCCTAGTCATTACTTTTTAAGGCTGGTGGGAGATACGTTTCATATCTGCTTCTGGTCAGACTACATTACATACATGCATTTCCTTATTTATGTTTGATCATATTCATATCTCAATTCAACAATTTAATACAAAATGTACGTTAACCACATTAACCCCGGAGTGCATATTGTGGGTGTCGTGGCGGTTTGTGAGCTGGTAGATCAGCTATGTGCTATTTGTAGAGCTTAAAGACGGTATCAAAGTACCTTTACTCGGATACTGTACTTAAGTAAACGTTTTTATTTTTACCTTTTTTTTTTACTTGTTTACTTGAGTATTTATTTTTAAAACATGACTTTTGCGCCACTACATTTCAAATTAAAATATTTTTCTTTTCACTCCACTATATTTCCAGTAAGGTTGTTGTTACTCGTTACTTTTACAGTAAGCATACAGTAGCTATAGCTTTGAAGCAGGGTCCTGCTTCTTAAGCCTGCGCCTAACTGCTCCCACTGTATTTCTACCGCCCACTCCCACAATGGTTTCAACTTATTCCGCCTGCAGTTTATTTTTGACCACCTGCTTCGCCCACAACAATTCTTATGCACTGTCTGCTTCTGCAATATTGTCATTGGGACCAAAATACAAACAGAAAGACAGCATGAGAGAGAGAGAGACAGAGAGAGAGAGAGAGAGAGAGAGAGAGAGAGAGAGAGAGAGAGAGAGAGAGAGAGAGAGAGAGAGACCTATGGAGGCATGGATAGAGACACAGTGCATACGTAATCACAATGGTACATGAGTACAGTAGCCTACTAATGTACTCTTTGAGGTCATACACAATAATATCTTTCATTTCTGACATACTAATCACATAGTATCAAACCACGTAGATGTTAGGTGTGATGTTAATACTTACTTATTATTGGAGTTTAGTAGACTAGGACAGATGTGACAGTGTGGTCATTATTAACTTTTTCAGGGCATTGTCAAGGCATCACATATTTCTAAAGCAGAGGAAACCACTCTGAAATGCATTTTTCTAGGGTAGCTGTCTGTGTTTGCTACCCCTGGATAGCCTTTAGCTAGCTAGAGCGTGTTGTTTTTGTTCAGGATTAGAAACTATAGCTTGTCCAAGCAACGTCAGCATGTCAGCATGGTGGAGTGCCACGCCAGGTAAGAAAGAAAAAGGTCTCCATGGGCTAACAAAAAGTCCCCCAATACTGTCACAATATGCATTGAGACAGGCATAACAAAATTATGCAGACATCCATGCCATTGTCCAGTCTGATCGATACCCCGGTCACAGGGACTTGAGTGCTACACTTTTTTGAACAGAGAATCTGTTCCTACAGAGAGTTCCAAAAGAATTCCAAAAATGCGACCTTAGCCCCGCCCCCCTATATTAATGAACGGGAGTGAACGCCCACAACTCAACATCACAGCCCCATTTGAGGCAGAGACAGCGAGACAGTCGGTTGTGTGCTCTTCGCTCCCAAGGCTGCAGCGCCTAAATCCCCACCCCTCCCCTTCTCCCCCCTCCACACTCACTCACACACACACACACACACACACACACACACACACACACACACACACACACACACGACTGGAATAATAACTGATCATCATACATCTCAAATATAGGTCTACTACTAGCCTTTGCTGCTGTTGTTATGTGAAATTGACCAGCCAAACTAAAATTCACGATTTTAGAGAGTTGCTCCAACTTCCTTGGATTAGATCAGAGTGATCAGATGCGATGCGTTTTCATTCAACTACAGGCAGAGAGACAGGCAGTCGCATGCTTCTCTGCCCCAGCAGAGAGACAGAGCGAGACACGCAATTTGTTCCGTATTTTCATAAACATCCCCCCCTGCTCATCAACACTGAATTTAACATGCCTAATGAACAACACACAACTCAAGGAGCAGGCCAGAAAGTTTGTCGTAGGACCCAGGTTGGACCTCGGCTCCAGCGCCATTATGTTCAGTCTTCTGGCCGCACTGTCGTGGTAAACGGAAGCCTCGCCCCAAAACACGTCACCCCCATTTCTTTCGCAGACAAGCGGTTCTTGTATTCTTGTATTTGTTTTACTGAGGAATGAGGATAAGGTTAGAAATATAGTTTTACTGAGGTTAAGTTTAGGAATAAGGTTAGGTTTAGTTTAGGCATAGTTTACTGGGGTTACGTTTAGAAATACCAGGTGAATACCGCCGGATTTTCCCCTGGGCGACTGTGTTTTGGGGCGAGCGTTCTGGTATGGTAACCAAGCCTGCTGTCTGATATTCATATCCGTAGCAGCGCAGCGAGTGAATTACGTGCGGACTTCTGACTAACTATGAAGCACCCACTACTGCAGATAGATAAAAAATGCGAGAGTTAGAGAAGCACCACTTAACTTTTATTTATAAAAACCCTGTCCGAGTGTCCACTGTGTCTGTCACTGTAGCAGGCTGAGTGATAACGAGCCACAGCTGTTTGTTCTTGCAGCGTAAAGAAAGCCTGTGCGCTTTATTACCCCCCCCCCCCACACACACACACACACTCACACACACACACACACACACACACACACACACACACACACACACACACACACACACACAGTCACACAATAACGTTTCTGGGTGTACTGCTTACGTTTAAAACAAAGTCTGCTTCACAACTTCTCACTGTTGATGCAGCTATTAAAGTCTGCTGCTGAGAGAAGAGGGGCTATAGAGGTATAGAGCTTACTAGGCCGTGTTGTCACCCTCCAAAAAGTGCCTAGAAAATGAATTTCGTTCCCACGTCTTGGGTCTACTTTTTCAATGCATTTTTGCATAGACAATACCCTTGTGGACTTTGGGTTAAAATACCTCCGCACAAAATCCTGCAGTATTTTTTCACAAGCCAGAAATGTATATTAAAGTGAATAACCAAAAAAAACGAAAATCTTGTGCTGCTATTTTTGCTTGTAAAATATTGAAAATTGATTTTGGCAACACAAAATCTTTCTCAAATGTTATAAATACGTGTACCTAACATCTGAAACAAGTATTGGTGCCTTAGTGTACTCATGTTTGAATTTTGATCATGAAATGTAGAAAGAAAACGCTTCTACTGAAGTGATTGGTGCCCAGCACAATGAAACATACACATAGTACATTTAGCTAAAAGCTTATATTTCATACATAGAAAATGTCACAACCTACTGTGTACTGAAAGGTAGGAGAAAAAAAGCAGCACTCCTTGGCCCAAAATGGCTGAAAATCAGCCCCCTAGATTGGAATAATGCCAAAAATGGACTAGAGTAAAATAAATACACTAAAGCTCCAAATTATTACAACATATGGTATGAAATATTTATTAATGTGTCATTTGTACATCAACCCTCCCACCCACCCCCCAGATCAGGCCTTCTGTGTCACTCACAGGTATGAACAGAGAAATGTTGGTTGACAGTGCAACAATAGTATACAAATATGACAAAATATGAAAGTGCAGACTGCATCTCCTGTGGATGACCACTGATAACACCATTGATGGATTAGGGGCACCAACTTGACTCAATGAGTATGTCTTGCAGCCCTGCATCACCAAACCTTTTTCCTAAAATACCTAGGAAGGACATGTGATGTTGCACTTGGTAGGGCAGTGAAAAACCAGCTGGGGGAAATCAGGGGTCAACCTCCACTTCAATGTATCCTGCCTGCAATATAAAATGTTAGGGAAAGATGAGCACAAGTGTATAAATAAAGATGTATTAACAATGATAGCCAATTTAGTTTAAATATACTCTCATAGACGTTTTTGTGAGGGAATACATAATATACTTTTCAGCATAAACCTCTTGGTCAACTATAAGCCATGGCGGATGACTCTCACAGAAGATCTTGTAGCGGTCAGCGAAGGGTGGTTCATTTCCACACACACACACACACACACACACACACACACACACACACACACACACACACACACACACACACACACACACACACACACATTTTAACCATTTATTTATGTTCACATAAAGGAGAAACATACAGGGACACAAATATTATAGGTGCAGTAAGGTTACATTCACATAATCCTGGCATATGTCTTCACGATACAATAAACATGTCACTCAGTACTCTATGGGTATAGGCTAAGTAACACCGTCTCCGCCATATATGGCGGCTGCCAATTACAGCACAATACTTTGCCAACCTTTTTGCCTCCTTTTTGGGCATCCAAAGTTGTTGAAACCCTCTAACAGCCAGTATGTGGTTATGTCCTATAGGCTGCCAAATATAAAAACAAATAGTCTGCACCTAATAGCCCAGCTCTGAGATGGTATGTAGGAGTGGTTGGTATTTAATGACCTTTGTCATAAAGGCTTCCTCTAGGCTACAGTCAAAGGTGCAGGCTATCTAATACAGACACTTCCCTGGACTCTTTATCAATCACAACATCTGGTGTATTAGCCGTTAACGATGTGAAGATGTCTGAGTTATCACAGAGATGGAACATGGATGAAATGACACACGAATGTTTAAAATACAGTAATAGCACCCATACAATCATAAAATGACAAATCAATATTTGACAGTCCAATATTGACATGCATGTTTTGTTTACAATCTCTTACTTGGCCATATTGGCAATTAGCTTATGGGCTGTATCAGCACTGGTGAGATGCAGTGGTGGACATTCACTTGAGTACTGTACGTTTTTTTTAGTACCTGTACTTTCAGTGGTGGAAAGTAACTAAGTACATTTACTCAAGTAGGCTACTGTACTCAAGTAGAATTTTGAGGTAGTTTTACTTTCACAACGCGACGTGTTGTGAGCTTGTAGATATGCTATTTTCAATTGATTTTTTTTCATGTGATAACATAAAAAATGATTTCAGTCACATGTTAAAATGTGTCTCCCCCCAAATAAATCTATTGAAAATAGCAGATCTACAAGCTCACAACGCGTTGTGATGTGTTGTGAGCTTGTAGATCTGCTGTTTTCAATGCTTTTATCTGATAACACAATACATTATTTCAGTCTCATGTTAAAATGTGAGCCCCCCCCCCACACCCCGTGTGTGTGTGTGTGTGTGTGGCTCACCTGCTGACGTTTCTGTTTGAGAGAGTTGATCCTTCTGCCGTTTTCCTCTCACATTAATCACATTAATGTATTTTTGGCAATAACACGCTGGTAGAAAGTTGCATGAAACCCAGCGTCCTCAGGAGGCTTGTAAGAACCCATATCCACACAATGTTGATGTTTATATAAGTAACGTTGACGCACGTTCTGTAGTTGCCTTGAAACATTCAACCAGGTGTTTGCACTTTCTCCATTAACGGCCCGTACATCTACATAAACGTTCATATTTCAGATTTAAAATGCTTACCCATGGCCATGGATGTTACAATTATGTACGGGCCCAGAGAAGTACCTGTATCTTCCGTATTGTTCAATAAAAAGCCTGTTAATCCGATCGGTGGCCATTTTTACCATATCCTTTCAACCACGCGACCCTATCGGATGGGAGGTGTATTGCACTCTGATACATTATACATCTGTGAGAAAATGGCCACCGATCGGTTAAGAATACTCTTTATTGAACAATACGGAATATACAGGTATTTATGCGGGACCATACAGTATTTTAACATCAATGGCCATGCGGTAAGCACTTTATATTTGAAATCTGAACGTTTATGTAGATGTACGGGCCGTAAATGGAAAAAAGCAAACACCTGGTTGAAGTTCGGTCGGGACAGACGACCGTCGCGTATCCATGGCTTGTTGTACATGTATCCCATCTTGTCCGTGTAAACTCCTGAACCTCTTCTTTCTGGACAGACATAGTACGATTCATATAGCATCGTTTCGAGTCCTTTTGCCGTGCTTTTGAAGGATATTTTCTTTGTTTTGACTTATTTTCTTCAGACTGTACCGTTGCTATGGCTGTTGTTGCAGGAAATGGTGGAAATAGAGGCGACCCCATTGGTTGTAACGGGAATCACGTGCCAAAAACCGCACCACCCCTTTGAAAGTATTACGACGCTGCTAAGAAAATAGTACCGACTTTTCAAAACTAATTATAAAAATACTGCGCCAGATCAGATGTCGGTAATTTTTTTTCTTACTTACTACCAATAGATCTTTTTTAAGAAACAGAGATTATTTAGGTCCACTTGATGGGAACGAAACTGAACGAAAAGGACCTAGACAACATGGCCTATACTTTATACTTCGCAGCACGACGATGTCGCGCGCCTAAAATATCAAGCTGACAACGCGTCGTGGATGCGACGCATCGTGAGCTTGTAGGTCTGCTATGTTTTCAATTAATTTAAAAATAGCATACTGGATTGAATGTAGATAATATAATAATACAGTCCAGGTCCACCAGGGTCTTCAGCGTTTTTCAGGTCAAGGAAGGACCCCTTAGCTGAGAGAGAGATCAAGCAGGCAGGGACCCCCAGTACATAGGCTATTGTAGGCTATACAACTGTGTTGCAGATTAATCTTTCTTTCGTTTAGGCTGTTTTTGTATCCTCAAGAGGACACATATGGAACCAAATGGACCCCGACGTGAAATAGGGCGCTAAATTCGCCTATAATAAACTTCAGAAAAAAATCAGCATTCATTTTATGTTCTACTCCTAGTGTTGGTGTCAATATAAAAAAAATATGGTTTATAGTATAGGTTGGGGGGGGCATGCATTTTCCTCCAGTCACTCAGGGGGGGGGGTAAATGACAGATTTCTTTGATATAGAGCTCTCACCACGCTCAGTGTTGCCATGTCCTCTAATTATAAGCGACATTGCCCTTGTTTTTCTGTGAAGGTACTTGTAGACTGGTGGTTGGGCTTTGCCCCTGTTTCTAAAACGTTGATATTTGGCATGAGTTATTTGTTGCTAGCTTGTAGATCTGCTATTTTCTACTACCACCACCACCACTAGTAATAATATCTACTCTTATAAAGGGGAGATTGCTACTTCCGCGGCTGACGCCCACAGCAATTCCATAGCAATTGCACCTCTCGCCTGCTGACGCCATACCCACAGCATTGATTTCGACTAAACACAACAACTACATCGGACCTCTCAACACAAAACCAGCCACAACGTGCACGCTGAATTTACGGGTGGCGTAGGGCACCTCTCATTGCTCACTACATATTTTCCACCTCGCAACATAATTAATTCCACTCACCACATTACGAGCACAACGGAAGGGGAAACAGTTTCGCACCGTTTACCGTGCGCACCACCGAACGCCAACGGCCACAGCCGAAACAACACGAAGCAGCGGCCATTGAAATCAGCCGTCTTCGCTCGCAAAAGTATGTAAGGGATAATGCATGGGGACGTAGTCATTATTCACATTTAAAGCCCTTCAGGGCGATTAACCACCATTATCCCGCTTATTACACGGCTACTTAATAAATACAATGAAAGTATTCCATAACTATTGGGCTGGGCGGACACGTTTGCCTCGGAAAACAAATGACACAATGAAAAAAAAATCGCCCCAAAACACAGTCGCCCCGGGCCAAATCCGGCGGTATTACAGGCAAATCGCCAGTATATAGCCTACACTGGGGGGCGACTGTGTTTTGGGGCGACTTTTTTTTCATTTTTCATTTCCTCATTTGTTTTCCGAGGCGATTGCATTGTCTATTTCTCACTTCAATTGTTCTCCAAAACATTCTTCAGAGCAACGTTTAGTTGTAAATGACATTGGTTGTTTGTTTACATGCCTGTCATGTTGGATAAAGCATAAAACCAAACAGCGCAGGTTCAATCTCTCTGCATCGCCACAACAACAACAACAGAAGCACGTCCTTCGCTCCTATAAAGGTCAATGTGAAAAGGGTGGCATTTCTTCTTAGGCCTTTCATGGCAAACGGACACTTCATTCATGATTTGAGGCATTTTTTTTTCTTCAAAAATGTTTATTGCTAAGTTGTATGGATTTAAACTTGTAACAGAGTATGTCTATATTGTAATATTGGTACTTAACTTAAGTAACGACTTTGAGTACTTTTTCCACCACTGCCAAAATATATCGCCTATACATAGTAAACTATAATAGCTGTTCAAATGGCTTTTCAGGTAATAATGGTGCTTCAAGTTGATGCCTGCCTGCTATTGAAGTGTGTGGGATAGGCCTACTGATCAAGGCTAAGACACAGAAGGCAGGGTACAAACCCAATAAATTGGCAGCCAGGCTCAGAGAGCATTGTTGTTACGTTTTTTTGCCAGACCCAGGGGGTCAGGCCTACATGTGGCTTTGTTGGTCCCCTTTTGCTATCGTTTTCGTCCATATATGGACGAAATCGTTTTCTTACATGTCCCTCTTTTTGATTGGCCAAGCTTAGCGTGACGTAGTTTAGAAACCATTCAGATTTCCGGCCATTCAGATTTCAACCACTAGGGGTCTGGCAGTACCAGGTCCCCTGGTTCCCTTGTTCTTCCCGGGTTCGGGGTGTCCATGCATCATAATATCAGCATTCTTTACATCTCTCCACAGGTTGCCTACGAGGTAAAAGAAACATATATATATATATATATATATATATATATATATATATATATATATATATATATATATATATATATATATATTACAATAATATATTACAATAATATATTTATAATTACAATAATTAATTTAATATATCTCTGCTGTCCAGCAGCAACCAGCTACCTCCAAAACGCTAATTTTTCAGGAAATGAAACAACAAAATATACGTTTTTCAGGAAATGAAGAAAACCTTATATTTAAAACAAAAAAGCAGTGCAGCCTCATCAAAGTTGGTATAGTGACTTTATATATTGTCAGATACTTGCATGTGTCATTATATTATCACCACTTTACCCAAATCCAGCTCAAGTGGAGTTAGGAGTTTTATCCGAACACAAATCCAGTGCAAGTGGAGTTAGGCGTCCGAACAGCTGACAATAGCTCCAATCGCTGCTGAGGGAGAGGTTTCAAATGGGGCTAAATTCCTAAACGCTAACAATGGATATCCAAGCTCACAATGCATCATAACATGTGAATGAATGCCCTGATGCTTCATGAAACTTATTATATAGGCCTGCAATAATAAACAGGACTTTAAATTCACAGAGTTGGAGTTTGCGTAGAACTAGCGAGATAAATGCTCTGAACTAATTTCTTGTCACATTGCTCTCCTCATTAAATACTTCATAGATTTTAGAAATGGCCAGTTCTGGGGGTTGAGCACATGACAATCTATTACATGTGCTGGTTGTCTTCGCCAGGCCGAAGGCATGGAGGAGAGTATGTTTTACCCCCTGTCCGTCCGTCCGTCCGTGTGTGTGTCCGTCTGTCACCAGCTGTGATTGGCTAGCGAGACACATGATGACATGATGACATCACTCATATCATACCTACCTGACCTGGCGGAGACCTGTGCTCCGAGGAGCACTTTTTCTAGTTTTAGCTGAAAAAGGTGGTGTGATGTCCCACCCTCGAAACAGTCTAGGGGGAGACTTCAAACTGTCAAGGGCATGCCTTGCAGTTCCTTTAAATAGCCTCTCTAAGGGCGTTGGAAGAACCCAGGCCTGACCTTTTCAGGCCGGCTATCAACCAGCTGTTTCTGCTGCTCAGTGTGGTTTGGGAACATGGCCGTCCACATAAAAGTTCCTTGAGACCTTAGGGAGGGTTAGCTCCATTCCTTCCAGCTCTGGGGCAATAATTATCTGACATCCAAGCCTGGAGTTCTCCTGAAGCATCGGTGCCATATCCAACATGTCATCTTCCCCTTCTTCGGGTTCCGGCAATTTGCCAAAATGTTCTCTGCTCACGTAGACATGACATGTAGAGCAGGCAAGTGATGCCTCACAGGCTCCCTCTAATTCAATGCCATGCCTGCGTGCCAGGTAGAGCACGTTGTCTCCTACTTTGGCTTTCACTGGGATCCTCTTCCCAGACCGATCGATATACACCACATTTACCACATTTTCTAGATTGTCCACATTGCGCTCACTGTTGTTTAGACCTATGGATTTGTGCAAATGCCGGATCACAGTTTGAAAACGACCTAAGGACCATGTCCTCGATAAACTAGCCGCACTATTCATACAACTGTACAATCTGTTTTGTACAAATGTCTGACTGGGATTAGGACCTGCCACAGTGATGCTCGATCAGTCTGCTCATTGGATCTAGGGATTGGCTTCGAATGGCTACCAGCCAGAGTGTAGAATATGCTGCTCAAAGAGTCTTGGAGGTCGGGGTCTGTGTAGTCAGTTCGTGGAGAGCATAAATCATACTGCATGTCCCTTGTAACCGCATCTCTCTGTCTGGCGTTGTTTGCTCTTGTGAGCATGATGAGGTCACGATGGGGTCACAATATGGGGTCAATTCACCATGTGGTAACAGTATTTAAGCCATGCCCAAATATGGGATTTTGAGTCAGATGTACTCACATCTGGGGTCTATGATGTCAAACTGGCCTCCAAGTAATCCAATCAGCAACAGCACTTGGTAACGTGATATTAACAAACCTGGAGACTGTGAAAGCCTTTTTTACAGCCGCCCACATATTTCACAGAAATGGTTTTATAAAAAAAATATTAGCCTGCTGGTATACTAGTAAATCAGTGCTGGAAGTTCAGTGATCCAGGCGCACAGGGTCAGCATTGGTCACCTCCTTGAACTTCTAAATTTCTGTTGACTTGAGAAACCCGTCCAGTGTGCCAGATCGCTCGGGGCGATTGTGTTTTTCTTCTTTTTTCAACTAGCAACTGCTATTCAATTCAATTAATGCCTTCTCTCTGGAGTGACATTACTGAGAAGAGGAGGAAGTGACATTACGTGTGCACTCTGAACTCCAATAAAAACAGCAAAACAAAAGGAGCACGGGCCAGGCTCAGGCTCATTGACCCTGAGTTATATTAATAACTCTCATCCACCTCATGGATGCTGTCATAGACCTGCAAGCTTCTGATGAGGACCTATTTGGCGCAACCCAGAGCAAGATAACAAAGCTGCCCATAGCAGCAGTCACCAGCAGAGGTGTGCTACAAGGTATAGCTTGAGAGATTTGTTATATTTTCTGTTCAGTCGCATTGTCCAGTTGACACCATCCTTGTGTGTTGATATCAGGTTGCTATGCTTACCTATTATATTTCCAACCTGGGAGGCCAGTCTGGAACCTTGTGGAACTCCGTATTTGGGCAAGGCTGACATCATATGATGACATGAGATTTGTGTGAGGATTATAAGAGAACACAGATATAAATCATTTATTTGTGGCTATTGAACATAACCTTAACAGTGCAGGCTTGCCTTCATCCAAATTCACGTTTGATGTACGCAGTGGTACGTAGTCTCATTAAAGTTCTCAGCTTCGATATCCGTCTCGCACTAGACAATCCCAAGCGTGTCTAAATCCCATTATCAGCTATAGTGAGAGGGCTACATCAACCACCTGTTTGACAGACTTATATTATTCCATCATGCTAAAAGTGGTGGTAGGTTTCACTATGGGGATCCCCGTGGGGATCTATGTGGCTCAAAACTATGATGTCCCCAACATGACCAAGACAATAGAGGACATCAAGAAAAATCTCGAGGACAAGAAGAACCCGCCAGAATGAGCAAAGCTGGACCACGTGTCAACAGAAACAAAGCAAAACTCCAGATCAAATATTTTGTGAGATTAGACAGACTCACAGACCCATTTCTTCACGGATCGCCTCCTACAGAGCCATGCAGGGTAACAATATTCGAGGACTTACTTCATTGGCCTACAACAGCATGCACAAGAAATATGGCACTTTTTGGCCCAGTGGGTTTCAAGATCACCAGACATCAAGAGGGGGTCTATTTGTCACTCATTCATGTTGGCGTGGCATGTTCCTCAAGACTGTGCTCTGAATCTGAAATATATATTTAAGAAATACAACCCTACCTTGATTTCCTCAGCTGCCTGAGGTGGTGCAGGCATGATATTGTCTTTGCCACAGTCACTGTGTGCATATTCCAAGTCAGGTCACTCTGTGTGATGTGCACCCCAATAATTCCAGGACCCAGTGACACACTGACAGCAGTCCCAGGTCAGACAGTTTGCTAGCCAGCCAGGTGGTGTTCTATGGTGCTATAGGCAGAGCTGTAATCAATAAATAACAGCTTAACGTATCCCACTTTCTTGTTGTCAAGGTGGGAGAGGGTGGTATGCAGAACCTGGAGGCAAAATGTAGGTGCTGGGGAGAGAGGAGCATATTATGAGGTCTTTTATGAACTTCTCAAAGCACTTCTTCACCAGAGATCAGTCATTTAGGATGGCTGGGGAGCTTTTGATTGCGGACAATGGTGGACCTCTTGAAGCAAGTGGGAGAGGTTGAATTACAGTATGATGGTGAACACTGGTACCAGGAGGTCAGCGCAGGTCTTGATGACGTCTGGACCGACTGTTTTCCTGATATTCACAATTTTTAGCACCCTCCTCAGATTCAGCTTGAAGGGGATGAGTGTGCTTTACTGGTGCATGAGAGGAACACCCGGCATCCATAATGCCGCTGGGCCAACCATACAAGCTGCCATGCTACTGCTCGCATTGTTAGCCTTGAACCGTGTGTGGAATTCATTCAGATCATTCGCCAGTGCTGCATCAGCACTCACCCCCTTGTAATACGGGATCTCTCTTAACTCCTGCCACGCACCTCGTGTGTCACCCTTTTGCAACATAACGCTGATTTGTCTATAAATCAAGGAAAATATTTTCTTCTTTTTTTCCTTCTTTTTTTGTACTAATTATAACAGTTAAAGGTTTTAGGATAACTAAAGGCATATAGCCTACTGTAATAGGCTCTGCACAGCAGCCATATTGGCATGAAAATGGGCTGATTCCCTACTTCTCAGGTGCTACAAATGATACTGATTAACGCTCTGTTACATTCTGGTCAAACAGTCAGGGTGCTGCTATTGTGCATGATGGCTCACTGGAAAAACATTCTGCTACACTAAATGAAACAAAGCCTTAATTAGTATAATTGGTAACACCACGGAAGTAAGGAAGCAGCCGAAAACATAAAAAAAATAAAAATAAAAGCAGTCATGGAATGGAATCTGAAATATTTGGCTGATACGTTTTGATCACAAGACGCCACAATGAGGTATTTCCTTGGCCTACTGGGAGTGTGCGTGCAAAGTTTTACACAGATTCGTACAGCGGTGATCGAGATTAGCTGTTCGCAGACACACGTACGGACGGACGGACAGGAGCGAAAACATAAGTCTCCAGCCTTCGGCCACCCGGCCTGGCAGAGACAATAATGAAGCACGGGAAAAACAAGATGTTGTCTAATAACGGCATGGCCTCTTGTGGATCTCTGACTTCATGTTGCCAGTCTATGAAACCAGTCATCTATGATGTATCTGTACAGTATGACTCCATATTTGGACAAGCTTTCAGCTCAGTTTGACCGATGTTCAGTTCCTCTTATAGGCTTGGCTCTGAAAGAGACTAGCTACATTTTGTTGCTGTTGGGTGGAAACCAACTGTCTAATTGTTCCTTTAAAACTTTAAAAATATTTTAAAATACTGAAAATAGCTGATCTATGCGTCGTGTAGACAGTGGTTCTCAACCTTTTCAGGCCGCGACCCCCCAAAATAATCATATTTGAACTGGGGACCCCCCACCCTGACAAGCACTTAGAATTGTAGGAGTTGAGACTTTACATTTAGTTTGACTCGGTTCCACAGATAAATATTGTGAAAATAGCTGATCTGAATTTGTGCCTCTTATATTATTTGATAATTTGTCCAATGTTTGACCAGTTTTTATACTGTATAGTTTATTGATTAATTTTGATGCAGTAATGGTCTTTTTATTTTGTTTAAATTTTTTTCCATTTATTATTTAAATTTTTTATTGTCACTTTACTGTCATCTGGGGACCTCCCTGGGGGAACCACTGGTGTAGAACAGTGAGCTTGTAGATCTGCTATTTTCACTACTTAGATCTGCTATCCTCGCTACATTTGTGTGGCACTCTTGTATGATATTGTATGGTATAAACATAAAAAAACTGAAATATGTAGTTACTAGGTCTCTACCCGACAGCAACGTTGTGGTACATGGTCAAACAAGTATACGTTCAGAATGAATGACATCATCATATATTTGCTATATATATCTATATATCCTTGCTCAAATTTGGACAAACCGAGCCCCATTGACTTCAATTATAATATAACATAACATTTCAATATTTCTAAAAGTTTAGAACACGTTAGTGGTGTTCTACATCAGCCAAATGGCAGGGTGCACATGAACTTTGGCATTGATCAGGCTAGCGGTTTTCACAATTAGTTCCAGACAGACAGACAGACAGACAGACAGATAGTCCGCCCGTCCGTCCGTCCGTCCGTCCGTCCGTCCGTCTTATACTTTCAGATCTACCCCATAAAATAAAAGGTGTAGTAGAGGTGCTAATTGGCCTACTGATAAATAAAGGGGCATGTGTTATGATAAATGATTCCTGCTGAGGAATGTGCAAACTAGGAATTATCTTTGTTCTCCAGACCTGGAGTATTTGATGATAATGTGCCATCCATTTTATCTCCCTAGAGAGTTCAGTGTAATTATTCTTACTAGACCATACCCGTCGGGGGATATGAGCACCCAAAGTATGTGCAGTTTGGGTTATGCACTGTGCAAAGACAGTACATCAGGGATGGAAAGTGACTTTGTACTTGGTACCTGCAACACTTCCAACACACACGCACGCGCGCGCGTCCTGTCGGTGTGTGTGGTGCCGAACCACAGAGAACACACACAAACACCCGCTCATAAACCGTTCCAACACACACACACACGCGTGTGCATGCGTGACCCATCGCGAACACACACACACGTGGTCGTCGCGCGCGCGACCCATCACAAAGTCGAAAGTAACCTGCAACACTCATAAACTCATAAACAGTTCCAACACACGCGCGCGTGCGTGAGCCGTCGCGATAACGCACACACGTGGCCGTCGCGCGCGCGACCCGTCGCGAAGTCGAAGTAACCTGCAACACTTCCAACACACACGCACACGCGCGTCCCGTCGCCACGGCGCGGAGCCACAGAGAACACACACAAACACCCGCTCATAAATAGTTCCAACACACACAGACACGGCCGGAGCGGTCCCCCGTCGCGAACACACACACACGGCCGTCGCGCGCACGCACCCGTCGTGAACACAGACACACACAGATCCCTGTGTCAAGGTGCTTATAATTAGTAAGCTTAATTCCAACTTAAATCCATAGAGAAAACATACTGACACAGTAATCGCATTAAAATAAGTTGATGTCACAAGGAGGGGGGACTGTACGGGGCCCTATCTTGCTACAGATTCAAGAACACAGTTGTTCCTTACTTAGATTAATGTTTTGTTTTCAATATGATGCTTTGTCTGGTCCTGTTAGCAATATTTTTAAAAGATGCATCATTATCAGTCCTTAACCCTTATGCCAAAACTTTTTCGGCATTTTTTACAATTTTGAAAAATATTTTTTAAATAGTTCAAACTAGAAAAAGTGCTCCTCGGAGCACAGGTCTCCACCAGGTCAGGTAGGTTATTGTGGCCTCCTGGTGGCGCTATAATAGGCCAATGTGAAAAGGTAGCCATTTCTTCTTAGGCCTTGCACGGCAATCGGACACTGCATTCATGATTTGAGGCATTTTGTTCAAAACAATTGTTTTGCTAAATTAGACCTGCTGGTGGCGCTATAACAGGCCAATGTTAAAAGGGTGGCATTTGCTCCTCAACATAGTGTGAATGTGCGTGCAAAGTTTGACCTTAATCGGATGGTGCGTTCATGATTTGCGGCATTTTGTTCAAAACAAGCCACTACTGCAAACTTTAGATGTAAATCTTAGCCAATCAGGATGGAATATGAAAAATCAAACACATCTGTCTTGATCACATGACTATAGAGATCATGTGTACCGATTTGCGTGAAATGTGGATAAAATCGGAAGGAGTAATATAAAAAAAAATGTTTTACATAAGTCGGCCTCCTGGTGGTGCTATAAAAGGCAGATGTGAAAAATGCAGGGCAAAGGTTTTTCCTTGACCTCTAGGGAGTGCGCTTACAAAGTTTTACACATATCGGTGCAGTTATAGGTAAAAACAAAAATCGGCCTGTTATAGCGCCACCATGAGGCTGATTTGAAAATTTTCAATTGCCATTTCTTCCTCGGCATAGTGGAAATGTACGTGCAAAATGTCAAGGTAATTGCATGCTGTGTTCATGATTTGAGGCATTTTGTTCAAAACGGAGCACTCCTGCAAGGATCAGGATGTAATATGAAAAATCTGAAAGACCTGTTTCGTTTTATGACTATAGAGATACTGTGTACCGATTTGCGGGATTTTTGGACAAAATCTGTAGGAGTACTGTCAAGAAATATGTTTTGCACAAATCGGCCTCCTGGTGGCGCTATAAAAGACCCATGTGAAAACATTTGGGCAGAGGTTCTTCTGTGGCATCCAGGGAGTGTGTGTGCACAGTTTCACTGTGAGCAAGCCAACGGTGCCGGAGATTAGCTGTACACAGACAGAATGACACACGGACACACGGACGGACGGACAGGGGGCAAAACATACTCTCTCGCCATGCCTTTCGGCCTGGCGGAGACAATAACCTATCTACAAGCTCACATCGTGATGTAGATCAGCTATTTTCTCAATTTTTAAATGTTGTTCAAAATAGAAAAAAAAAAAGCCTAAAAAGTTCAGGCATAAGGGGTAAGGTGCAAGATAGCAAGCGTGCAACATAGCAGTTGTGAGTGACGATTCCGTTCCTCAGCACTCAGCCAAATTAACAGTTTAACCTGATCATGATCCTGCCACTTTTATGTGCTTGTTTTATTTAACATATTTCAGTATATTTCAGCATAGAGCTCATGGATTAAAGAGGACCCATTTTCCTCCTCTCTCTGGGACAGCTAATAGCTGTTGAAGAAGATATTTTATGGACACATCAAAAGTATGTAACGTGTTTTATTATCCCCTATCAAAATTAAGCAAATAATTTGCTCGGCTCTGTGGAGGGAATAAATAATTTTAATGATCCCTGTTGGATCCCCAGATGTCTGACACGACAAATGCTGAGTCGGGGAAGTGCAGGGCTTCAAATAGATATGAACAGATGTAGAGGTGTGGTATACGTGATGTGGGGAGGTTGTTCACCTTTTCTGTGTGTGTGGTTTGTGTGCGTTGGAAGGAAATTATAGTGCTTTTAGAATAAAAGTCTTAGAAGTATAATACATTTGTCTGTAGAAAACTGCATATATGTAGGAGATTAGAAGAGTAAAAAAAGGCAACCAATACATACATCTAGAATAGAGGACCTTTGATTTACAGCTACGGCCTGGTCATATGATGTTTTGACATTTTTATAGTTGCTCATTTTTATATCCTGCTATTACATATAACTGCTCTAAGTTCAGCTATTCTGATCACTTAAGCCACACATTGATATATAGACTTTTATACTGTGCGTATATTTTAATCATTTGTATGACTAAAAGTGTTGAGTTTTAGTATAACTGTGTCAATATAACTATAATTTCTTATATTCCAGAAACTGTGTTTATCAAGCATGAGATGAGATCATAGTTAGAGGCCCTCTTTCTCTCTCTCTCTCTCTCTCTCTCTCTCTCTCTCTCTCTCTCTCTCTCTCTCTCTCTCACTCACTCCCTTTTTTAGGGAGTGTTTCACTGAAAATACAGGCAAACTATTTTTGCCTTAAAGTTAATGTTAGTTCATAAAGATAGTAATGTTTTTTGGTCTAAACGATCGTATACTCTTATTGTAATACTAACTGGTAATAACTAAAAGCTTTAAATGGATATCAATTGCCATAAAACTGCACAGCAGAATTCAGTGCGCTAGTTCCCAGTAAACAGAAACTCAACAAGATACTCCCAAATGCCCTGGCCAACTCATTTAGACAATAACCCAATAGAGAATTATCAGCACCCAAAATTAGGGAGGAAGACAGTCCAGATGCCTTGGATGGGATGCATGGGAGCCAAGGTCACTGTGAAGCGTAAGACAGCGGGAAGCCTGATCCCCTTCGTTGGACCAACAGCGACATCTATTGATAATGTTTTATTATAATCTATTTGTTTTATAAGGCTCTGCTAGGGAAAGATTCCAGCATTGCAGACTTTTCGCCCTGTGTGCTGGATTTACTATGTGACAGGGAGAGAACTTTGTATCTCAGAGCTCTGAACTGAATTGTTGTTATTGTATCATCCTGTTTTTGATAATTCATTCTGATTATTTCTTAGGTTCATTAATAATTGTAAACTTAGATTAAAGGGTAATAACATAATTGGATTCAAACAATTGTAAATCACCTGTGTAGTGACTTTTATTCAAGGGTATTAACGCCTTCCCATTCTACAGAATCTTGAACCTTGCACCTTGGTTATTTCTGATTTACTTAAACCTTATCTTTATGGTGTGAAGGTACTGGAGAATCCTTTCAGCGTGCATGCGTGCGTGTGTGTCTTACTGTCTTTTGACGTTGCTGTGAAAGAGAATGGTTCAGAGAAATGGTGAAGCAGAAGGAAAAAAAATAGGAAAGGAGGTAAATAGACTGAAAGACATTGAGAGATTGTAGCCTACTGGGAAAAAATAGGGAACACAAGGGGAAGAGGGGAGGCCGAGGGCAAGAGAGTGAGAAGCAGATAGGGAGAGGGTAGATACTGTAGAGGAAGGCAGGCAACAGTGCAGAGGGAGGTAGAGGTACAGCAAGATGGAAAGACAGAAAAGAGACAGTGATGAATCACAGTGGATATCACACTGATATCTGTCTCTCATCCTGTGATCTTGGAGTCGAACAGATGCTGAGTACTATTATAGTACTCAGCATCTGTTCGGACTCCAAGATTAGTCTATAGCAGTTTACAGTAGAGTTTTACCTCGAATGGCCTCAAATCCATGCCTCTTCTCATGTTATGGCCATTCATTTTTATTACCGGTGGGGATATGATTTATCCCTGCGTCTGGTCAGAATAATTGAATACATGTATT
>NC_137606.1:42854284-42924284 GCF_963280865.1 Gymnoscopelus braueri
CCCAAAGATATTAGAGTTAGTTTGAAGCACATTTGGATGCACTGGTTGTACCAAAAGTAAAGGCAGTGTAACAGATGACTGTAAATGAAAAGAAAAAGTACTTATATGTTATCCTTTGGCATTCTCATAAACAATAGATATTCTCTCTGCTTATTCCAATCAGGGTTTGCCACAGTGGATCCTCCGTTTCCATATGCTTCTGTTCTCTGTTCTCTCCCCGGTCACTCCAGCCACTTGCATGTCCTCTCTCAACGCATCCATAAACCCCCTCTTTGACCATAATAGCCCCCATGAAGCTTCCCTCCTTCCTATACATCACTAGCCCTTCTGGGACCTTCACAGGCATTCCCGTCAGCAACAGCCGCAGGGTGATTGCTCATAGGTTGATGCCACCTGGGTGAACCTGTCGAGCACCATATCAAACCATACCAGGTACAGGCATCTCTCTCACTCACATAGGCAACACCTACAGACCCATTTTTGGATTGACACCTTTTGAAACTTTGAAAATAGAGTGTAACATTTTGATTGAAACATGAAATCTGGACATTAGCTTTTTAAATCGGAGATTTACGCTATCTTTTTTTTCCCAGTGATTGGATAGGAAATGCTAATGGATACTACTCATTTTATTTTATAGCCCTCTGACTCACGTTTCTAGACACAGCAAGCATTTATTCTGTGGTTTTACATTAACCCTATTGCCTGGAGGCTCTCCATTGTAATGCTTGCCCGACATACTGTCTGTAGCAGAGCAAAATGGCTGCTGTGTGAATATGTCCATTGCACATGAAGACTAAAGACCTGTGTACTACATCTATTTTGTTATTATCTTCCAGGGCCACACTGACAGGAGAGGCAAACCAGGCAAATGTTTGGGGACCTCAGAATTATCTCCACGGCTTGACAGAGATAACTAATGAATGCTATGATCTCTTCAGGCTTTAGTCATTATCAGGATACTCTTTAAACTAACAGCATTATCAAATTATACAGTATATCATAATACATATAGATCAATCAATATGAGGGGGGGTATTTATTTATTTTATTTCATCCAGCCCTATTGGAGGCCAGTCCATGACGTCAGTACGCTGACAGTCATTTCCACATCATTTGGGTGCTATGACATAAGTCATCTCCATATTTGGGCATAAACTGAGGATATAAACCAAGAGAGTCTTGGGAGATTCAAGATTTTGACTGCATGTATAGATCTACATTTCTCTAGGTAATGCAGATTAACATGTTCCGTTCAATCCCGCTGGTCAGAAAGGCTACTGGCCTCCTCCCATGCTCCCGTGCCGTCTCCTCAGGACCCATGCACAGTCCTCACTCCAGTCATTGGGCTGGTCGGCTGAGGAGGTTTCAATCTCGTTCCTCCAGGGTTGGCATTAACAACTCAGTCACCCCCAGAATGTCTTTGCTGCAATATCTTCAACCTGCGTTCCGTTATCAGATCATGCGTTTCTACAGCCTGCCACCTCACCAGAAGGTGGAATTGCCTGCTCTATCTCCCACCATGGAGACAGGAGCCATTGCTCGCTGGCTGAAGAAGGAGGGGGAAAAAATCAATGAGGGAGAAGTGATAGCTGAGGTGGAGACAGATAAAGCCACAGTAGGCTTTGAGATGTTTGAGGAATGCTACCTGGCCAAGATCCTGGTTCCAGAGGGCAGGGACAGCATCAACATAGGATCAGTAATCTGCATCACTGTTGACAATCCTGACCTTGTAGCGGCCTTTAAGGACGTCACATTGGACTCCCTAAAAGCTGTCGGTGACAAGCCCTCATCAACTTCCTCTGCTGTTCCTCAACCTCCTTCTAGTGCTGCTGCTCCTGCTACAGTCCCAGGCAGCTCCTACCCCTCACACTGGAAGATCTTGCTGCCTGCCCTGTCTCCCACCATGACAGCAGGTGCAGTGCAACAATGGCATAAGAAGGTTGGAGAGAAGTTGAGCGAGGGAGATCTGCTGGCTGAGATTGAGACAGACAAGGCAACCATTGATTTTGAGGTGCATGAGGAAGGATACTTGGCCAAAATCCTGATAGAAGAGGGTACCCGAGACATTCCGCTGGGGACTCCTCTCTGCATCATTGTGGTGAAGGAGAGCGACATTGCACCCTTCAAAGACTATGTGGAGACCGGATTAGATGAAATCACTCCCAAACAGGCCCCAGCACCCACAATGGCTGCATCAGTGCCGCCCGTAGGAGCTCGCCCCTGTGCTCCAGCTGCAGCTCCTAAGAAAGGACTTGTGTTTGCCAGCCCCCTCGCAAAAAAACTGGCTGCTGAGAAAGGTATTGACCTGTCTCAGGTTAGCGGCACGGGTCCTGATGGGCGAGTCACCAGAAAAGACATTGACAGTTTTGTCCCAACCAAGGCCACCCCCGCGGAAGCCGTTGTTGCAACTCGAGTCACCGCTAGTCTTGTTGGGACCTTCACAGACACCCCCATCAGCGACATCCGCAGGGTTATTGCTCAGAGGTTGATGCAGTCCAAACAGACCATCCCTCACTACTACCTTTCTTTAGATGTCATCATGGATCAAGTCCTGGAACTTAGGAAGGAAATCAACAATGATGTGAAATCCCAGAACATCAAGCTGAGTGTGAATGATTTTATCATCAAAGCCAGTGCACTGGCCTGCCTCAAGGTCCCTGAAGCAAACTCATCCTGGATGGACACAGTCATACGCCACAATCACATGGTAGATGTAAGTGTAGCGGTGAGCACTGCCAAAGGTCTCATGACGCCCATAGTGTTCAATGCTCACACCAAAGGGCTGGCTGCCATCTCCTCTGATATGGCCACACTGGCAGCCAAGGCTAGAGAAGGGAAACTACAACCACACGAGTTTCAGGGCGGTACCTTTACAATTTCTAACTTGGGGATGTTTGGCATCAAGAACTTCTCAGCAATTATCAACCCCCCTCAGTCCTGTATCCTGGCTGTTGGATACTCAAATAAACAACAGATTCCTGCGGAAAATGAGGAAGGCTTTGACGTCGCTAACATGATGTCTGTCACGCTGAGTTGTGACCACCGGGTTATTGATGGAGCGGTTGGCGCACAGTGGTTGGCAGAGTTCCGCAAGTTCATAGAGAGACCAGGCACCATGCTGTTGTGATGGGACAGCACTGTCAATAAACAGGATGGGGTCTAATAATGGCGTGGCTTCCATGTGGATCATTTTGATAACATCATACTGATGTCGGTTGTGCCTAAATAGGGAGGGACAGTGGGACATTGGATCTGTGATTATGAAACTCACAAAACTACCCACTCGGAAACAATGCAAGTTGGGAACACATGGCCCACCTAGTTATACAATACCAGTACCTGTTGTCAGAGTACCCATTGCATCTGTCTGTCTGTCAGTCTGTCCGTCTATGGCCGTTTCATGCCCATATATGGAGATCCCTGACGTCATCAGTATATGCTCAAATATGGTATCCATTTTACCCGTCTGTCTGCCTGGGTCCACATACGGTTTTATGGATATCTCTGTCTTGTCTTCTGCCTGTGTCCCTTTTATTCCCATATATGGAGATCCCTGATGTCATCAGTAGGCTATATGCCCATATCGGTCAAATCTATGGTTCTGGACATCCGGATCTCCATATAAGCCTATATACAGTATGGGCCATTCCGTCGGATTGGCGCTCCTGTACATGCGCGTATCCGGCCGAGTCGACGCCGGGTACCGCACTCCCTCGGCCCTTGCCGATGTCCCTTGTCGGCGACGTGCACGCCGTGTTTAAAGTCGATCGGCTGTCTAGATACGTGAACCACAGACGGACGGACAGATGGACAATAGTAGGACGTGAAAAAGACATGCTTAAGCAATAATATTTGCAATATGTGAAAACATTGTTTACTTCCTTTGGCCTACTGGTAGCATGCTGAATACATTTGGCGGGACCTGTGCATTTGTGAGCTTGTAGATCACCTATTTTTGATATTTATAAATACTTAAATATATAAGTAAATAAAGGTAGGCCTATGCACAAAATAGGGACGGAAGATTGAAATTGTTTAATTATCATATTTGCAAATACTATAGTGTACGGTTTGTAGTCAACAAAGATATTGTTTGTCCCTGAAATTGTGTTGTCAAGTAAATATAGCTTAAATAAAGTAATGTGTTACTGTAATGATGCAAGTAAACTACGTATTGTGTTAACTTGTATAGCTAGTATAGTAGTATATGTATAACTAGTTAACTAACTAGTGTAACTAGTTACTCTTTCCAAATCAGTAATGCCATTAGTTATTGAAATTTAAATTACCTGTTACTCGTTACCCGTGGTGGACAGTAACTAACTACATTTACTAGAGTACTGTACATACGTAACTACTGTAATTTGATATTCTGTAATTTCCTTGAGTATTCATATTTTTGGATACTTATGGCATTCACTCAACTACATTAGGTAAAAGGTAAAATAGTTAAGGTTAAGATTATAAGATTAAGATTTAACCACATTATGCCCTATTTTAAATAGTGAAAATAGCTGATCTACAAGCTCACAATCAGTGTTGGGCGCGTTACTTTAAAAAAGTAATTACTTATAGTTACTAGTTACTTCTCCAAAAAAGTAACTGAGTTAGTAACTGAATTACTCTATTGTAAAAGTAGTGTAACTAGTTACTAGGAAAAGTAACTATTTGCGTGAAAAAGTTGTAATATGTCAAAGAATTTGGATTGTTTTTGGGAGCAGGTTTCACAAGCCAGGTGCATAGACAGTGTTGGGAAAGTTCACTTAAAATATGAACTAGTTCAAAGTTCAGTTCACAAATTTTAAAATGAACTAGTTCAGTTCATAGTTCATAATTCAACATTTTTAACTAAAGTTCATGGTTCAAAAAGTTCAGCTATTTTTCGCTCTTTTTTTTCAATATATATATAATTAATAAGGGTCTCTCTCTCAGCTAAGGGGTCCTTAACTTGAAAAACGTTGAATACCCAGGCCTGTGACATATTATATGAATATAATCCAGGATTATGCCATTTGTAGCCATAATGTTTTAATAGCAGACCTACAAGCTCACAATGAGTTGCATCGCGTTGTGAGATTGTATATGAGCTATTTTAAGCACGGGACACCGTCGTGCTGCGAAGTGTAAATTAGGCTCTAGCCCAGAGAGAACAGCAGCAGCAGCAGCAGAGAGAGAAAGAAAAGGCATCAATAGCGAAAAGTTGTGAAAAATACTTTGTTTTAAACACAAGCAGTACACCCGGTCCCAGCAACGTTGTTGTTGTTCATGCGTGTGTGTAGCTAATACAGCACAGAAGCTTTCTTTAATTACAAAATGATCTTGCGTTGGAGACTCTGCAAGAAGAACAAACAGCTGTGGGCCATTATCACTCAGCATGCTGCTACAGTGACACAACAACTTATAAACGGACATTTATTTTATAGCTAAGTGTTGCTTCTTGCATTTTTAACCCGAGGGGCTATCTGTAATCACGGAGCTGCATAGTAGTCTGTAGTCTGCACGTAGGTGAGACTGTTCACTCCGCGCTGCGCAGAGGAACACACACACACACACTAAATTGGAGTTGCTTTGGACAGACGTGGACAAACGCTTCCCCCCGGCACACAACGTGCACTTCACGTGTACATTCTTTCCTTTCCTTTCAATAAAGATGAAGTAGTGCATGTACGGCCAATTTGTGAAAGCCATCTTGTCGGATTGCTCGTGACTCGCCATCTCTTTACTGGTCTGGTTGTTAAAGTTAGTTTGTTTGTGTGTGTGCGCCGCGCTGGGTTTGTGTGTAAAAAATAGATATAAATACCAAGGATTCGTCAGTGATGTCATGTCACATGTCACTGCTTAAACAGCGTTGAGTCTGTGTTACTTCCTGGTTGCGTAACAGCAAAAAGTAAAAGACATCACTGTCGTATCCTTGGTATTTTTTCTAACCGTGTCATCTTTGCAGCAGGAGGAGCAGCGGCCCCAGCCTGTAGTAGCGCTGCGCGCGCGCACACACACACACAGACACACACACACTGTCTGTCGGCCTGTGGTAACAGAAAGCTTGGGGACGCTTGACATAGTAACGGAGCACATTTCATTGTCAGTAACGGTAACGGCGTTGCAGGAAATGGAAATTGTAATTAATTAGATTACTCGTTACTGGAAAAAATAACGGCCGTTAGGTAACGCTGTTTATTTAAACGCCGTTATGCACAACACTGCTCACAATGCATCCTTGTTGTGAGATCTATTTTCACTATTGATATTTTCGAAGATATCTGGACAATGTTTTTGTAAAATGATAAAAATGTAATACAGTAAAAAGTACTTTTGAATACTTAATCATGCATGTACTTTTGAATACTCAATCAAGTATGTTTAAAAGCAAGTAGTCCAGTACTTTAACTCAAGTACAATTTTGACAGAGCAAATTTAACACAAGTATTGGGGTTGAGTACTTTGTCCACCACTACGTTACTTTTTAGTAAGATGATACACTTTAAAACTTGATCCGGCACCCCTGTGTCCAAGTAGAACTACTGTACTTTAACCTCAACAGTAAGATGTCAGAGTCGCTGTCAGACTTTACTGATGTCTTCCCACCATCAGTATGTTGGTGAGGAGCAACTGACTTCATGAGCATCTTCAACATCATCGTCGGTCTCGAAGGAACGGTGGGATATCATCATGTATTGATGTTTATATACATACAGTATGCATCCCGGTCAGTGGTGGCTTATCCAACGGGCTTGAGGTGCTGAAGCACAGGGCACCAACCTTGGGGGGGGGGGGGGGACCACCAAACGACGTGAAAAAAAAAAACAGAGAAAAACGCCGAAACGCGCATCCACCCGAAAGGCACAATTCTGCACAGTGTCATACATTCATATCACCTACACATCTGTTATCCATTCCCTGCTGGTTAACCTGCATGATCTTGGTATTTCTAAAAAGCTACTTAGCATTTAGTAAGTTGAATCATCCATGGCCATCTGCCATTCCCCCGCTCTCCATTATCTGTCACAACAATCAAGGCTATGTCAGGCTTTTAGAGAAGTGAACTCCATCACTTACAATTGCATCGGAACACACAAAAAAATGTGCAAAAGGCAAGCAAAACAAAACACCACAACTGTGAGGAAGGCAAGGCATGTCTGTATAGCACAATTAATGCACTAAGTGCTTAAAGGACCACTTCACCAATTTGCAACCTGTCTTCATGATTGGTCTTCACTAATGCTCATTATAATATGGAACCATTTTTGTCCATTCACTTTGTCTCAGAGGAGGCCTGTGGACAGATCAGATTTCACCAGTGACATCATCGGTAGGCAGGTTTGGTCATTTCAAAGAACATGTATTTTAATTTTTGGGCGGTGTAGCCGCCCCTATAAGTGGGGTTGGGACACCTCATTATTATTAGTTTCCTGCATTGTGATTGGCTCATTAGTAGACCCCTAGCTGTACTGTGATTGGCTGACTATTGGCTGACTCTATTCAGCACTGTGATTGGCTAGCGAGACACATGATGACATCAATAACCTATAAATAAGATTATGGACTTCCAAAAATCTAACTTTTTGGAAGTGAGCTTCCATCACTATGATGACTTTAATATATGACTTTAATAAAGATTATTTTCAATAAATGTATTTCTTTTTTGAAGTGAGCTTCCATCACTATGATGACCACTGTGATGACCACTGTGATGACCACACCGCCCACTTCACACTGGGTGTGATTTTTGGGCGGTGAAACCGCCCCTATAAGTGAGGTTTGGATATTTGTACAACAAATCCTGCGCTGTGATTGGCCAAAAATGTACCCCGCCTAACCCTGCACCGTGATTGGCCAATCACAGTCTATTCAGGACTGTGATTGGCCAGTGTCACATGACACATGTGCATAGACCTATATAAGAAACCATAACTTTAAAAAAACCATATATATTTTTTTTTAAGTTATGGTTTCTTCCATCATAAAGAGTGTTTCAATAAATGTATTTATTTTTTGTACATGATTGGTTGACTCCATTCAGTATTGTGATTAGCTAGCAAGACACCGCCCACTTCACACAGGGTGTGATTTTTTAATTACTGCGAGAACAATGGCTTCTATTATAGCATGCTAACTTTCCAGGAATAGTAAGCCTGCAGTTTCTATTAGTTTAGATTCCTCACGGATGATGTCACTGGTAGGCAGGTTTCTGAACTGTCCACAGCCCTCCTTGTCTAGTAGTGTTAAAGGATCTACACCATGAATTAAAACAAATAAAAAATATTTAATATCATATTGTTTATGTCACTTAAACGTTTTTCAAAATGTTTGAGCCTAAATCAAGCCTCAGATATACTCATTCCAAATAACTTCTCTCTGGCTTATAAAGCACTTTCACCTGCAATACCACATTGTCCTGATTTGCACGTGGCGCTATTGAGCCAGTTTGTATGCATGTTATATCCTGGTTCTGAGTGGAAAAAGTAAAAATAAAAAAAAGTTTTGTTTTTTCTAAGTTGGAACTGAAAAACGGGAGGGATTGTACCACTAGTGACGTCACTAGTGACGTCACTTTCGGGGCCAAATCAGTTTGGCCTGTTTTGAGACTAATTTACATAAGACCCCAGATATGCTGTGAAAGCCTGAGTGCTCAAACTGGGGTATTTTTGGGGATAGAAGAGAGGTAGGGGAGACCAAAAACACACAAAAAAGAAGGAAAAGTAAAAATTCATGGTGCAGACCCTTTAACATTTTATTATGCAATGATTGCAATCTGCAAGTTTCAAGCTATCTTTTTGGGACAAAAGTGGTGGCTGGACAAACAGACGGATGGACGGATAGACCAACGTGCTCAGTGAGTGGGTGAATTCTTCTTTCACTGCGGAGAGAGAGCAAGGGAGAGAAGAGCAATGGAGAGAAAGGGAGATTGATGCAGTAGTGATAAAGTGATAGTAACAACACAGACAGGAGGGAATGTCATGAGGGCAAGTAAGGACAGACAGAGAGCGAGAGAGAGAGAGCGAGAGAGAGAGAGAGAGAGAGAGAGAGAGAGAGAGAGAGAGAGAGAGAGAGAGAGAGAGAGAGAGTGATTGTCTTTTCTGCTCTGCAGTCAGTCAACTTTATTTATAGGGTGACATTTTACCATACACATAGTATGACCAGACACAGCTGTGTGTGTGTGTGTGTGTGTGTGTGTGTGTGTGTGTGTGTGTGTGTGTGTGTGTGTGTGTGTGTGTGTGTGTGTGTGTGTGTGTGTGTGTGTGTGTGTGTGTGTGTGTGTGTGTGTGTAGGCTACAGAGATGCAGTACATACTATATTCACTCCCTTTATCCCCTGGTGTATCTTATAAGTTATATCACAGATGATGATGAGTCTGGGAATATATACGGTACATCAACATTTGAATTCCATTGTATTTGTTAAAGATTTAGTTCAGAATTGTCTATTTGGGTTTGGTATCAGCTTCCCAGGTTAGCCTACTGGTCAAATAGAAATAGAAACTCTGTTTTAGTACGTCACCCTGGGGCCACAAGCCACCGTTTTTCCAATCCGCATCAAATATGCCTCAAACACTGTACAGGCGTTGGCCAGGGGGCCAACCAGGGACCTTCTGATTCCCAAACGGCCTCTCTAGTCATTCAGCTATGGGAGAGAGAGAGAGAGAGAGAGAGAGAGAGAGAGAGAGAGAGAGAGAGAGAGAGAGAGAGAGACCATATCCACAAGTTTCCGGTGTTCCATGATCCCTTGCATGAATTATAAGGGCATCACTTACTGTTGTCAGTCATTCAATTGATTTGAGTGATCCATGTCAGTCAACAATAATGTGGGAACACAACCTCACATAAATCAGAAAGGGTCATATTAGTCTTCCTACTTACCCTACTAGATCTCCCTCCACACAGCTGTTTCAAATTAATGATCAATGGCTCTTGACACTTGCTCTTAGCTGTAGCCTATAAGTCCTGTCCTGTGTTTCATTCTTACTGGCTGCTGCTGTGACACCTGAATGCATGGGGATTCAATGGTGCTTGTTAAGTGACTTCAGTGCTTGATAATACGTATTGATCATTAATTTGAATCAGTTGTGTGGAGGAAGATCTAGTAGGGTAACTAATATGACCTTTTGACATTATTGTTGACTGATTTGATCCCTGAAATGAATTGAATGACTGGCAACAGGAAGTCATGCCCATAATTCACACACCCCCTTTTCCTCAGTAGGCTCCTTAGGAAACGTGTGGATAGCTGCTGTCCATGGTCCTGAAGTAACTATCACTGCAGCTGCTGTCCATGGTTCTGAAGTAACTGTTATTCAGCTGCCGTCCAGGGGGCCTGGTGTGACTATTTTCATTCTTGTGTCGGCTTTTGGTTTATATATATATATATATATTTATAATAGGGCTGGGACTCGATTAAAAAAATGTATCTAATTAATTAGAGGCTTTGTAATTAATTAATCGCAATTAATCACATCAATATTTGATATGCGATTAAAATATTTAATATTTGATGTCTGTCTGTCTGTCTGTCTGTCTGTCTGCGACCTCCCCCCTCTCTCTCCACTGTATGCCTCTTTCTATTCTAGAGTGTTCAGGTTCTCCATTAGAGAGATGTGGTGGATCTGCCTGTATGTCTGCTTGGTGGACTGAGCGTGTGAGTGTGTGTGTGTGTGTGTGTGTGTGTGTGTGTGTGTGTGTGTGTGTGTGTGTGTGTGTGTGTGTGTGTGTGTGTGTGTGTGTGTGTGTGTGTGTGTGTGTGTGTGTGTGTGTATGTGTGCACGCGCATGCGTGCGTGCATGTGTGTGTGCGCACATGCTTGTTTGTCTCTAATTTTTCGGGCCCACTAATAAATGACACTTACAATTTAGTGACAGTCTTGACTCTTGACTTGCGGAGGAGGAGAACATATTTTTGAAAGCATCTGTTTAATACTAATCAGCAGTTAGCCCAGCCCAGTGTCTGTCTGTCTGTGATGCTGAAATGGTCAAATTATGCCCCCTCACTCTTAAGATGTCTTTTTGTTTGTATTGTGGTCCCAATGAGATTTTTGCAGGAACAGGCTGTAATTAAACTTTGCTATGGGCAGTGGTGGGCAGTAAAAAAAAAAGTGGGACAGGACAAGTTGAAGCCTTTTTGGGAGTAGGCGGTACAAATCCAACTTTGTAATATGCTCATCTCCCGTTGTCCCATATTCCATTGTTTATTTATTAAAACTTTATGTGTGTGGATTTTGATAAAAAATACGTTTGTGGCTGCAGACATGTAGCTCTGTCCTCTAGCTCCGCCCTTGCGGTCATCACTGATGACCTCTTTGCTCTACAGGGCAAAAGCTGGTCGCATTAACTTTCCAATCAGGGGAAGGTTCTCAATCGTTCATGGCTTGCAGCATCTTCACCTCTTGGGAAATTTGGGAGAACATTCACCTCTGGCCTATGTGATATTTTGATATTAGTGTGGGGAGCTTGTTTGTCTGGTTTGTTTCTGCTCCTTTTCCCAGAATTTACACCTTCACATGAAATCCTGCACAACTTTGCCCCCCCAAAAAAAAGTATAGAGAATCAGAGATATAAATAGGTAGATTGACCTAATCATTTTGGAACGACACCTAATGTGAAATTAGGTGTCAGCTGAGCTGCCAGCTGGCTGTGTTGTGTAACTCGGGCCCTCTTCTCATTGAGTGCATCCAATGATGAAACCGTGCTCTTAGTCAGAAGAACTGGCACTTTCCTGCGCCTCTTCTCTTCCCCATAATTTCTATTTTCATAAACTCATTACACAGCTGCTGCTCCAACCTCGAGAGATCTGAAATAATTGGTTTTGTGTTTCTGTTTCAAGTAGCAGTTTTGATGACTCGCCCTCACACCTTTGATTGGAAAAAATGACCTTAAAGGCCTTCACTTTTGATTTATCAGAATCTAGTATGTACCTTTCAAATGTCACTTGACAGGTGTCATGCAACACATGCAACAAGTGATGCACGATTATATCGGTAACGTATCGAAATTGGCCGATATCGGCCGTAAAATGCCATATCGGTTTTGAACCGATCTCAAAATAAACCTCATTATTTTCACCGATATTCATAACGGAATAATAATGTAACTGTCAATGGCTTTTGTACTCGCAGAGCAGCCAGTCTGCCTTTCTGTCTTGGTCTCAGCAGTCAGCTGTGGCCCCTCCCTCCCCCCTCCTTCACACGCACTCTCTGTGTCAGTGAGAGCAGCAGGCTGCAACAGGGTGCTTCGGTGAAGAGGGAGAGAAGTGTATATAGTAGTCAAACACAAAAAAGCAAACAAACTTAACGTCCATAGTTCATACAGTCAGAGAGGGTTTCTTGTACATCTTAAATTAGATTAGAGTAGTGATACTGCGGAGGATATATTTTCAACACGTATGTGTATATTGCCTCATTATTGCTGCACTTGGGCGGAGGCGCGGAGGAGTTCGCCGCGCCTCCGCCCAAGTGCAGCTTACTATGAAACCGTGCTCGGGTTGTGTGTGTGTGTCTGTGTCTCTGTGTCTCTGTGTCTCTGTGTGCGTGCACTGCCTGTCTGCAGCCGCCAGAGTGCGCCAGAGTGCAGGAATGTAGACAATGCTCTGATTAAAATGCACAACAGCCTGCAAAACATACATACACACACACACACACACACACACACACACACACACACACACACACACACACAATGTCAATGTTCTCTCCCCATCACGGTGAAATAACACAGATTACAAGTCCATAAATACACAATATTTTCGAGCTGCGTTCGCTTCCAGCGTTCGCGCGTCTTACTTGTTTAACATCAAAGTAACAAGCACTTGTTACTCGAGTGCAACCGACGGCCACAAATACACAAGCAAGCCTGTGTATTTAACCAGTGTTGTAAAAAGTTCTTGAAAACCATACTTAAGTAAAAGTACAGATATTGTACTTGAAAGTTACTCAAGTAAACGTAAAAGTCACCGATAAGGAAGTCACTTGAGTAAAAGTATAAAAAAAAGCTCACATTAAATGTACTTAAGTATCAAAAGTACCTGGTGTTAAAATGTACTTAAAAGTACAAGTACAAGTAAAAGTACAAAATGCTTTTCAAAATAGGCCAACAAAGAAATGAAGACCAACAATTTTCATTCTGTCAAAACTGGCTTTATTCCAGATGATACAAAAAAATAACATACATAAATAAAAAGTCCCCCCCCTTCTGTGTTGCCTAGAAAAGGAAAATTGATTGAGGTCATGTGATCAGTGACATACGCAGGGTGTACTTTTGGCTCCGCCCCCTCAGCCAAAAGTACACCCTGCGTATGTCACTGATCACATCACATCACACCTCAATCAATTATCCAGTTCTAGGCACCGCAACATAGAAGGGGGGGGGGGGGGGGCTTTTTTCTTATTTCCACACAACAGCTCTAAGGTGTATTAAAGACATAGTTCAATAGTTCAAAAAAAAAAACTATTCACTTCAATGTTAGAAAATAAACGGACAAATAATTCAATTTTTTTCTATAAAAAATCATTAAAAACGCTGGCAGTGGGTGAGTACATTATGAATAAATTCTGGCAGTCAATGTGTTAAGGACTTTTCAGATGGCGCCTAGTAATTTATTTGGAGCAAAATTAATTGTGCAGGTAGGAGGGATGAGCCGTGTGTATGTGCTGTAGTGGAGTAAAAGTACCATTTTATTCTTGTAAATGCAACGGAGTAAAAGTAAAAGTACAGCAACATTTAAAAAAAAACAATTAAAGTACAAATTCTCAAAAGTTATACTTAAGTACAGTAACAAAGTAATTGTACTTCTTTCCTATTGGTCAATGCTCGGTCAAAGTTCATCAGTGTTGCACTCCAAGCTTCACAGTCTTTGGACTTCACATGCTTCAACAGCGTCAAAGTGACGCAACGGAACGCTCCACCCATTTTTCTCCCGTAGAATGGTAGCTCGCTTATGACGAGTATGAAGCATTGTGCGACTGTGCCATAATCCTTATAGGTGCAACCCACCCTTTATCTCAAATGTTACTCTGATCCCGTGCCCATTAAATAAATATATTGAATGCTCAACAAATTCAGAAAAGTTACACCAGTCACTGACTTGGGTAAGTCACCAATTTTGGCATAACACTGGTACTTTTAGGTTTTGGGGAAAGCTAGATACGAGCACAGGGGACATTAAACTTTGGTTAAGTAATACTTTCATAACTCATCATGATTGTGCTTAATCAGGCCATAAAATAAGCGAATGAACTGAACTCTTAACTGTATTGGGTCAGGGGTTACATTTGAAGCACAGTTCACCATTGTGGAGGTCTTGCTCCACACCTTGATAGTGATGGAGGGATTTAACCTGCAGCCTTGTGGTTCCAGAACAGTTACTATCCATGTAGGCCACCCTGCTGCCCCACATTAACTTGTAACATGTGCATGTAATTTATACATATAAAATGACATTTTGAATCTCATTATAATGGTAGTGACTGTGGGGAACCATAGCTGACACATTACCCAGTCTCCCTTTGATTTAATTTCTGAGGCCAGACTGCAAGACCTCTGACCTCTCATATTATTGGTCCAGACTGTCCTCTGAGACCTTATTGGCTGATCAGCCTATATTCCCCAGCCCTAATGACTACCAAGCAGGGACCACAGCTCATGTTGTAGTCCCTGAGGCCTGCTGAATGTGCACGTGCATGCGTGCGTGTACACGTACCTGTGTGGGGTATATGAAAATGCTAGCAAGTGCCAATGCAATTTTGTATAATGTGTGCGTGCACGTGCATGTGTGCCACCATGACTGTGGTCTGTTTTGTGGCTGCAGTGTGTTTGTGTGTGCGTGTGTGCGTGCGTGCATACATTCGTGCGTGCGTGTGTCTATATGTGCCTGTGGTATGTGCTGTACTTGTCACATCATGATCTATTCCCAGAGGCCTGCATGTGTGTGTGTGCCTATCACATATGTGCTAACTGGAGCGTGAACATACATGTTCACCCAGGCACACCTTCCAGGAGTACCTTATGTCATGCTACATTAGATAAACACACAGAGACACACATGCATGCACACACGCACGCACAAACTATACACTGAAGTGTCCCCACTCATCAGCCAAGGTCACAAAAACACAACACTTGTGTATTAGGTTTATATTGTTCACCTGCTAGTTAATATATTGAGACAGGTGGCACTCTAATACACAGCTCAGCAGGGTGCACCTTGCACACAGAGAGAGAGAGAGAGAGAGAGAGAGAGAGAGAGAGAGAGAGAGAGAGAGAGAGAGAGAGAGAGAGAGAGAGAGAGAGAGAGAGAGGTTGACAAGGCGACAAAGAGTGAAAGTAAATGGAACATAAGAAAAGTTTGTGTGTGTGTGTGTGGGGGGGGGGGGGGGGGGGGTCATATGTACAAGTACGTTATTACAGTATGTACATGTATTTGATTGCATTTCATTGCCTGGTATAGGTTTCCCATGTGTGTGAATGTGTTTCTTGTTTCTCTTTGCGTGCATACATGTGCGTGCAATGCCGTGCATGCATGTGCAATAAGTTCAAGCTGAAGTTCAAAGATTGTATGGCTGTCAAACACATTGTATGCTTTTCCTCTTTAAAACGTTTAATGACTGTAACACAACACTTATCCCAAGCAAATTTTAACACTGAATAAGCTGCAATTCCTTGGACACCAAATGGACCCGTAAGGTGTGTGTGTGTGTGTGTGTGTGTGTGTGTGTGTGTGTGTGTGTGTGAGGGTGCGCGTGCGTGCGTGCGTGCGTGCGTGCGTGCGTGCGTGCGTGCGTGCGTGCGTGCGTGCGTGCGTGCGTGCGTGCGTGCGTGTGAAGCTATTCAAGTGGAGGAGGATGCTGAGCAACTGTTGCTATGGCAACCACTTCAGTTCTACGGTGCATCTGTGTGCTCCTGGGAAATGTGGTTCTTTGAAATGCATCAGGGCCTCATCTCTTTACCATTGCTCAAGAAACTTGCTTTTTGTCTTCCTGTCACTGTTCATCTCAGCACGTTCAATTTAACTAAAAGGTGTGTTTCACTGCTGGAAGAAGCTGCAGTCACTCAAAGGTAGCACAATGTGCAGTGGGAATGATTAATATTTGAAACCGGTGCGCCATGACCAGAAATAACAATACAGACGTAAATGTTCCTCTGGATTAATTTCCATTGTATATTATGCCAACTACCAGCATGCCTTGTGCACCGCCCTTCCAAAGCCACTCCTAGCCGGGGGTGAGAATATCCCCCTCACTAAGGTGAAAACATGATACATGCATATTTACTTAATATTGTTTAATATTTGACACAACTGACTGCTCCAGAGATTAGTCTCGTCCTTCCTCCTTCCTCGGGTTCCTCGCCTGCACTTGCACATGTTTAATTATTTTGTTAATAAATGATTTCACTTTAAAAGCTGCCAATAGAGCTGACATGCATCTGCTTTATACCACTGGCATCACTCCTCAGAGAGTTTTGCTGCTTTCTGATCTCCTCTGATTGTCTGGCCATGTTAATTAACTTTTTCCAGGTTTTAGTGCATCATTCTGCATGCATTCTGAGGGGTGTATCAGCCAGTCCTACCACAGTCCTGGCCCTGATCAGCTCATCATGCAAAGTTCCATAATTGCTCTGCTTCTTGCTTGTGCATATTACATTGTGCACTAGAAAACTATATTATTTTTCACTACAAATAACGATAGAAAGCCATCTCACACTTTAAAGGTTTAATGACATTCACTTTTACACAACATTCAAAGTCTTTGTCCTGGTCCTTCAAAAGTGTACAAAAAGTTTTAAGTGAAAATTCCATTCCAGTGATCAATGGCAGGTGTTTTTCTCTCACATTTCTAAAGCCTTTTCAACTGCAATGAAAAAATAAATCTTTGCCTGCGGGTGTCGCTGGTGAGGGATTTTGCCTGTCAATCATCGCCTCTGCTCCGCCCCCCCCCAAAGGAAAGGATAGGGGAGGGGAGGGGCGAGGAGGAGAGTGGGCGGGATTAATCGACAGTGACCTCACTGTCGAAGGGCCAAGCTCAGATTACTTTTCAGCCTAATTATTCAGAAAACCCCAGACCACAGAAAATCCACTGAATGTTCTAAGTTCAGGTTTTTTGGGTGTAATTGAGGTCATAAAACCCCAAATAAAACATTGAAAATAAAAAAAGTGAAAATGAATGTCATGATACCTTTAATGTATAGGAACTGGTCTGCATCACTGAGCTTCAAGCCTCTGAAAATATCATCAACTTTGTATCCTAGATCAAAGCATTAATTCCGTATCCATCTCTTGCGGTTTGGAAAAATCAAACTGGGTGTGTTAGCCATTCTGCTAGCTCCTTCCACACTCTGCTCGTCTTCACCGTTATTTAGCCTGCTCAACGTTCACTTTATTTTTTCTTCTTTTTCCGACCGATTCATCTTCACAGCACTTCTGACACTGTTGTGTTAGAAGTAAAATATATGTGCAAGTCCAACTGTGTACCAACAAACATGCAACTTTATGCACGCACAGACACGCGCACGCACGCACGCACGCACGCACGCACGCACGCACGCACGCACGCACGCACACACACACACACACACACACACACACACACACACACAGACACACACAGCTAGATGGTATAGATCCCTTTGTAAAGTCCCAAGTTCAAGTTGTTTATTGTCTTGCACTCAATACAGCCGGTAGCAGCAATGCAGAAAGTCAAATACTTGTAGTCAGCGATGTGAACTCGATTAGATTAGCTCCAATTTTACCTTCCACTTACATTGAGTTCTAACTTGCTCTGATGCGGCTACAACTGCAATTCTATTGACTTCATTTCTGGTCGGCTCAACAATGATTCGACATCGATACAGCCTGTATTGTGTTTTACAGTAAACATATAGACTAGTGAGAGAGAGTAGGGGAGCGATATGCAGCAAATTATCGGGCTGTCGATGAATCGAACCAGGACTTGCTGATGTGGTATGCACTATGTACACCCTAACCACTCGGCTATCAGGTCGTCCCACAGGACTCCAAATGGGTTTATTATTGAGTCAGCTAGTTAGTTAGTTAGTTAGATTTGTGTGTGTGTGTGTGTGTGTGTGTGTGTGTGTGTGTGTGTGTGTGTGTGTGTGTGTGTGTGTGTCTGTGTGTGTGTGTGTGTGTGTGTGTGTGTGTGTGTGTGTGTGTGTGTGTGTGTGTGTGTGTGTGTGTGTGTGTGTGTGTGTGTCAGTGGCAACTCACTTGCACGCGCTTGTGTGGGTGTCAGTAAAAGTCACACTTTTCTGAGCAAGAGCAGCACATGTAAGTGACTCACTTTAAGATTGTACTCAGCACCTGTAGACATAATTGCAATCTCAACTGAATAATACCCATGAAGTATTATTCTCTGTTTCCAACACAGGATGTGGAAATGTGTATGTTTGCTATATGACCTCACTTTTACACCCTCACATCACACATACTAGCACAAACACTAGCATCCCTATTCTCGGTATGCCGTAATAGGCGAACACTTGGCAAAAATAGCAGATCAACGTGTCCACGTTGTGACTTGTGAGCGTGTAGATCTTCTATTTTCGGTCAAGAGATTTGGTATAGCCGGGAAAAAAGCAGGGGGCCATGTACAGACCAGACTCCTCTGGAACCGTGGTCAAGGAAGTATATGGGGTTTAAGTGGTTAAACACGACAATTTACAGGAACAATCTGAGTCAATGTTGATGTTGGCTCATTGCGCACAGCTCTTGAGCAACTATACGCTTTAGATAGATCGATAGATCAATAGATAGAGATCTTTATTGATCCCGTGGGGGAAATTCAGTCACCAGAGGCAGCACAGCAGTTAAGGTACAGCCATTAAGAGTAAGAACTACTGTAAGATACAGCAAGGGTAGCAATACAAAAATAACTAGAAGTCAGGGGACTCCTTTGTTAATTACTATGGCTTTACTGATTCTCTGGTGGCCGAGAGTACTGCTGGTTTTAGTTCTTGTCATTTCCAAATGTGTTTGTGGCTATTATATCACAATATATAACAATGTATATTGTGTGTATTATTCCGCTATTATGTATAATCTTTTACTCGCTATCCCTCCTCAGTGATGCTGGTTCTCAATATAATAAAACATTTTGGGAGTGTCAGGAAAGCGACTCACTAGACTGAATGCATAATTTGCACATTCCCCTCACTGTAAACATTATCCGTGTCTTGCCAAACTCTGTCGCTTACCCTATCAACAGCCTGAGGTTAAAATGGTTCACGTGCTTTGAAAGTTTTCACAGCGTTTCTTACTAAAGTACCTTAAGTGACATCAAAAGACAAGTGCTTGCTCTGGGAGAAGTTCATATTTCCTCTCACATGCAGATCTTTAATCCTCTTGGAAATAATGTGCTTTGCTTGCTGAAAGCGGAAGCTAAGTGAGATGATCGAATTACACGGCGCGGAGGAGGTAGAGGAAGTGAGTCTACTCTGTGTCCTTGATATGGTAATGAGTCAGCAGCACATTCTAATTAGGAAGTGATTCTAAAATGTGATATATTCTGGATTTGAAGGTTTTAAATTGTGCACTGATTAAAACACTCAGTCTCCCCTGTCTGGCCTGGGATCGAATTGTGCCTGAACCCTTCTGCTGTAACTCTCCTACATGTCTCCCTTTCAGTTTTACGACTGTCAAAGAAGAAGTACTTAAAGGAGCAAGGAACAAAAGGAAAATAATACTCAGTTTAAAAGCTCTATAAATGCTGTAGGCCTACATCAAACACTCCATCCAAACTAAAAGTAAGTCACACACAGACAGTAACGCTAACAAACTCACATTATTATGACCTTAGCTTTACAATCTGTACTAATGTCAAGCGTGTTTAAAATCAAACAAATACCCCTCGGGATGCAAAGCCTGCAACATCTGTTATTGTACGTCTCTCAATTGTAATCTTCACCTTATTGATCAAAACATCTCTTTGGGCAGCATGTAGAAACATTTGCATGGTATTTTGAACAAAAATATGTTTTCATTACGATACACATACATAGAAGCTTACATTCCAAGCCGGAACACAATTGATTGATCCTTAAAATAAACATGCTAGCAAACAGAGGACTGTCAGAGGGTAAGTCAGATGTCAGCTCCTGGCATTGTGCCTCAATGCCTCTACTGTACTGTACATGCCCCCTGTTGGTTGTTCCTTCCTTGTAATGCTTTTGTACTAGGTTTGATCAACTTCATTTATGTATATTGATCTCTACACACAGTTCATCATTGTGCTAATGGTATGACCTGCATATTTACGATGCTGTCTTTGTCATGTTTGTTCAGTATGAAGAAGAGCATGGGCTCAAAATGTCGTTCTTTTTTATTCTGTTATAAGGTTTTTCTAAGGGAGCTATAGTGTGCGGCTCTATTAATTACTTATAAATACAAATATTATTATTATTATTATTATTAATTTAAATAAAATTATCAAATTGTATCTCAAGTCAGTCAAAGGCTATGCTGGAAATGGAAGTATCGGGTTTGGCATTCCCAATGGCACTGCACTCGTTTAGCACGCATTACCATGAGGTACAGTAGAGAGAGAGAGAGAGAGAGAGAGAGAGAGAGAGAGATAGAGAGAGAGAGAGAGAGAGAGAGAGAGAGAGAGAGAGAGAATGCAATGCAATGCAAGACAGAGTGTGCCTCCAAAAATGGAAAGATAATAATAATACACTTATTCACCACTGTCATATAGTTGTGTGAACTCTGGCATCCACTTGAGATGGAATTATATCTTAAACGATAGATATAAGCAGCTTACTGTACTCCAATATTGTGTTACATTGTTTTACATATACCGATGCTTTAATATGATAGTCCATCCATCCATCTTCAACCGCTTATCCGGAGTCGGGTCGCGGGGGCAACAGTTCCAGCAGAGAGCTCCAGACCTTCCTCTCCTGAGCAACATTAGCAACTAATATGATAGTTATTCTGTAAATTGTATATTTATGGTGGTATTACATTGAACTGACTTTAATTAAACACCACTTTTACACTGCACTCAGCACTGTCCGCTGTCAAGTACATACTCAATTATGACACTTTATTTTATTTTATTTTTTAATTAAAAAGAAGTATTCTTGGTTTGTGTGCGTGTGTGTGTGTGTGTGTGTGTGTGTGTGTGTGTGTGTGTGCGTGTGTGTGCGTGTGTGTGTGTGTGTGTGTGTGTGTGCGTGTGTGTGCGTGTGTGTGTGTGTGTGTGTGTGTGTGTGTGTGTGTGTGTGTGTGTGTGTGTTTGATTGGAGGGGGCACTTTACTTGCAGCCCCATAATTGATAAATAAGGATGACATTTTAAGTTGCCATTTAGAGAGTGGGTGATGAGTGGGCAGCAGGCGCTGTAGGGTAAAATGCCGCTGGGTCAGAGACCATAGTGGCCCGTGCATTAGCGGAATGAATCACCCGGTGGAGGAGCAGTTTCCTTTCTCCTTTCTCTTGCAGTCTGAGATGACAGTCAGATGACAGGTAATAGTGTCTCTCGGGAGAGAAGGGAGTCACTAACCTTGCATAGGGCCTACATAATGTTAAAAATGAATTGAAGGTTTTTAATGGTTAATGGTTATTTAATTTGTCTAAGCAAGTGCAAGTACCACCATTTAACAGGCTGTTTTAAATGAGCCCAGCGAACTGCATTTTTTGAGGGATGGGGTTAGACTATTCCAAACCTGGGTGGCAGTGCTGTAGAAGGAGTTGTTTAAGAACAGAGTTGTTTAACCCTGTCTTCTACCCTGAGCCAGCCTAGGCTGGCAAAATGAGTGGGAGAAAGGTGGGCCATGGGCCCCAGTCCGAGAAGTAGTCGAATCAGTTTGTTTTGGGAGGTTTGAAGCTTAGTCTTCAGTGCCATTGAGATGTTGGAGTACCAAGAGGTGCAAGCATAGTCAAAAGGGGGCTGAATCAGGGCCCCTGAGAGGGTCCTGAGGGCATTCTTGTTGACAAAAGAGGAAACTCTGTCCATAGATTTCGTTCTCTGGTTTACTCTTTTGATCACCTTTGTTGCCATGCTTTCACCTATTTGTCAAGAATACAGCCCAAATAGGTAATCTCTTCTTTGCTAGAGATGATTGTGTCATCGAATTTGACCTTTAAATCATTTACATTCATCTTACTAAGGGAATGTTTGGTCCCAAAGAGAATGGATTCAGTTTTCCCAAGGTGTACTGTAGTGACAGTTTGTTATCGGTAAGCCAAGTACGGATTGTGGAGAGTTCAGAGCTGAGAGCTTCCTCAACTTGCAACTTGTCCTCACCCGAGATCAGGAGTGCCGAGTCATCAGCGAACAGGAACAGTTTGCAGTTACAGGCAGCATTCATGTCGTTAATGTATAGAAGGAACAGTAACGGCCCTAGATTGCTGCCTTGAGGAACCGCGGATCTCACCGGGAGGGATGAGGACATGGTTCCGTTGATGTCAACCACTTGTTCTCTACCCTCCAAGTAATTTAGTGAAGTGCTATCAAAACCAATCGCCCTCATCAAGTAGAATTGAGAGGTTTATAGTGTCAAACGCCTTTTGGAGGTCCAGCATGACCATGCCGCAGTATTTGCCCGAGTCTACCTCACGTTTGATGTAGTCGGTCAATTACAGTAGGCATGTCATCTTTGTACACTTCAACATCATGACTCTGAGCTTATTAGAGCCTATTGAAGAGATGATGAGCTACTCATACACATACACAAGTGACTGCACACACACACACACGCACGCACGCACACACAGACACACACACACACACACACACACACACACACACACACACACACACACACACACACACACACACACACACACACACACACACACACACACATCACAGTTCTCCCCTGTTCTTACTTAGACACTGATTGGCTTATAGGGCTGAATGGCTTGGGCTCGTGCCAAGGCCACGTAGGCTAAATGGATTTGGGAAAATCTGAGAGAGAGAGAGAGAGAGAGAGAGAGAGAGAGAGAGAGAGAGAGAGGGGGGGGGAGAGATACTTACTTGGCTGTCATTTGATTCAAGTAGCAATTAGGGAAGTGCCTCTTATCATCATCATCATCATTCATCCATTCATTCATCTGTTGTTTACACAGGGAGGGGGAGAGATAAGATAAGATAAATGGAGTGTTAGTCAGACAGGTCTTGGAAACACATTTTGACATTAGCTTGAGAGCAGGCAGACAGACAGACAGACAGACAGACAGACAGACAGACAGACAGACAGACAGACAGACAGACAGACAGACAGACAGACAGACAGACAGACAGACAGACAGACAGACAGACAGACAGACAGACGTGACAAACTCAAAGGTGGACAGGCTAATTAATAGACACGCAGACAGATGGTCTGAAGAAGACTGATTGACAGGTAGGCATACAGACGCCTGTTATCTATTGGACTGACTCTGTTCTTATAGATCGCATTATGGTACACATTAATAATTTAATCATCAATTATTCATTACGAGCTAATGAGTACTATTAATTCAATTCATGACCATATATACAAATGCTCTGAGGTAATGAAGATAAACAAGTCACGCAGACAGCATAATTTAAATCTTTGTGTGTTCAAATGTATATATTTTTTTCCCCACATGGGCCGCTGTAACACAACTTAGGAATGATCCGCGGACCCTGTAAAATGGAATGGACGGAAGTGAAATAAAAAAACGTACCTCCCTCCCGTCCACTCCAATGATAGGATCTTGAGAAAAAGGTCCTTATCTTTTTACCGTGGTGAAAACGAGCCATTTTCGATGGGCGATCACTCTGCAATGGCGGATCGCGTTAGAAATATTATTGTTCCAGTCGTTAATTAGTCGGGACCCTCGACCATCACGCAGACCCCCTTTTGTTTACATCCGGGTCCTCGTCGAGGCGTCTACAGCTCTAAACATATCAGCGTAAACGGTAAGAAAGGTGGCACTCTGGCACTTGATGTGTTAAGTAAAATATATATTTTTTTAATAGTGAAAATAGCAGATCAATATGCTCAGCTATTTTTGCAATTTGTTGTACAAAAGTAGGATAGTATAAAGTTTACAGGGCTTAAAGAGGTGGTGCCATGGTTTTGCACTTTTTCTGTTTTTCATGTGTCTATGAGGTTGATAGAACTTCATTAAGCCCCCTGGTGGTGTTTTTATGGTGTTTTATGTCTTCTCTGACTATTTTGAGTTTCTTCCTGGAGGCTGAAACCTTGAGGGTCAAACGTGCCAATAGAAAAACAGCCATTTAATGACACAGTAAAAATATACCCTCCCCCTCATTATCATAACACAACAGGTGTGTGCATGAGGAGGATGAGGGACTAGGACAGGTGGGTGGTGCTAAGGTGGTGGAGGAGGTGGTAAGGTGAGAACCAGGTATACTTAATGAACTGGAGGCGTGCCCACATAAAAACATAATTTTAACACTTTCTGTACACTTTTTTGAAAAAATCTTCCTCCTAGTTAGTATAACCATAATACTGATGATTATGTTTTGGGGGGGGGGAATCACTGAAAATCACTGCACCCCGTCTTTTAGGCGAGGAATAAGAAGAATAAAGTGGAAGTTACGTGTGGTTGCAGGTGTACACTTGGCCAAAAAAACATTAAAAACATTTTTGGCCCTTAAAAAAAAAAAGAAAAAAAAAGAAATTCGACTAAGAGACACACAGTCGACTCGGACCCCCCGCGACTAACCAGTCGACTATTCGACTTAAGGTGGACATACACTACGAGATAATCGGGCTAAAAAACAACCCTCACGAGTATCGGGGGGGCGTGTCTACCCCAGCCTAGATCGGGGGCGAAACTCGGGCATAAACATCGTCTAGTGTGAGGGTTCAAAGATCCAATCTGAACCCTCCCGAGTTGCTCACAAGACGATCGGGGCCACTCCGATCACGTTCAAAATAGTTTGATATTTCGAGTGAAAAACCCTCCCCTCGGGTGAACCCCCCCTCCCCCCTTTTTTGACATCGTCAAAATCATTTTCAAAAATGTTTGATATTTATCTGGATCGCTACTGTATGGAACACCTGGCGCAGGTCGGACCGAGAGAAACCCGCAATGCCACACACACACACACACACACACACACACACACACACACACACACACACACACACACACACACACACACACGTTGTTTATGTAGGATGGACAATCATGTGTGCTGCGGTGGATCCATGTTTTATATTAAAATACATTATTTTGATAATGATTTTATGATTTTCATTTTAAAATATGGACTGACAGTCCTATAGCTATAATGTCCATAGAGAATATATCCCCACCTGAAAGATGCTTATTAAACTTTATAACTTGCCTGGTACCATGCATGCTTCATCTTGCCGTCTAAAATTATATTCCTTGGCTTGCAAACAGCCAAAACGTGTGTAGCCGATGAAACACAATGGCTTTGCATTGATGACACCAGGTATAAGAAACTCATGAGCACACTGGCCAATACAAACTAATAGGCGAGTGCGCTCTGGTGCGCAATTTCCGAACGCACTGCTGCTGTCCAATGTGTCCAAATTCATCTTTAAATGCCCTGTTTTCAGCACTGTCACATATCTTTTACACATATATTTTATAGTCTTTATACCAGGAGTCTTCAACGTTTTCAGGCCAAGGACCCCCTAGCTGAGAGAGAGACGAAGGGACCCCCTCCTCTATATTGTATAAAATTGTGTTTCAGATTAAACTTTTTTTGTTTACTTGGTCAGCTCTTTTTCCCCCTCTACACCTATATATCTCTTTGCCAAAAATAGCCGATCTACACAACGCCTCGCAGTGCAAGGCGTTGTGAGCTTGTAGATCTGCTATTTTTGGCTAAAGTTCTCCTCAGAAAAGGGATGCCAGGGTTCAAGTGGTTAACACACAACACACAAAGATTTGGCGGACCCCCTGTAGTAACTCTGAGGACCCCCTAGGGGTCCCGGACCCCCTGTTGAAGACCCCTGCTTTATACTTTTGGATAGTGTCATTTCTCTTGTTAACTAGCAGATTAATGTTTAGCGATCTCAAGCAGTCTGTCTCTCTCAAGTAGCAGCTGCAATCCATCCAGTAACGACCAATTTATGCTTCGACGTACAACGGTCAGTGCATGGTGGGAAAAGTACTCAGATATTTTACCTAAGTAAAAGTATCAATACTCGGTTACAAATAAAAGTCCGGAATTCAAAATTGAGTAAAAGCACAAAAGTATTAGTATAAAAATGTACTTAAAGTAGCCTACCAAAAGTAAAAGTACTAATATTTGAAAATAGCAGATCTACAAGCTCACAATGTGTTGCGATGCGATGCATTGTGAGCTTGTAGATCGGCTATTTTCAAATAGCCCTATGTAGGCCTATACAATAGGGCTAAAGTGGTTTTATAATATAATAATTGATAATAGCAAAGTAACTAGTAACTAAAGTTTTCAAATGATTGTAGTGGAGTAAAAGTACAATATTTGCCGTTGGGGTGTAGAAGTAATACAATAGTACTGAAAATTGGCAATACTCCAGTAAAGTAAAAATACCTACACATTGTACTTAAGTGCAGTACTTGAGTACATGTACTTTGTTACTTTATTACAACGGTGTTGCGCCCCGAATATATGCAATCTGCGCTTCAGTGTGAGCTTGTGGATTTGCAAAGCGATCCTGATGAATCATGCTTAATAATGTGACGTTGTAGCCTACGTCTGGCATTGCGGGGTATAATGAGAATAAAAGTAAAATCATTCAAATTATTGAATGATTATGATGAGGACGGTAGGCTTTGCTACATGGTCAGTCTTGGAGGGGGGGGGGGGAACCGCTCGTTTACGGTTTATTATGCCACCTAATAGCTTACATTTTGATTCATTCTCTGTGAGAGAGTATCACAAATGTGTGCCAAATATATAAGGCGTTCTGTCTTGACTCTTGGGAGTTCCAGTACATTTGTTAACTATCCATTTCATAAATTAGCCTTTCATTATGTTCTGGCCCACCATCTAATGCTTAATAGAAAAAAAACTTTCATGTTGGTGCACCCTTCATAGTTCTTAAATCAAAAACATTTTGCAAAATGAATTTTGCAAAATGTTGCAAGGGAAGTCTCTGTGCCAGCCAGGATTATTTTGTTCTTCATCGCACAATGGTTTCGAGTGGTTAACATTATGCGATATTAGCTGTAGAATACAACTCTCGTAGACGTATTTATGATTCTGACGTTTTCAATCTACGAGAGTTGTAGGGTTCACCCCCATGGACACAGGGACTTTCTGCACTATGCCCCGCAGACACTCCAAACATGTACAAATTGAAAATAAAGGTGCTTACCCCCACGCAGCAAATGTTAACTATCACTACGGGGTAGTAGTTTAATGTAATAATCCATATCTTTCAATAAAGAAGTGTTTAATGCCGTCTGTGGCTGATTCTGTCGGAAGTTCCCAATGGGCGGTAGTGACGCGCCCATCTGGTGAAACCCGGAATTACACTCAATGTAAACAGGAAGTAAGCGTGGGTGATAAAATGGCATTCGGCCACGGACGGCATTAAAACACTTCTTTATTGAAAGATATGGATTATTACATTAAACTACTACCCCGTAGCGAGAGTTAACATTTGGGGCGTGGGAAAAAGCACCTTTATTTTTTAATTTGAGTGTCTACGGGGTATAGTGCTGAAAGTTTCTGTGTCCATGGGGGGTGAACCCTACAGCTCTCGTAGATTGAAAACGTCATAATCATAAATACGTCTATGAGAGTTGTATTCTACAGCTAATGCGATATACAAGACCACAAGTAGCCTACCGCGAATGAGACGCGTTGTGAGCTTGTAGATCTGCTCTGATGCGGTGCACTGTGTGTGTGTGTGTGTGTGTGTGTGTGTGTGTGTGTGTGTGCGTGCGTGCGTGCGTGCGTGCGTGCGTGCGTGCGTGCGTGCGTGCGTGCGTGCGTGCGTGCGTGCGTGTGTGTGTGTGCGCGCGCGCGCTCCGCTGCTCAGGAGCGCAGCTGACTGTCGGAGAAAAACACTGAATTGACATATGAAAATGTACGGATTGTAATGTGTAACTTTATTTAATATCAAAATAATATAGGCTACTGATATAATATCTTATATAATTATAATTATTAATAATTCATAATTTATATTTTTATTTATATTTTAAATATATTTTCCTATTTATTATTGCTGTTCGGGCAAGCCCGAGAATCTGGATAGAATCTTGTAATGTGAGATGCCCCCGATGTTTTTAATCGTGTAGTGTGTGCATGTTAAGATAATCTGATAAGAGAATCTTTAAAGATTATCTTGTAGTGTGTGATGATACCCGATTTAAAAATCGTTAATATTAAGATTATCTCGTAGTGTATGTCCACCTTTAGTCGAGGTCAGGCCTACCGTCTTTAAATGGTTACGAAAATGTCTTTAAGTCCTGCAATTACAAGTCCTGCATTAGCCAGTGGAATTGGGATGTCATGTCATGCAGATGTCAGCCAAGCCATTCCAAGTTCTACAAAGTGCAGCTGGAACTCGAACGATCCCGCAGATGAGCCGGGAGACCGTGGGCCACCGCAGTCACTCTCAATGGGGGATGTGCATGGCCTTACATGTAGGCCTATGCCTGGCTGAGATTTGTCGCACCGCTAACAGTAGATGAGATAGAGTATTGTAACGTGGGAACAAGTGTCACCCAGCCTATTCCCCGCCATTATAATCAGCCTATTGTGTGTGTGCTTGTTCGGTGCTGTGTGTTCTTGGCTCTCAGCCACAGAGAGTTCTTTTCTGTTCAGCCCGCATGCTAGTCAGTTGTCTTTCGGTTTCTAATGTGTATGTTCGTAGAGTGAATTATCCTCTGTCTGTGCCAGGGACTACCGATCGACAGCCAAATACTGTATTACAGTGAGTGCAGTTATGTATGTGTATGCAGTGTGTGTAAACAGCCACAGTGTTGACACCGTGAGATTTCTGAGCTCACGGTATTTAATTATTTATTTTAATATATATATATGTGCAAATTGTGCATATTATGTGCAACTCCACTCGCACGAGTCGCGACTCGTCACGAGCTCACAACGCGAGAGACACAATAAAACATTTCACTTCATGTCTCCACTCCCAGTCCCACTCCCCACTCAATAACATAATCCAATATCACAGCTGCAGTAGAATGAAAAGGCGTTTCCTACCTGTGTGCTGCCATTGACACAAAAAAAACAGATCCATTGGTTGGCGTCTTCGTTAAGTCCAACCAGCACTGAGCAGCAGCAAAAAAAAAAAAAAAAGGTAGTCCCCAATATAAATACGACGCGCGGTCCCAGTCCAGGAAGCGAGAAAAAGCATGGCAGAAGCAGACAATGAACGCCCCAAATCCGCAGATTCACCTCTTTATCCTCCACACAAGAGGATTCGTTCATTAGTTTGGGAGTATTTTGGCTACCCAAAACAGTTGGATGGTTCCATTAAGGATGACGGGGAACCAACTTGCAAGATCAGCGGATACGTCCAATCTGTCCAGCCATCTGCGCGACCGCCATCCAACAGAATATAAACAGATGAAATCCAAGGTAAGATCAATAAATCCACCGCTGTAGCCTACTACGACCGTGTTTCATTCATTTACTACTCCTACTGTTATCTATCTGCATGTCGCGGTCATTCTACGGAGAACGGCAGAGTTGTTCAAAAGTGCAGATCTACAAGCTGCTTTGTTCACTAGTAGATCTGTTTTTTTGGCCCACAGCAGTGACATCATGCCAAAGCGCAACCCGAATTAGACTATTATTTTCATATTGTAGAATCTGTAATAGCAGAGGCAGTAACAAACATACTTTAGATCTTCACAGAAGGTCTCTACAATACATATATATATATATATATATATATATATATATATATATATATATATATATATATATATATATATATATATATATATATATATATATATATATCAAAAAGTATTTTGTGACTGAAAAAAATAATAATGTAAATTAATTAATAATTACATTTAAAATCACAATTTACTATTTTACTCAATTCATTCATTTGATAGGCTAATAACATATAACTATGAGGAAGTATATCTAGTCTGTTTGCATTTATTTTAAGCGTTTAGCTGAAATATAAATTAATTAATAATAATTACATTTGAAATCACAATTTACTATTTTACTCAATTCATTCATTTGATAGGCTAATAACATAACTATGGGGAAGTATATCTAGTCTGTTTGCATTTATTTTAAGCGTTTAGCTGAAATATAAATGAATTAATAATAATTACATTTAATAAAATATAACTATTTCGGGTTGCATTTATTTCAAGCTTTTAGCTGACTCTTAAGCATAAACCAAACCAAATAGAAGTTGTATTACTTTACATAGTGTAGGCATATGCATTTCAATATTTTGATCTCTTGTATGGAAATGGTTATTTTAAAATATACTAATTCAACTGTTTTTCTATTAGGAGGATGCAGCTAAAAGTACCACCAGCAGTGGCAGTGGCACCAGTCAGACCTCTATCCAAGACTCCTTTGCCAAGGGTGTGAAATATGCTCCAACATCGAAGCAAGCAACGGAACTCAATCAAGCCACAGCATATTTTATAGCAAAATATATGTTACCCTTCCAAGTGGTCGAAAAACCTGGATTCCTAGCACTGATGAAGAAAGCGGCCCCACTGTACAATGTACCAAGTAGAAGTTTCTTTGGCGACAAAGAGATTCCCAGAATGTACAAATAATTGCGAGCAACTGTGCAAAAGAAGGTGTCAGATGGGGTTTGGTTTTCAACGACCACAGACCTGTGGACCAGCAACAGTGGAGGCGGTGAACCTTACATTAGTTTTACAGTCCACTATCTCTCCTCGGAATGGCAGCTTATGTCTCACTGCTTAGAAACCATGTATTTGCCAGAAGACCACACACATGCCAATTTTATCGAGATGGTAGAGAATTTGAACATAAATATGGAAAATGTTGTCTGCTTCACCACAGATAATGGCCGGGTTTCCCAAACGAATTTGAGCTCGTGCGTAGCCTAGAAGCTGCGTAAAAGCCTCCACGCACCTGCGCAGTAGCAACCCCGCCACGCACTATCTTTGTTAGTAGCAGCTGTGTGTGCCCAACGTGCCATCTAAACTGGCTTCAGGAGATACCATCGTCGTAGGTTCTCGTTACGTGTGTGCTAAAACTACATTCGTGAGACAGCATGCACGTGAAGACCTCCTGGACGAAGTCTACGTAAAGCCTACATGAACTACGTAGTGCTGTCCTACACTACACAGCAGTTTAAACACCCTTTGCGAAAGTGAAATGGATCATGAAAATACCAGAGCCAACTGTCAGATGTCCTGAAGCAGTCCACTCCAAATACAACTTTTGAATAATATATTTATGAATTAAATTACAGTGAGGTGACATCTGCAAGGTAAATAAAACACTAAAGTGTCCCCATTATGCAAGTAAATTAAATATACTTAAAATACCAAAAGTAAAGGAATGCAGAATGTCCCATTTCCCAAATTTAATATGTATTAAAATCTTTTGAAAATAGCAGATCTACAAGCTTGTGAAGCATTGTGAGCTTGTAGATCTGCTAGTTTCATTTTTGAACCATTCATAAACATGGCGAGCGCAACAGCTGTCACTTTGTGAGAGGAACTGGGGACTTTCATCATAACGTTTAACTATAAAACTTCAAAATTAAGGAAACATGTTTAGCTCAGCATCATTTATATACCTTTAGTTAACTTGGCATATGCTTAATATTTTTATCAGACGATCGGATCATCCGTGAGAGTACAATTTGTAAACTTCGGGTTCATGCATAGAGGACGAAGCAGCGTAGCCCTGGTTCAGAGCGTTAGTGAGTTCCCTCTAACGCCCTGGAAGACCCCTCGCTCTGCGCTTGTACAAGGAATTCCGCTGCCATGCGAGTGCTCAAGAGTAGTGAAAATAAACAAAACCATTTCGCTACTCACCAAAGCAAAGGCTGTTTTGTGTTGTTGAAAGTCTATTCTTGGAGGTGGGAAGCCTCTCAGCACCCCAACTACTCTGTAAAATACACTTTTTGGGCAGCAAATAAAATATGTCAGCGAGACGGAAATTATTTTTATTTACTCCACAGTGCCCTCTATAGATCTGGAGGATTGAACTTACCATTAACCAAAATCTGTAGAGGGCACTGTGGAGTAAATAAAAATAATTTCCGTCTCGCTGACATATTTTATTTTCTGCCCAAAAAGTGTATTTTACAGAGTAGGTGGGGTGCTGAGAGGCTTCCCACCTCCGAGAATAGACTTTCAACAACACAAAACAGCCTTTGCTTCTGTGAGTAGCAAAATGGTTTTGTTTATTTTCACTACTCTTGAGCACTCACTAACGCTCTGAACCAGGGCTAGAAGCAGCGCAGCCGCCCGCCCTACCCAAAAGAACAGATATGCAAGCTATAGACACGGCATGTCGCAGTGCGTTGACAGCGTGTGTGTGTGTGTGTGTGTGTGTGTGTGTGTGTGTGTGTGTGTGTGTGTGTGTGTGTGTGTGTGTGTGTGTGTGTGTGTGTGTGTGGGTCGGTCTTTTCATAGATCTATTTCGCTACGATGGGTGTTACTAGCGCCCCAGGGTGCTCGTAACAAACTGCTTCGTAGGACAGCACTGCAGGGCTACGCCTCTCCCAGGAGTAGGAGGAGAGTAGGATACGCCATTCTGTCTCCTGAATGTAGTTTTAGCAGACACGTAACGCCGTGGACGTGGGAACCGATAGCACGTAGGGCACAACCAGCTGCTACTAATGAGGGTAGAGCGGAGGTTTCGCCGGGTCCCAGGCTCTTACGCAAGCTGCGTAGGCTATGCATGACCTGAAATCTACGTGCCTGCTATGATACTGCGCAGCCTGTGTGGACGCACGTAAGACCCGTCGTACAACCTGCGCAGGATCTCAACGCAGCGTCTCTGCGAATCTCTTTGGGAAACGCGGCCAATGGCTCCAACATGAAGAAGGCATTTGAAGAGAGCTCTTGGGAGTGGTTAAGCTGCTTTGGCCATAACCTCAACCTGGCCATTTCCAAGGCCCTGAATATTCCGAGAGTAAAGGATGCAGTCAGGTCCTCCAGACACGTGGTACAGGCTTTTCACGAAGTTGGAAAAAGAAACGGGCGTTCAAGCAAAAGCAGTTCGGTCTGAAGCTGGTGACAAAGCTCGGTGACAAAGCTCTGATCCATGATGTGGTAACCAGGTGGGGCTCCACCTTCAAAATGGTGCAAATATTCCTGGATCAGAAGGATGCAGTCTCTGCTGTTTTGAGTACAGACAGGAACGCACACATCAATACCTTGGAGGACCTCAGCCAGCTCCTTTCCCCCTTCATGACTTCTCAGATGCCCTTGCCTCAGAAAAAAGGGTCACCAATCACCATATCAGCTCTGAAACCCATATTGGAGCACATCACCACAGAGATTCTTCTAGATCGTGATGAAGATGCTGTTCTCACCAAACAAATGAAGCTGGCAATGAGAGCTGACTTGGAAGCACGGTATTCAGAAAATCATCAGCGAATCATGGATCTCTGTTGTTTCCTCGATCCAAGATTCCAGGCTAGGTTATCTGCCAATGTAGAAGACACAAAGAAGATCTGCACTGAAGAGGCCATGAAGCTCATCCGTCTCACAGCAGCACCATCAGGTATGTTCCAAATGCCAAAAACACAATAAAAGTACAATTATTTGTATGACAAATTAATTTTCAACAAACAATTTATGATTGTGAATTTGTGATTGTCCCCAGCAGCACCAGGAGGAGCTTCTCTGGAAACAGCAGGACTTGCAAGCAGTGAGGCTGAGGAGGATGCCAGCCATGCCAGGCCTGGCAGCAGCATGAAAACCCTTTCAGCAATCCTGAAGCACATCACCACCACACGAGCAACAAGCCAGGATGACAATCCTGGAGCATCTGCAAGTGGAGTCATGATGTCAACCTCCCAGAGCCAAGAGCAGAAGGTGACGATGGAAATCAACCTATACATGTCCCTGCCACCCCACAATTCAGATGATGATCCCTAGAGTGGTGGAATTCCAACAAACGGCAGTTTTCACTCCTAGCTAATGTAGGAAAGAAATTCTTATGCATCCCTGCCACAAGTGTACCATCTGAGAGGGCATTTAGCACCAGCGGGCCGGGCACATCCTCTCTCCCCAAAGGTCATGACTTAAAGTAGAAAAGGTCAACATGCTGTCCTTCTTGCATCACAACCTGCCCTAACCCCTAACCAAATATGTTCATGGTTTGTGTGTGTGCAATGTGTGCGTATCCTGCGTTATAGTTCTCATATTGGGTCATATTTGTATTTTGTTACTGTTAATGTGTACACTACAGTAGAGTTCTTTAATAGCCTTTACAGGGCTCAGGTTTAACAGGTTTACTGACCTCTCAGGTTTAAAATGTTTTGTATCTTTTATGGCAGTCCAACTGTTAGTTGCTGTCAAAATAATTCTTCTTTTATAGATAGATGACCATAATATACTGTGTTTGAGCTAAATTCTGGTCTGGTCTGGTGTACCGTGTACAGTACACAGACAGTCACAGCTGTCACACACACACATTTTGCTTAAATAAAGCAATGTTTTTAGCGGTGCCAACCGCTCTACATTTGACCGTGTGTGTTTGTCTGTATGTCCGAGCACGGCATAAGCAGCTGCGGCTGATTAAACACAAACAGGACACAGTGCAACACATGCGCCACTTAAAGGCGTGCGCGTGCGCACACACACACACACACACACACACACACACACACACACACACACACACACACACACACACACGCACACACACACACACAAATTAAAAGTAAATAGAGTACAAATATTTAAAAGTAAATACCTTGAGTAAAAATACTTAAGAGTACTTATATTGAGTAAAAATACTTAAAAGTACTCAAAATGAGTAAAAATACTTAAAAGTTAAAAAAAAAAAAAAAAAATACTTAAAAGTTGAAAAATATAGTAAAAATACTTAAAAGTTGTAAAAATTTGTAAAAACTACTTTAAAGTAAATAAAGTGACAAAAAATAATTTAAAGTTTATACATTGAGTAACAATACTTAAGAGTACTTAAGTTGAGTAAAAATACTCAGTAGTACTCAAATGAGTAAAAATACTTAAAGGTTGTTAAAATTAGCAAAAATGCTTAAACATAGTGAAAATGAGTAATTATACTTAAAAGTTGATAAAAACTGTACAAATACTCTTTTAGTACCGCCTCAATACCAGCACCCACACATCAAATAGAGTAGTACCGTCTGAATGCCAGCGCCCACACATCAAACTGTACACCGCGGTATTTTTTTAATACCGTACCGTACCTTTTTTTTATGTGCCGTGAAATACCGTAGTAACCGTACACCGCGGCATTTCTTTTTAATACCGTACCGTACTTTTTTTTTCATATGCCGTGAAATACCGTAGTAACCGTACACTGCGGTATTTTCTTTTATACCATACCGTACTGTAAAATCTCACACCGTTGCATGCCTATGACGAGTACTGTAACCTGCCGTTCTGCCAGTGAAACGTCCTGACTGTGTATTCCTTGTCCTGGCATTATTCCACCCACTCGCCTCCAACACCACACAAAGTATCCAAAGTAAGTCCACCACAGTATGTTTGTTTGTTTCAGAGAGAGAGCGTGTTTGTGTGTCTTTTTCTTTGTGTTTGTCTGTATGATACAGTATGTGTGTGAGTAAACTTAAGCTAGCATTGCTGAGACTAAAGGTTAGCACTGGGACTGCACCGAACATAGTCATTAAGGAACTCCAAAATCGAGTGGGAGAGGGAGTGTGTTGTGTGTGTCAGAGTGCAGGCGTGCACGCCTGTCTACATGCATGGCCTCGCCATGTTGCACATGCAAGGGTCGTGATCTTTAGCTAGCGCCGCTCAAGTTGTTTAAGCCGCTAAAGGTCACTCTGTGGGAGACAGCCAATAACCACCAGACAAAACACTCCAGCGATAACAGCCAAGTAGCTCTGCAAGGATTAAATGTCACCAGAGCAGAATAAACAAACACAGTTTGAGACCTGATGAGTCTTTACATTTGATATGAGCCCAATGACTCATTATTAGAGGAGTGGTGATCTGTGTCTGACACAGGCATATAGTTTAAACAGCCTTTCTGACTGTTTCACACTGATGTGTGGTTTCCTTATATGCTGCTCTTTGAGAAATGTGCTTTACAAAGGAAATGCATTATTACTACTGCTATTATTATTATTTTATTACGAGTTAGCAGTCCCCAAGAAATCAAATTATACTTTTCCCGATAACAAACCTGGGGTGTCCAAATCTGTTAAAATCCTTCTACCCTAGCAAACATGCTGGACATGGACATAACGTCACGGACACAACTTCAGCTTTTACCACGGTCTGTCCATGGGACAAAAAACTGATATCCATATATGGCCATATCAGTTTGATCACTGGATCAACGTACTGTAGCTGTGAGGGCCGCAACCCGGCCCGATCTCTAGATGTTATTCAGAGGACCATAACCAGGAAGAGGGTAATACTCATTGCAGGGAGTAGAATAAAGTATTTAAACTTTCTAAACTGTAAGCCGTAGGCTAAAGTAGAAGCACTTCAAGGTTCAAGGTTCAAGGTTGTACTTTATTGTTACATCTTGTGTACAGGTACATAAGAGTAAAACTTATTTTGGTTTGGCTTCCTTCAGACAATGCAGCAGCATAGACAATAACAGCAACATAATAGTGATAGAAATCGTAACATGATTTAAAGAAAAGAAAGACAGATTCCTCTAGCTTTGCTGACACAGCGTTCGTCGTACAGGGCTTGGATGGGGGGGAGATCGCATCCGCTGATGCGTTCGGCTGTCCGCACAACCCTCTGCATTGAGGTTGAGGTTGGTGCAGCTGCCATACCAGGCAGTGAAGCAGCCAGTCAGGATGCTCTCTGTGGTGCCTCTGTAGAAAGCTCTTTTGGACCCATGTCAGTTTTCTGAGAAAGTAGAGGCGTTTTTGTGCTTTCTTCACCACTCGCTCTGTCTGCACTCTGCACTGCCCAGGTGAGATCTTCAGTGATGTGCACCCTCAGGAATTTGAACTCTCTGACCCTCTCCACTGCAGCGCCCCCGATCTGGATGGGAGAGTGGTCTCAGGGATGCCTCCTGTAGTCAAAGACTAGCTCTTTTGTTTTGTCAACGTTGAGAGCCAGGTTGTTCTCCTGGCACCATTGTGCCAGGTTCTCCACTTCTCTCCTGTAGGCTGTTTCATCATCGTTCGTGATCAAGCCTATCACTGTGGTGTCATCTGAAAACTTGACCACGTGGTTGGAGCTGAACAAAGCCACGCTGTCGTACGTGTACAGGGAGTAGAGAAAGGGGCTCAAACACATTCCTGGGGGCTGTGCTGAGGGTCAGGGGGGCAGAAGTCATTGTTCCCATCCGCACCACCTGACGTCGTACTGTCAGGAAGTCGAGAATCCAGAAGTGAGGGGGATAAAGCACTGTCTTGGGGGGGGTTAGAATCAGTGAGAATTCTCAAACCCTGCCATAAATCTTTGCTGTTAATTGAGCTTTTACCCCTTTTGCGGTTTTCAGTGTTTTGCGAAGAGCATAGTATGTTCCCTTGGTTCGCGTGTTTCTCCTCCTCATCTCCAGATCTGAATCTAATGTCTCTCTGTTTTATGGCCCCACGCACAGTTCTGTTTAACCATTGGCTTGTCGTTTGGATTGTACGGACAGTACACTGTCAGCATAGTCAATGTTTCCCTCGCTGCCTCTCTAAAGATTGGCCAGTCCATTGACTCAAAATAGTCCTGTAGAACAAAGTGGTGGGGTCTGTTTGATCTTTTGTCTATAGGCAGGCATGAGAAAGACAGACGAATGATCAGATTTACTAAAAGCTGGTAAATCACTAGTCTTCATGGGTACACTTTTGGGTACACTTTTGGGTAATTTGGGGTAATTTATGGTACTTTGGGGTATGACCCGTAATTCACGGCCAGCATAGGATGTCATAAAATCTATGATGGCTTATATAGTAATTCCCCTGGTTCTGAAGTTGCATTTATTTTATAATCATTTTAATACTAGAAATTTGCCCGCAGGCTTTACAGAGGAGTTGACATACAACTCATAATTTTGAGATTTATTTCACAACATTTTCAGACAAAGGACCACACTACATTGAGTACTGCTCTCAATTAATTCAAGCTTTTGGTCCATCATCAGATGTGTGGACTATACATTTTGAAAGAAAAAAAAAGTTGTTCATCACTCAATTTCAAGAGCAAAGGCCATAGAGCTTTAATCAGGCCTAAAAAAAATTGTCCGACCCGGCCCGGTAAAAAAACTGTTCTGAGCCTGACCCGAAGCCTGAGAAATATGTGACAAACTGGGCCCAGCCCAAGAGCCCGGCATTTTTATGAACAGCAGCAGCCTTTTTATCTTCATTAAATATTATTGGCTATTATTATTCATGAAAAACAAGAATTCTACGTTTTCACAACTAGCAGTTACGCTCATTCTGTTAAAGTGACTGTCCCACTCAGCAGTTATCGATCGGATTAACATATTCATTTGGAATGCGCAATGCCTTCCATGTGAGGAGGAGCGCTGATTAGTGACAGACTGACAGCTGCTGCAGCACTGCATTTACTCTGTATTTAAGCAGTCACACCTGGCCTGAGTCAATTTGGACTGGCGTAAATACACACCTGTGTCACCCCCACACACGTTCAGGCGGAGGCCATTTTTCATACAGTGTATGCTACATCAAAAGCATGGCAAGCAGTGTTCCCAGAAATAAATAACTTCTTGATCCTAACACTTGGCATCTGTCCATACTCATACACCTTACATTTAGCTACCACCAACTTTTTCAAGCCATCTGTTGAAATTAATGTCTGTGATAGTTGCTTTATTTCCTGAAAATGTGCAAAATGATCTTTAATCCAGGAAGCCCAGCAGAACACAGTCCTTGTAGCATCTTCTTCCAGGCAAGTGCTATTATGGTCATTTTGGTTGGATCCGGGCAGGGCTTCCATGACCTCATGGTATAATGAGCATCTTAGAACTCTGTAGCAGCAATTTGTTCACCCTTTCACTCACACAGTTGTCTTGCAGATTCAGAGGCAAGCAGTTTGAGAGACAGCGTGATCCCAAACCGACTTGGCGGTTCGCCCCTCCTGGAGAAGTTTACTACACTTGAACCGCAAATACAATTCTGAATGTCAAACACTGTGTCATACATGGGAGTGTGTAATGGCATAAAAGTCAATAGAACAAAAGAATAGGGGAAAACTCAAACATTGACGAGGAGGCAAATTTGCACAAAAATCATGTTTTAATTTGTTTCAGGCCAGGAAACAAAAGGATTTCAACATCGCAACAGGATTGTCTTCAATGCAGATGCTGTTAGGAAGTTAACTTCAAATGAGAGACCAGATTACCTTCAAGAATTAAAAATGTTTGACTACGGGACCGCAGTGGGAGATCGTAGATTTAGGTAACCAAACCAGACCACCACACACCAGCCTCCATTAATGTTTATATGCATTAATCAATCTCTCCATAAACGTTTATATGATGACAGCCTCAGGCTATCTACTGTATCTCTCATAAACGTGGTGTCACGGCTCTCGGCCAAGGACCACGGCAGGACTTCTTTATTTTGCAAAACAGCAGTGTGTGCGTCTCCACTATCAGTGGGCGCTGCTGCTCGGGGGTTAAATAAAAACCCAAACTTATTCCAATCATGACTGATTAGTGTCATTCAACAATGTGTTGAATGAAACAGACAGCGCTTAGGCTATATATTATTCAATTCATGAATCAGGTTTTCGTTTGGGATACAGCTTTACTTTTACTTTACTAAATTAAAAAAGAAGATGCATGTTTAAATTTTTTTCTTCCCCAGACCGCATTCTTCTGACATAGTGTGACACATTATAGTTGACTGGACTCACGCAGTTACGAATGTGGTCATATTTTTGTTTTATTTGTGTCATATTTTGTTATTGGATGTGTCTGTGTCAGGTATCGGGTCTGTGCCCTGTGTATGCAAATAGCGTGTACCATTCCCACGCATAATAAGCATGTGTGCTGTGTAGCTGTGTGCTGAATCCACTTCATATGTTGGAGAAGTTCCTCTTCTCTGCCTTATTCCGCTTCTTCATGTCGAAAAACAGTTGTGTCGAGGCTGCACCGCATTTATCAACAACAGACAAATCTCACGCTGGAATTGACAGGGTACACCTGCGTGATAAATCTCACGTGGACGTGGGCGTAAGCTAATTCCTGGGATCGAAATTAAGCTGGTTTGTACGCTCCGTTGATAAATGAGGGCCATTGAGCGCACCAAGCACCAACTAAAGGTATTTTTATTTTAATTTTTTATATACCAAGCACTATTGATGTGGCACTGGTTTATAGACATCCCATGATGGAACATTGATTCCATCGTTCCATCATGGGATGTTTGGACCTCAGACATCATGTAGCCATTCTATGACGTCAGTCATCTATGACTCCATCCATGACCTCCGATATACACATATGGACGTCTACATCATGAATACATCATCAAGAGTGTATATAAGGAACACCTCACAGAGCATCAACTCTGTACCTGGCAAGAATCATTATTATATAGGGAACCAAGCAAAATTTAAGGGTCTGGTGAGGAGGTTCAATATTATTTAAAATGTTTTTGACAAGAGCGGAATATGACCGGGGGGTCAATACCTTCTCCCCTGAAGGAAGATTATTTCAGGTTGAATATGCGATTGAAGCAATAAAGCTGGGATCCACAGCCATAGGCATCCAGACATCAGAGGGCGTGTGCTTGGTTGTAGAAAAGAGGATCACCTCTCCTCTGATGGAGCCCAGCAGCATCGAAAAGATTGTGGAGATCGATTCGCACATTGGTTGTGCCATGAGCGGCTTGATAGCTGATGCTAAGACTCTCATTGACAAAGCAAGAGTGGAAACACAGAACCACTGGTTTACTTACAATGAGACGATGACTGTGGAGAGTGTGACTCAGGCCGTGTCCAAACTTGCACTCCAGTTTGGAGAAGAGGATGCAGAAGCTGGAGCCATGAGTCGGCCCTTTGGTGTAGCACTTCTCTTTGGGGGACTAGATGAGAAAGGACCCCAGCTGTACCACATGGATCCATCTGGCACATTTGTGCAGTGTGATGCGAGGGCCATTGGCTCTGCCGCCGAGGGAGCTCAGAGCTCACTACAGGAGGTCTACCATAAGGCCATGACATTAAAAGATGCCATCAAGGCCTCTCTCACCATTCTGAAGCAGGTGATGGAAGAGAAGCTCAATGCCACCAACATCGAGCTGGCCACAATGGAACCAGGGAAGACCTTCCACATGTATTCCAAAGAAGAGATGGAGGATGTCATCAAGGACATATAGAGCATCAACGACATAGAGAGCAAAGGAAGGACTGGAGTCGCATTCTGACCTCTGGAAATAAATCCTGCCCCCGAGCATTTCCAAGGACCAACACATCAATGTTGGATGCATCGTCATCCTATGTTAACCACATACACTTCATTGACCGGAGTCTGTACTAGCTGGTCCCCTCCCCTTTTCACTCTAAACCAAAGTCTTTGCCATTTTTTTAAATCTACAAGCTCACAATGTGTTGAATTGTAGCATGTGAGCTCAGCCATTTTATACAAATGTTTGCCTATTATCATGTAGGGAATACGGAGAGAGTTCATGTGGTTAAGTATTGAATTTGTAACCAGGGGTGATGTTCAAAAACATATGAATAAAATATTAAATACATTTATAAGATTGAACATTCAGAAGTTTTTGTTTTATTTTATTGCATTAAAATATTAAGGAAGAAACATAAACTTGATTCAGCACTGCCATGCAGATCTTTGTACGTTGTGGACCAATGTAACATCCACCGCTCACCAATTGCCTGAGACCTGCCTAGCCCCTGTTTCACCTAGGCTTATTATAACAGAAGGATAGGGTAGAAAGAGTCACTTAACTTGGTCCTGCATTCCAGCAGGCAGATTTGTCGGGCACTGGGAAGCACATTGGAGCCGGAAGTTCCACAGAATGCATTGAAGTCAATGGAGCCTGCAGTACAAGTAGATTAATAAATACTATATTTCACTGATTGCCACCTGCATTAAATAATCTGTTCAGGCTAATACAAGAAGCCATATAACATTTTCTGGTCTCTTGTTTTCCGATGTTCTATATCATTTTATTGGTCTGACGAGCACAGAGTGAGTTTCCAGGCTGTCTAGCCTGGAAACCTGATGATGAATCTGCCAGAGCAAATACTGCCCAGTCAGAATCTCACTCTGATGTCTTTAGATGCCTCAATAAAATTATTTTCCTGAACCGATTATCTGACAAAGGTCGTAATCATTCATAAATATATATATAGTGTTTATTCATAAGCTCTCAGTTCAAGGCAAGACTTGGCAAATATATTTGTATAGAACAAGGCAATTCAATGAGCTTTACCCAAATCATCAAGTAAAGAAAACATTATAAAGAAAGAAAAGGGTGGGGAAAAAAAGTTTAAAAAATGTATCTGCTTAATAGAAAACACCTATTCAGGACACAAGAGCACAAAACACAATATAAAATAGTAAGACCAAAAAAAAATACAGAACAATGAGAGTAAAGGTTAAATACAGTAACCTGACTCTGCCAGATGGAAGAATCTTGCGTCACATTTTGTTTCACAGGCTACTTCCATCTGGGACCTCGGTAGCACAATCGATGAAAGGGTGGTCACTTTTTTTTTTTCAAGCTACTTGGCACGTGATTGGATCGCTGGTTCGAACACGCAGCGGTGCGGGCAGGTTTGAGCGAGTCCAGATGGAGGCTGTATTGTGAAGTCAATACCGCCCCCATCTGGCGGAGTCAGGTTATAAATACAGTGCAGAAGGATACAAAACACAACATCTCAATCAAAGGCAGAACGCAAACAAAACGTTTTTTTTTTGTTGTAGCAGTCCTGCAGTTTTCTGGGAGTTTGTTCCAGATATGTTGATGTTGCATTATCTGTTTCCCATACTCAGTGAGCAGTGAATCAGGTCCCGTCTCTCTGTCGTACAGTAACCGTCTGGGGACTGTCACAGTCTCCAGTTGAGACGTTGGCTCTGGCTAAATCGGAACATCCAATGGCGCCCAGTTACAGGCCAGAAAAATGTCTGAAACCTTACCTGGCTTGGCATGTACAGTAGAGTGGCCCAGACCTCTGTGCATATCTGAACTAATGTTTGTGAGTGGGATTATTAAGGCTATCCGTGAGTTAATAATCTTTAGCAGCCTGCACAAATCAAACTGAAATGTATGTAATGACCGGAATGCGTTTTGAATATTAATTTCACCCAGCACCGATATGACTCCAGCTGACATGTACCCTGGACACGTCTGTGCACTGCTGTTTAAATGCTCCTGTTTAAATGGATAACTGATTAAGCATCTAACTTGATATGATAGATTGTTTTTAATACCTCAATTATGTCACCTGTTAAGTGCAACTACCTATTTATGTTAGGAATATGTAGAGTTGTTGGATGTTTGTTTACATCATTATAACTGAATGATTGGCTGCTGCATTATGTTTAGATGCCTGTGAGATCGTTAGAAATTGCTGCACTGCATGTCAAGGATTTGTGTACACCTGGAGACCTGATGTGAGATTTGAGCATTGGGTACGCTCATGTCAAAGTGACGATAGAATGATAAATGCCGTCAATTGCAGTGTGATCAGTGTACACCACTTCTTTGTGCTACGCAAGGTCGAAAAATGAGGGCAAGAGAGAGAAAATCTGAGCTTATTATGTATCTGTTACTTGATTCCAGCTGCTCATACGTTATTAAACCAGTTAGCACAACTGTTAGTACAGCTGGCTACCTGCCTGGCTTACTAGTGATACAACAGTTCATGTGTTAGGCTATGTGTTTCTAGATATGCCGAAAAAAGTGGAAGGGCCTGGGTCACCGACCTGAAGGAGAAGAGACAGAGAAAGATTGGTTAGCAGTGTTTTAGTACTCTGGGGTCCTGTCTTTCCTTGACCAATTTATAACCCCGAGAGAGAGACCAACAGTAACATGGGGTTGGGGTGCGGGAAGACAGGACTGCAGAGTACAACACACAGTGTGTAACTGCACCATTCGAGTACCAGGGTTCAGATGCAGCAGCAGCAAGCTCAGAGACTGGCATGGCAGGTTGGTTGATTGGTGAAGACACACTCACAATAATGTATACAATTTTGTATAGATGGATAATGAGTTGCTTTTCTTTTCTTTATTTATTCTTTTGTATTAGTAGCCTATTACAGTCTGCATAAAGGGGTGTTTAAAAGGATGGCACCAAAGCAGGATTGATTTTTGCAGCAATACCCATACAAAGGGGAAGTTTAAGGGACTACTATTGCATTAAAAGGTTGTGAAAAGATCAAAGGCTCGATATAATCATGCATTGGATGTGTGATTTATAACTGTAAAATGCTTCATTTGTTGTAATTGATGCTGGAAGCTATGCCAGTTATAAGACAATTAATATATCTGGGGAAAAGGACAAAGATATCTTTGTTATGTTCACTACTTTCAGAAAGGCCAGATCAGTCATCAGATGGCAGTGAGGCAGACCAGTGTATTACGTCAGTCCTCTATGATGTCCGTCATATGATGTCAGTCATTTCCATATTTGCCTCTCCATTAAATAGTTATAAAAAGTTAAACATGTAAAGTATCCAGAGCTCTAGCAGAAGAAAGCGAGGACGCGTGGCCTTGAAACCAATGACAATAAAAAACATTTGACCACAGTTCTTCACCACTTCGAATACCTGTAACTAATCTGACAAACATTTTTCTCAACCTTTGAATTCATTCACAAATTATGTCCTGGCAAAGCTACGTGGACGACCTGATGGCTGATGGCATCTGCCAGGACGCGGCAATTGTTGGGTACCTGGACGCCAAATATGTGTGGGCATCGTTTCCTGGTGGTACATTTGTCAACATAACAAGTGAAGAAATTGACATCATAGTGGGAAAGGATCGACAAGGTTTCTTCACCAGCGGGATGACTTTAGGCCATAAGAAATGCTCCGTCATCAGAGACAGCCTTCAAGTTGACACTGACTGGTCAATGGACATCAAGACAAAGAGTCAAGGTGGAGAGCCAACATACAATATTTCCGCAGGAAAAGCCAACACAGTATTGGTTATAGTCATGGGGAAGGAAGGTATCCATGGAGGACTGCTCAACCAGAAAGCGTTTACCACAGCTGACTACCTGAGGAGATCTGGATATTAAAGAGGTCTCTACCCAGCCACCCTTACCACTCACCCTTACCACCTAATAGCATTTCACATTACTTCCAAGTTCTGTATATTAGTTCTGACTTTTTGTTTCTTTCCTTTCTTGCCCGTGCTCCTTTTCTCATTTTGGCTTCCCTCTTGTTTTCATCTCGCTCCCCCTCTTCTCCCCTCTCTTTCTTGTCCTCTCTCATTTCACAAGACATCTTGATGCATTCACACTGTACTACCACTGTCATTGCACAATGGTTAAGACAATGAGCATGTTGTTAACAGGACATCATGACATGTTTGTATTTACGAAGACCAGTCACCATCCTAGCCAAATGCACAGTGAAGAAATGCAAAAGTAAAAAGAACAATTTGTTTTCCTTATTCTACCTGGTAATTGAATCTCCCTCTGAGAAGCCAATGCCTTTGGAGCACTTGAGCAGTAACCAAGATCATATTGTCTTGGTTACTATTGTCGTGAGACCGCGTAGAGCCTACTGTTGTCCCTTCTAACCCCCCATCCCTGCCCACTTCCCTGTAGCTCCTGCCAAAACAGTGCCAGATTGTCCCTTCCCTTCCCCGCTTCTCATCCTGTTTGTTCATCAGGCCCGGATTAATGCACAGGCTCACAGGGCTGCAGTTCAGAGCAAGAGGCTCCGGGGGCACACACACCTAGCCCCCGGGGAGCACCAATCAACTACGCTCCCCCATCCCTACAACACTACAACAAAGCTAGTAACATGTAGCGTGCATATGAAGGAGCGCAAATTATGCATAGCCCTATACATGAATGAAACCCGCTCTTTAGTTAGAGTAAATACAGTTAACCGCTGCCTGGAGACCGAAGAGTTTTTTTTTTCTACAGATCACCGCCACCATCGCAGTGGCAGACTAGAAGAAGTGCTCCTCGGAGCACAGGTCTCCGTCAGGTCATATAGGTTAATGTGGGCCAGCAATGTTCAGAATTCGTTCATTTTAGAGGTGAGTGGAATCTGAAGAAGTTGAGGGATAAAGGTCCTTGCAGACTGGTGCATTTTTTCACTGCGTTTTATCAATAAGAAATTCGCAAAAATGAACGTCACGCACAACATCCTTGCCACTGAGTCCGATACGTATTATTTAGATTCGTTGCAATGTTTTTGCAGAACAAAAAAGTCAAGAGTCATCAAGCATTAAAGATGATTTTTTGGTCCTGTCACTTGTGAAAAATAGAAGAAGGTTAAGAAAATATTGGGTTCTTCCTATCCTGACATTCCGTAAACAGGAAGGAGACGTTGTTTGTTCCAAGAAGCTGCAACATTATCCCGACCGTTTCTTTTAGGATGTCAGTGGCCCAGTTTGATGCTTTACTTGCAACACTGGAGCCACATTAAAAAGAAGACCTCCATTCCGCGAACCAATTGATGCTGAACACCGGCTGGCAGTACGTCTATGGTAGACACACACACACACACACACACACACTGCCAATGCATCGGTAAAGTGTGCACTAGGGTTCTGAATCGGCAGGCTATTCATTTCAGGATACACTACAGCCTAAAATGATAGATTTTATTCTTATTTTTATTTTATTTTATTTTTATTATTTTATATCACCACTACTTTCTGCTCATGCATCCTTCATCAGAATGTCCACATTATGTCGATGTGGTACACGTTTGTGATCAACGGCCATGTGTAGACAACACCAGTTCCTTAGGTGGGAGCTCATTTGGCACATGGTTGCCAGACCCAGAGGGTCAGCCTACATGAGGCTTTGTCGGTCTGTCCCTCTTTTCCTCGTCTGTACATTTTTTGCCAGACCCAGGGGGTCAGGCCTACATGAGGCTTTGTCGGTCCCCTTTTCATCCATATATGGACGAAAACGTTTTCTTACATGTCCCTCTTTTTGATTGGCCAAGCTTAGCGTGACGTAGTTTAGAAACCATTCAGATTTCCGGCCATTCAGATTTCAACCACTAGGGGTCTGGCAGTACCAGGTCCCCTGGTTCCATTTTTCCTCGGTCTGTACATTTTTCCTCTGTCTGTCCCTCTTTTCCTCTGCACACACGTCATGCGAAGTCAGCCATTCAGATTTCAACCGCTAGGGGTCTGGCAGTGCTCCGAGGAGCACCTTTTCTAGTTATCACTTCTACCTCCTGATAGATGATAATCTGGAGAGTAACTGCTGACTTTACTTGAGTACGTTTGCAAATATGCAGAACATGCATCAAGCCTGTGTAATTATAACATAACATAATATATAGTTCTACTTATCAAAATATCAGCAAGATGGCCATAGGAATGACAGCTGTGCTGTACCTCCAAACATCCATGTAATCTAATAAAGTTACCCGATTCTGAAAAATGCTAGAAAAGAAGGTCAGCCGTTGGGTATTTGTTATTAAGGAATTGAATGACCTAAAACCACCTTTAGGAAAAAAAAGAAAAAAGGTTAATTACACAAATTATGCTAATAGCTCAACACTCAACTCTTAGAAACACATTTGAATAACACTAGGCCTATAGATTACACTTCAATAATACATCCTAATAGAAAACATGTCTGGGTCCTAGACATTTCCAGTAGTCTTGTTATCGAGAGGTATGGTCACATATAACCCCCTATTTAAAACATTTCACAATGCTGACAGCTGTCCAGCAGGTGGTTTCATGATTGTATGTATATAGACGATATTTTGGACCAATACAAAAAACTATACACCACATTTCCCACCCCACCTCAGCGGCTGCCGTACTTATACCTCTTCACTGAAAATAGCCAATCTAAAAGCTCACAACTCGCTGAACATGGTGTGAGCTGTTGATCAGCTATTTTCGGCAAAAGTTCTCCCCCTTTTACAATTAAAAACACACTTTTTCTATTGTCCACCTGGCCTTAGTGGATGCCGACTACCGCTTCCTTACCATCGACGCGGGGAGCTATGGTGGGAACAGCGACGGTGGCATACCCGCTGATTCTGCGCTGGGACAGGGCCTCCAGCGTGGAACATTGGTTGTCCCACCCCCATTGGAGCTACCTTCTGCACCTGAACTGGGGATGGTCAATCATGTCATCGTGGCAGACGAGGCGTTTGAATGAAGACATACCTGCTCCGACGGTGGAAAGCGCCTTGATGAGGACACGCGCATCTTCAACCTCCTCCAGTCAAGAGTGCGTCGCATCTCTGAAAATGTGTTTGGCATCCTGACTCAGATTCAGGGGCCATTTGAGGTGAACCCCTGACCTGGTAGACAGCACCATCAAAGCAACCTGCGTGTTATGCAACTACCTGCGCCCAGGGGTGGAGGCACAAGCCGGCCAGGATGACCGCTTTGATGATGGCGAGGGCGGTGCGGCTCTGCAGGACACCCAGAGGCCAAGGGCCAATGGGGCATCTGATGAGACTTTTGACATTCGAGACACATTTAAGCAATATTTTGTCTCACCTGCTGGGGAGCTACAATGGGAGTACGACCGTGTGCGGTGTGGACAAAAATTCTAGAGAGGACAAATACGTCTCTTGTACACATGCAGCAATGTCATTAGATTAGATAGATTGATAGATTGATAGATTGATAGATTGATAGATTGATAGATAGATAGATAGATAGACTCCCCCCCTCTCTCTCTCTCTCTTTCTCTCTCTCTCTCTCTCTCTCTCTATATATATATATACAGTATATATATATATATATATAATATTGTTAAAATAGCAAATAGCAGATCTACAAGCTCATAATCTGCTATTTTAACAATATTATATATATATATATATATATATATATAGAGAGAGAGAGAGAGAGAGAGAGAGAGAGAGCCGGAGTCGCGGCGGGCACCAACGCCGTTTTGGGATCCTGCTGTCTCTCTACATTTTGGCCATTTGAAAATAGCAGATCTACAAGCTCATAATCTGCTATTTTAACAATATTATATATATATATATATATATATAGAGAGAGAGAGAGAGAGAGAGAATGCTTTTTCTCTTCCTTTTTTGAGTTGCCCCGCTTCGCCCGCACCCACGTTAATTGCGTTTGAAATCATGACCCGTCCGCCCGCGGGCTACCCCTGGGGTCGTCTGACTTATTGGTGCACCCCTGTCAGAACAGTGGACCCCGGCCGTCGGAACACCGGCCCGTCGGACCACTGGACCCCGGTCCGGTCATCGGAACATCAACCCGTAGGACCACCGGACCCCGGTCGTCGGAACATCGACCCGTCGGAACAATGGGCCGTCGGAATTATGGGTGGACCCCTTACTAAGTACTGTGCTTAAGTACAACTTTGAGGTACTTTTACTTTACTGGAGTATTTTCAATATTCAATACTTTTACTTCTACTCCACTACATCTCAGAGGAAAATATTGTACTTTTACTCCACTACAATGACATTTGGCTTGTTTAAATTGGGGTTCTTAGTTAGTTAGTACATTATAATCTCCTGTGTTGATTTAACTCAGTTTCACATTCTAAAATAACATAATTGTGCCCAAAAGTAGTTTATAATGCATTTTATTGAAATGTTACTTTCAGTTGACTAGTTGCGAACGCGGAAGGGGGCGCGGCGAAGCCGCGCCTCCGACCAAGTGGAGCTTACTATATCATCGTGCTTGCGGTGTGGCATATTTATGGTCTCTTTCCGTCTGTGTTCACGCTCTCATTCTCTCATTGGCTCGCCGGCGAGAGATTGCGCCTCATCCCATTGGTTCACCGATCTGTCCGTCAACCCCCGCCCCGTTAACACAACATTACGAGCGACGCCCACTGCACTCTGGTTGGTTGCGAAATGAAACACTTCCTCATACCGAGTACACCGACCCGCTGGGCCAGGCTTTTATTTTTTAGCAAAACTAAGCAATAAAAGCCTGGAGATCGAGCCGAATCTGCGTTCGCCTCCAGCGTTCGCGCGTCTTACTTGTATAGTTACTAGTTACTGCTCTCAGAAAGTAGCAGCTTTGGGAGCATCTCTGACTTTCCAAGGAGTAGTGCACAGAACCTACAGAACAAGAAAACACCTTAGCCGAGGCACTCATGTCTGCACCAGTAGTGTAGTGGAGTAGAGAGTGGCCTTATATTTTACAATCCAGCTTGGATTAGTAGTAACTGTTGTTTCCGATGTTTTTATGTGTTTGGTTTGTCTAATATGGTTTAATGTGTAAAACTTGTTGTTTATAAAGAAATACTCTATTTTTCAATCATAAATCTAAATCTGAAATGTAACTAGTTAATAAAACTGTCAAATAATTGTAGTTGAGTAAAAGTATAATATAGCCGATCTACAAGCTCACAACACGTCGCATCGCGACGCGTTGTTCAAAAAACATTTTGAACATAGGCCTTTTAGTTGTAACAGAGTGTTTTTATATTGTGTTATTGGTGCTTTTAGGCTACTTAAGTAAAATGTCTGAGTACTTCTTCCACCATGTTCCATGAAACACAGTTATGTTTAAAGAAACAATTGCTTTTGAATTCATCCTAAGGACTATTCTTTTTCCTTCTATTTTCCATGTTTTGGATCTGATAAATGGGGCCTCTGATAAATAATACTGTACTTTCACTCCACTACAATTATTTGAAAACTTTGGTTACTTACTAGTTAGTTTGTAGATTTTGATTATTATCACAACACATACATTAACCACTTCAGCCCTATACACATTTCGGCCATTTGAAAATAGCCGATCTACAAGCTCACAATGCGTCGCAATGTGACACATAGTGAGCTTGTAGATCTGCTATTTTCAAAAGATGTGTATACATTTTATACATTTGAAATGTATAAACACACATTCTACATAATGAGTACTTTCTACTTTTGGTACTTTAAGTACATTTTAATACCAATACTTTTGTACTTTAACTCAAGTATAGTTTTATTTCCTGACTTTTACTTGTAACAGAGTATTTCTACTTTGCAAAAGCAAAAAAAAAAGCAGGAGATACTGTCTATAACTATGTTGCTCACTGTGAACGCGCCACCCAGTGGCTGAATGGCCACACTACACATTGAAATAAGATACAATACATCTAGGGGGCGTGGCTGAGAATCTGGGGGTGTGGCCGAAAAAGGTACCTACTGGGCACCCCTGGGTACTGTTTTGAAAATGGTGAGGAAACCAACTGGCTACCACTGTAGATAGATAGATAGATAGATGGATGGATGGATGGATGGATGGATGGATGGATAGATAGACACTGCAGACATTTTCAAATCAGTTTTAACATTACTATTGCCATTGTTATATTTTGCAGATACAAAGCTGAACCACTAATATGAATTGTTTTCACATTATTGTAATTTATATATACCACTGAATCAAATTGTTAATTTGGTGCACAAAACTGGTACGTTTACACATCAATTTGGGGGTCCTTGACTTGAAAAAGTTTGAGAACCACTGTTTTAGACTATTGCTCATTATTCTGAAGAACATGTGTTGGCATGAAACTAATGATGCAACACCTTGTTGAGAAATCATTATGCACACAGCCACGGACACAACCTGCGCGATTGTAGCCTAATATAATTCATATTATGCAAGATGAAGCTGCTGTAAATTTTTTGTATAGCCTACTACTCCTTTACATTCAATTAGTTTTTGTTACGGCCAATTGTATTTGTTTTGTATTAATCATTGTCTCCGCCAGGCCGAAAGGCATGGCGAGAGTATGTTTTGCCCCCTGTCCGTCCGTCTGTCCGTCTGCGTGTGTGTGTGTCCGTGTGTCCGTGTATCCACTTCCTGGATGCCAATTCCGAACCCCTGCCCCAAATTTTTCACTTGGGCCTTTTATAGCGCCACCAGGAGGCCGATTTGTGCAAAACATATTCTTTGACAGTACTCCTACAGATTTTGGCCAAAAATCATGCAAATCGGTACACAGTATCTTTATAGTCATTAAACGAAACGGGTCTTTCAGATTTTTCATATTCCATCCTGATTGGCTAAAAATGGCTTCCAAAGTTTGCAGGAGTGCTCCGTTTTGAACAAAATGCCTCAAATCATGAACACAGTATTTCCGTGAAATTCAGCACGCATATTTCCACTATGCCGAGTAAGAAATGCCACTTGAACATTTTCAGATCAGCCTCATGGTGGCACTATAACAGGCCGATTCATGTTTTTACCTATAACTGCACCGATCTGTGTAAAACTTGGTATGCACACTCCCTAGAGGTCAAGGAAAAACCTTTGCCCTGCTTTTTTCACATCTGCCTTTTATAGCGCCACCAGGAGGCCGACTTATGTAAAACAATTTTTTTTATATTACTCCTTCCAATTTTATCAAAATTTCACGCAAATCGGTACACATGATCTCCATAGTCATGTGATCAAGACGGATGTGTTTGATTTCTCATATTCCATCCTCATTGGCTAAGATTGACATCTAAAGTTTGCAGTAGTGGCTTGTTTTGAACAAAATTCCGCAAATCATGAACGCACCATCCAATTGCGGTCAAACTTTGCACGCACATTCACACTATGTTGAGGAACAAATGCCACCCTTTTAACATTGGCCTGTTATAGCGCCACCAGCAGGTCTAATTTAGCAAAACATTTTTGCTAAATTAGTTAGAAATGGCACCCTTTTCACATTGGCCTATTATAGCGCCACGAGGAGGCCACAATAACCTACCTGACCTGGCGGAGACCTCTAGTTTTATATATATTATAGGTTATTAGGTACAGAATGGATGTGCTGGTGAATGGTGGAGACGTGGTAAATGCTGGAGAGTTGGGTGTGGTGGTGAATGATGCAATGATTGGCAGATTGAATGCAGGCAGCGTTTCAGATTGCCAGAGCCAGCTTCTGCCAGTGGGGAATTGATCCCCACCCCTGATTGGTTGGCTCTTCTCACACCCTGGCCGCTGGTTGGCTGTGGCTCTGGGTCCAACTATTCAAAAGACTCAGTTTACTTTGACAGTTCGGAGGGTCGGCAGCTGAACAGCAACAGACTCAATTCCTCTCATCCTCCAGCCAAACTTTGTAACCTTTAGCAAACTTTGTAACCTTTATTTTGTTTGAGTTTGCTTATGTGCCTTCGTTAAACATTTATCTCTAGTAACCATTGATCTCAGTTAATAGTTTGTTTTGGTTAAGTTGTTCCCAGTTACTTTGTTTACTTCAGTTATCATTGTTTGCATTGTTTGATTTAATCCTTGCAAATATTATTCATTCATTCGTGTAGGGGTGTTTGGTGATTTTTGTTTGGGCTCATCCCATACCCTCCTAAAGTAGGGTTAGTATTTGTTTTTGTTTTGGTCACAGGTTTATGATAAGGTTTTCTTTTCATTAGTTAGGTGTATAAATAATTATATGCCCCCTTTTGTGCCCATATTGAGCTGACTGATTGGTTTGCGCCTGATGCCATGACGACACATTGAGGTTAGACAACCCACTCCATATTTGGGCATACAGTAGCTGCATTGGAAACTTCTTATAGTTATGCCTGAGTCATATAGTGACATGAGCGTGATGACATGGTCCGCCGGAAAGATTACTGTATATAAAAGGAACAGGAGAATCTCTGATAAGAAAGTCCACAGTCCGCAGTCCATAAGAGCATTGGTTTGAGTAGATAAATTGGATCCCTGTAATTTTCATTCCTTTGTCTCTCACTTCACCTGAACATTGTTAAATACCCTGACTCGACCTTCCTGACGTCATTGCTGCGACACCTATTGATCTAAACACATTCTTCCATACAAGGACGGAGGCGAGCCGTCAACTCTGGATCCGATAAGAATCATCATATCCAAGATGCTGGCCAATATTTCTAAAGTTCTGAGAGTGGGTGCTCAAGGGAATGGCACTGCAGCGGTCATATCAGCACGTACATATGCTGAGTTCACCTCTAAAGCTACCTTTGACATAAAGAAATTTGACGTCCACACATTTGAAGATGATGTCCACACATTTGAAGAAGCCCCGCCTGTCCAGGCGGTCCTGACCCGTGTGGAGGGTCTGCAATACTACAAGACCATGCAGACCATTAGGCGCATGGAGCTGAAGTCTGACCAGCTCTATAAGCAAAAGTTAATCAGGGGCTTTTGTCACTTGTACGATGGCCAAGAAGCATGTGCAGTTGGTATTGAGGCAGGAATTAACCCAACAGACCACCTGATAACGGCATACCGTGCCCACGGCTACGCCTTCACCAGGGGTGGGACAGTGAGAGAAATCATGGCCGAGCTCACTGGTCGAAGAGGAGGAATTGCCAAGGGCAAGGGAGGCTCTATGCACATGTACTGTAAAAACTTTTATGGAGGAAATGGTATTGTGGGAGCTCAGGTTCCTGTGGGAGCTGGTGTAGCCCTTGCTTGCAAATATCAGGGAAGCAACGAGATCTGCGTCTGTCTCTATGGGGATGGTGCAGCCAACCAGGGTCAAATCTTTGAGGCCTACAACATGGCATCTCTTTGGAAGTTGCCTGTCATCTTTGTCTGTGAGAACAACCAGTATGGCATGGGTACCTCTGCAGAGCGAGCTGCCGCCAGCACTGACTACTACAAGAGGGCTCACTACATTCCTGGTCTCCGGGTAGATGGAATGGATGTGCTTGGTGTCAGGGAAGCCACGAAATTTGCAGCTGATCATTGTCGATCTGGGAAGGGTCCTGTCGTCATGGAACTGAAGACCTACCGTTACCATGGACACAGTATGAGTGATCCTGGTGTCAGTTACCGTACACGTGATGAGATCCAGGCGGTACGCAGCAAGAGTGACCCCATCTCCATGCTTAAGGACCGCATGCTGAGCAATAATATGACCACCATGGAGGAACTTAAGGGGATTGATGCAGAGGTGAAGGAAGAAATTGAAGAAGCAGCGCTGTTTGCCACTACAGATCCAGAGCCTCCTCTGGAGGACTTGTGCAACCACATATTTTGCAATGATCAGCCCTTAGAAGTGAGAGGCACAAACCCTTGGACCAAGCTGAAATCTGTTAGCTAAAGTTTGTCCCTCTCATCTCTCACATACCTCTTTCTAGTGTTCACTTAAATGATCACTTTCAGCTATGGCCCTACCCCTAATCTACAGTATTCAAACAGATCTGTTGTTGTATGATAGCATACTGTAAGCTATCAGTTAAGCACCCTCACTCACCTGTTGGATTCACTGTTTATTATTGAATTAGAAATTGTAACATAAAGAGGTCAAATTCAAAACTGTGTGTACGCTATGAGTCAAAATATGATGTATGTATTGTATTGTACAAGAGAGAAGAAAGTACAGCATGAAACCATTTTGGATGAATACCTGTAATTCATTGGAAGAGTTTTATCTATTCAAAAAGGTAAACGCTAAAAGTTTTAAATAAAAAAGAATGGAAAAAAATAAATAATAATAATAATAGGCTAATAATACAATGTGATTTCTGTAACTCTGGCCCCAGACAATCTATGTATCTATTTGATAGACTGATGCATAATTTACTGTTTTGACAGTGAAACAAGCAACATATTTAAAATATTTAAAACATTTGTGGAAATGTGCTTATGTGCAATCTCTGATTGATTGATTGATTGATTGATTGATTGATTGACTGACGTAGCAACACCAGCCTACTCCTTCCGTTCTGCCCTACTAGACAATTCCATGTCTACTCAAAAGGCCTGTCCTGGAATGGTACTCTGACCACAAACCTTCTCTCCCCAATCTACAATCTTCTTCAAGCTGGTGAAGAAGGCTGGCTCAGAACTGGGTGAGGGGCCGGACTCACTGGAGTCTGTTGTGGAGAGATGCACACAGAATAAGATGCGGAAAGGGGGAAAAAAATGAAATTGTCAATGTGAGATGATTTTATGTTGTTCTTCTGGGGAAGGAACCTTGACCGGAAAGCTTCAAAGCACCCAAGACCAAATGAGTCAATGCATAATGCACCTCAAGTCTGGAGGTCAGCAGGTCAAAAAGATGTGGGAGTTTGAAGGCCTTGGTCCACTGGAGCAGATGGTTCCCAACTAGTGAGTTCCCAGGGGGGTCCCCAGATGACAGTCAAGTGACAATTTAAGGATTTGTATTAACCTTTAACCTTTTTAATACCTAAACATTTTTATACAAATAGATAAAAAGACCAGTGCTGCATCAAAAGTAATCAACAAACTATACAATAAAAATGGTCAAACATTGGCCAAATTGTCAAACAATAAGAAAGAGGCACATTTTTTGAAAATAGCTGATCTACAAGCTTGCAGATCAGCTATGTTCACAATATTTATCTGTGGAACCGAGTCAAACTAAATGTAATGCCTCAACTCCTACAATTCCAAGTGCTTGCAGGTGGGGGGTCCCCAGTTCAAATATCATTATTTTCGGGGGTCGCGGCCTGAAAAGGTTGGGAACCACTGCATTGGAGGATCTAAAGACTCTCATTGCTGCCTCTACATAGTTATTTGTGTTATTTCCACGTGTTGTTATGTCCTTCCTGAAACTGAGAGACCAACACTTCCAGACTGTAAAAGGTTCTCCAAGTGGGTCATTGAGGTATAATATTCTTGAAATATGATTATATATTATGCAACAGTGGGGTATAAATTCAATTCAATTTCAATTCAAACTTTATTCCAGACACTCAGGGGGTCCATATTGCATACAGATAAGACATACAATATAAGAAAGTAAAAATATAAAAATAGATAAAAACACATCATACAAACAAGAACATACTATTAATAACTCAGAAACAAAAATGATTAATATGTATAATGCTTTTTTTGTGAAACTATACTAAATGACAGTAATACCGTTAATAATGTATTTAGACCTAGGCCTATATATAATTTATGTTCCAAACTTGTAAGCTCAACAACCCCTGTGCTGTTAAACCGGGTGTATACGTAGTCGTACGACACGGTCGTACTCTGAAAATAGTTGATCTGCAAGCTTATAGATCATTTATTTTCCGTGTGCGCAACACCGTCGTACAATGACGTTACACAGCACTAGCTTCAACACTGGATTGGCTAAGGCTTGGTTACAGTTGCTCCATCATTGGCATTTCATTGGCATAGCTCAGTGGTTCTCAGAGTGGGTTCCGGGGGCCCCCAGGGGTCCTTGAGGCAGTTCCGGGGGTCCCCAGCAAAATGTGTTAATTCTACATCAAAATTAGTTTAACCACTTTAACCCTATACACAGGCTATAAACAAAGCAGCAGGGTTGCTTCTGGATATATTTGGTGCAGCACTCGTCTCTGTCTGTCTCTGCCTTGCTATCATCTCTGAGAAAAAAGATTGGATGGTGCCTGCCCTCTTCCAGCAAAATAAATGTATTTCAAGAACTCTTTCAACAGTTGTAGACCCTTAAATATAATGGCCTCATCTTCACTTTGAGTGACAACCAGCCCTAGGTGCATCTGCACAGTAGTGTGTAAAGCAGTAGAAACTAGAAAAAGTGCTCCTCGGAGCACAGGTCTCCGCCAGGTTAGGTAGGTTATTGTGGGCCAGTAATGTTTGGAATTTGCCAATCAGGAGGGAATATCAAAAATCGGACGGATCCGTCGTGATCACTTGACGAAAGAGATAATGTGTACCGATTGGCGTGATGTTTGGAAATAAATTGTGGGAGTAATTAAAAAACAAAATGTTTTGCGAAAATCGGCCTCCTGGTGCCGCTATAATAAGGCAATATTAACTTGTTCAGTGCCACTGGACGTCTAAGACGTCCGTTTTAACATAATCCCTGAGTGCCACTGGACGTCTAAGACGTTTTTTTTTTTTTGGAAAAAAATGTTCTGCTCCATTCACTCTTTGTTTAAAGGGATTGTAGGCGATTCAGAGATAAACAATGAAAAAAACTCCTGCAGTTCGTTTCCCCGACCACCAGGGGGTGTCGCAGGGAGGACTTCCATAGAGTTAATGAGGCTTCTAAACGGGCCATGCCGAATATGGGTTGCTTTATTCGGATACAATTCAAGGAACTGCCCACCCCTGCCGGTTCTCAGAATTTTTATTTTTAAATAGGCTCTTTCATGACAAATTGACCACATATATGAAGTTAAACAGCTAAATTCTATCCAAACGCTATCTGAAAAGTAAATTATGTGCCTCCAAAACGAAGTTTGAGAGCGTTTTCAAACCGAAAGTAAAAAGTTCACACGGGCACGGACGCGCACGGATGCGCACATGCGTGCGTGAATTTACGCACCGGATACCCGGATGTGTAACCTAAATAGTAGGGAAAATACGGATTTCAGAAAGAGGAGTGTTTTTCAATGCAGGAAAACACCCCAGCATCATTATATAGTGGCTGATAGAGGGGGAAAAATGCAAAATATATATATAGAGGTATTTTTCAAATTTAGGCTTAATGTTGCCTACTATACCTTTAACTTCTTACTGAAAAAGGCTGTATCTCGGCTCCTAAGCACTTTTTTTTTACAATGAATTTTGGCTGTGGCACTCAGAGCCAAACTGCCATAAATAAGCCGGGCACTTAAAAGGGTGGCATTTGTTCCTCAACGTAGTGCAAATGTGCGTGCAAAGTGTCACCGCAATCGGACGTTGCGCTCATGATTTGCGGCATTTTGTTCACAAGCCACTCCTGCAAACTTTAGATCCGTCTTGATCACATGACTATATATCATGTGCACCTATTTGCGTGAAATTTCGATAAAATCTGAAGGAGTAATATAACTTTTTTTTTTCATAAGTCAGCCTTCTGGTGGCGCTATAAAAGGTAGATGTGAAAAATTCAGGGCGAAGGTTTTTTCTTGGTCTCTAGGGAGTGCGCATACAAAGTTTTACACAGATCGGTGCAGTTATAGGTAAAAACGAGTCGGCCTGTTATAGAGCACCGCAGTCTGACATCACTGCCACTAGAGGGCGCTGTTCCGCTGGTTTGTGGCTTTATTTTTTGTCTTGAAATCTCCATTGGAGAATCTTACCGATTGTATTAGGGGTGGCTCTGCATCGTTTATGATATTCATTCATATTTGATACAGCCTGTTTCTTGTGAAAATTGAATTTATTCTGCCTTAAAAGTCTTCCGGTAAATGTGTACATTAAATGTGTACATTTCCCCCTTCAGTCGATGCTTCATATCCATATGAGTAAAATCGCCGGGGTGGTGTGTTTATCTTTCGAACACAGTTCTTATGAGGCGATCTAAGATTCCCCAATGGGTATTCAACACAAAAGGCTGAGGAACGAGGCTAAGTTGAAGTACATATTTGTCATGGCCAAGTTGGTTAGATCAATGATAAATTGGTTGGGCGTAATGGATGTGGCGTCACGATCCTGATAGAAGCCTCTCTTGGGGTAACATATGTTCAAGAGACCTCTCGAAAACAGAGAAAATCTGTCATGCATGCTAGCACAAACACACACACACACACACACACACACACACACACACACACACACACACACACACACACACACACACACACACACACACACACACACACAGTTGAGAACAAAATGTCTCCGGCATCATGTTTGTTGCAAACAGATTTTGTTAAAACACAGCAGAGCCAGCTAAACTTTGTAGTTCTTCTATTCTGTGTTATCGTCTTACCATGCTGTTATTTCCTTCAGATCACACTATCAGACAACAATTTACTCTTTCATATATTTATTCTGTGTGCATTATTAAAGCCAGCTATAATGTGATCATTAACATTTTAACCAATACACAAGAAAGGGAAGGGGGTGTCAGACATAGATCAAACAGAGATATTGAGAGAAATAATTATTTAGCTCTAAATGTCCTTGCACTCTGGGGTATTGTTATGACACGTGTATGACGTGTATGTGTGTGCGTGTGTGTGTGTGTGCGTGTACGCGTGCGTGTGTGCGTGTGCTTTCAGAGCTAGCGGTCAGTATGGCTTGAGGCCTTGCCCAAATATAGAATTATACTTCATAGATATGTCACAGACTGGTTACATGAAGTCCGAGATTAACATGACGCCACACCATTATTGTACCCTGACAAGTTTGAGAGCGTTTTCAAACCGAAAGTAAAAAGTTCACACGGGCACGGACGCGCACGGATGCGCACATGCGTGCGTGAATTTACGCACCGGATACCCGGATGTGTAACCTAAATAGTAGGGAAAATACGGATTTCAGAAAGAGGAGTGTTTTTCAATGCAGGAAAACACCCCAGCATCATTATATAGTGGCTGATAGAGGGGGAAAAATGCAAAATATATATATAGAGGTATTTTTCAAATTTAGGCTTAATGTTGCCTACTATACCTTTAACTTCTTACTGAAAAAGGCTGTATCTCGGCTCCTAAGCACTTTTTTTTTACAATGAATTTTGGCTGTGGCACTCAGAGCCAAACTGCCATAAATAAGCCGGGCACTTAAAAGGGTGGCATTTGTTCCTCAACGTAGTGCAAATGTGCGTGCAAAGTGTCACCGCAATCGGACGTTGCGCTCATGATTTGCGGCATTTTGTTCACAAGCCACTCCTGCAAACTTTAGATCCGTCTTGATCACATGACTATATATCATGTGCACCTATTTGCGTGAAATTTCGATAAAATCTGAAGGAGTAATATAACTTTTTTTTTTCATAAGTCAGCCTTCTGGTGGCGCTATAAAAGGTAGATGTGAAAAATTCAGGGCGAAGGTTTTTTCTTGGTCTCTAGGGAGTGCGCATACAAAGTTTTACACAGATCGGTGCAGTTATAGGTAAAAACGAGTCGGCCTGTTATAGAGCACCGCAGTCTGACATCACTGCCACTAGAGGGCGCTGTTCCGCTGGTTTGTGGCTTTATTTTTTGTCTTGAAATCTCCATTGGAGAATCTTACCGATTGTATTAGGGGTGGCTCTGCATCGTTTATGATATTCATTCATATTTGATACAGCCTGTTTCTTGTGAAAATTGAATTTATTCTGCCTTAAAAGTCTTCCGGTAAATGTGTACATTAAATGTGTACATTTCCCCCTTCAGTCGATGCTTCATATCCATATGAGTAAAATCGCCGGGGTGGTGTGTTTATCTTTCGAACACAGTTCTTATGAGGCGATCTAAGATTCCCCAATGGGTATTCAACACAAAAGGCTGAGGAACGAGGCTAAGTTGAAGTACATATTTGTCATGGCCAAGTTGGTTAGATCAATGATAAATTGGTTGGGCGTAATGGATGTGGCGTCACGATCCTGATAGAAGCCTCTCTTGGGGTAACATATGTTCAAGAGACCTCTCGAAAACAGAGAAAATCTGTCATGCATGCTAGCACAAACACACACACACACACACACACACACACACACACACACACACACACACACACACACACACACACACACACACACACACAGTTGAGAACAAAATGTCTCCGGCATCATGTTTGTTGCAAACAGATTTTGTTAAAACACAGCAGAGCCAGCTAAACTTTGTAGTTCTTCTATTCTGTGTTATCGTCTTACCATGCTGTTATTTCCTTCAGATCACACTATCAGACAACAATTTACTCTTTCATATATTTATTCTGTGTGCATTATTAAAGCCAGCTATAATGTGATCATTAACATTTTAACCAATACACAAGAAAGGGAAGGGGGTGTCAGACATAGATCAAACAGAGATATTGAGAGAAATAATTATTTAGCTCTAAATGTCCTTGCACTCTGGGGTATTGTTATGACACGTGTATGACGTGTATGTGTGTGCGTGTGTGTGTGTGTGTGCGTGTACGCGTGCGTGTGTGCGTGTGCTTTCAGAGCTAGCGGTCAGTATGGCTTGAGGCCTTGCCCAAATATAGAATTATACTTCATAGATATGTCACAGACTGGTTACATGAAGTCCGAGATTAACATGACGCCACACCATTATTGTACCCTGACAAGTTCAGCTTTTCTGATCTGCAAACATATCCAAAAATGTCAAATTAAATATTTAATCATAGACAATTAAATATTATGTTGAGTATGTCATTTCAGTTTTCTCTCTGCAATTCTGCCTTTCGTGATTCTCCCCCTCCTGAACATCTTTTGTCCCAACTCCATAAAAAGCTTTCTGGAGCATAAACACTGGCTAACATCCACTCCACATTGTCAAGTCAGTAGCCAGTGCGAGCCAGCTCATTTGTATGGGCTGTGCTCTACATTGGTTTATATTGTTTACCAATATAAACATGCACCAGGTGCATGTCTTTGTATTTATAATTTTTTTTATATTTTTGATTGTACATAGTGGAGATAGACAGGAAATAGGGAGAGAGAAAGACGGGGAGGGACACACGGAAAAGGTCATCGGGATCGGGATTCGAACCCGCAACGCATTAGAGCCTATATGTGGTATAAGCTTGGACCGCTAGGCGCCCCAGATGCATGTCTTTTAACATTGTTTTGTGGTTCTTTGCATGTTTTTATTTTTGCCTTTTCTTGAGCCAGTTCCGTCCAGCACCATTAGCAGAATGTTCAGTCCTGGTTTTGGACGTCTGAGTTTCGGTCTGCAGTTCACACAGGAAGTTGAACTTGGACAGGAAAAGCTGCCAAACTACATACCAACCAAAAAGTATGAAGAGTAACACACACATAATTGTGGCCTGAATGACCAGCACTGTGAGCATAATACTTTGCCACATCTTAGCTGAGCCCTTAAAAGCAAAAATAGCATGAGATGTGGACTAACTATTATAAGCACCGTTACAGATTTTCCAGGCTTTTAAGCCTGCATGCTATCCACTGGCACAAGGCTTTGCAACAATGTCATCAGGATGTCAGGTCAGAACACTATTATTGATCCGGGCCGAGGAACACAGAGTCCAAGGATTCCATTTCCCCACTCTAACAAGTAGTCCTATGCACTGTTACTGCTTCTTAGGGTTTGTGTTCGAAAGTTTTCTTGTCATGATGTACTATATATTAGGATTGGGGAAATAGATGTCCATATTTGCCATGACGTAAGTGTCGATATTAATTTGGAGGACGCAGATGTCCGTATTTGGATAAATACCAACATTTAGACAATGCAGTGGAGGACATATGACATCAACACCAATCAAGTTTTGTTTTTGTTTTGCTGTCAGCAGTGCCAGATGGGGAGCTTAAACAGAAGACACATATAGCCTATGTTTAAAAAACATCTGCCTCACTTCTAAAGATTTATGGCACCTCCAAGGAAAAGAGCTCTGCCTAAACCACTCCCAGAAGGCTTTCTACTCACTGACACAGAAAAGAAGAGATGGAGGCTGGGAAAGGTCATTGGTCAAGGAGGCTTTGGGTTGATCTATTTGGCCTCACAGGATGTGGACACACCTGTTGCAGCTGACAGCGATTTTGTCATAAAAGTTGAGTACCACGAAAATGGGCCCCTATTCTCAGAGCTCAAGTTCTACCAGAGGGCAGCCAAGCAAGAGAGCATGCAGAAATGGATGAGAAGCAGGAAGCTGGACTTTCTGGGGATTCCAGCCTACTGGGGATCGGGGCTGGCAGATCACAATGGAACCAGGTACCGCTTCATGGTAATGGACCGCCTGGGCAGCGACCTGCAGAAGGCCAGCCAACACACTGGAGGTCGGCTGAAGAAGGCGACAGTGCTCCAGCTCGGCCGAGGACTGGTGGACATGCTGGAGTACATCCATGACAATGAGTATGTCCACGCCGACATCAAAGCTGCCAATCTGATGTTGGGTCACAGAGACCCTAACAAGGTGTACCTAGCAGACTATGGCCTGTCCTACAGGTACTGTCCTGATGGAGTGCATAAAGAATACAAGGAGAACCCAAAGAAGGGCCATAATGGAACCATCGAATACACCAGCCTGGACGCACACAATGGAGTTGCTCCATCCAGGCGTGGGGACCTCCAAATTCTAGGCTTCTGTCTTCTTCATTGGCTGTGTGGAACACTTCCTTGGGGTGCAGTTCTCAAGAACCCAACACAGGTCCAGGAGGCCAAGGTCATGCTGATGGATAACCTGCCAGGCTCAGTCCAGCAGCTGTCTCTAAGTCGAACCAGTACAGATGAATTGGCCAATTTCCTACTGTATGTCAGATCTCTGGGGTACCAGGAACGCCCTGACTACCACAGGCTTAGGGACTTGTTGGCTAGCGGTGCCAAGGGAAGAATTGACTTGTCTAGGCCACACAAAGGGCAGACACAGGGGTCCACCTCTGATGAGGTGCTGGAGCCTCCAGTCAAGGGCAGAATGGCAGGACGAGAACGGTTGTCTTCTAAACCCAAGGCTGTGGCCATGGAGATGGATGGTGAAGATGGTGTGCATTGGAGTCGACCCATCACCAGGCCTCCGTCAAAACAGACGGCTGATAAAGCCACGGCCCCGGTCAGAAAATCAGCCAGATCAAAGCCAATGCCTGTACAGGTTGAAGATTATTTTGATAGTGAAGATGTTTGGGAAGGGGAGGTAAGACCCAACCCTACTGGTGCATGTTATATCCGCAGGGCACCGGTCGGCCCCAGACCCCAGGCTAAACTAACATTTAGTCAATTATGCTTGGTCATCTCAATATTGTTTTTATTAGGCAAGATACTAAGTTTTCTTATTTTAAATATATAACTGCTTTTTACTCATGCATTTTTTTTTTAAAGGAGTAGTTCACCCAAAACATTTACTTTCCATCAATTAGACACCCCATGAAGCTAATTTGATGACCGGGTCATCGGTCAATAGGAGGCTAAATGGAGACCTACCGGAGACTCCACCGGTCATCAAAGAAGACTGATGCGACCCAAAAGCACATTGAGAAGCGATCACAGAAACAATGGGAGAAGAAATGCATTAAATGTTAAGCAAGAAGAGGACCCACTGAACCTTGGAAGCCTGGTATACACAGAGGGAATCACAACGGTCTCCATTCATTATGCACTTAATTGTGACAGGCAAGGTGCCAACTTGCTACCTCCTTTGGTCATGTGTGGGCATGTAGGAAGTGGCTGGAAAGAAGGGAAACTTGTAACCCGGTGTTGTCTATACTGAGGCAGTCAATTTTCAATTAACTTGGACCACTGCCTGATGAACATCGCCCACGGGAGCTCACAAATACATTGTATGTATGTATTATATGTATAAGGGTACAACATAATATGCATTCAATATTTTAATAACTATTACAAAATTGGTTAATTAGGGGCCCATTTCATATGAAAATTATAATAATTAAATGACCGTTAAAATATGGTTTCTGTGGTTACTTTATTGTTGATACGAGTACTCTTTATTTGGGCAAGACTGACTTGGAGCTCCATATTTCGGTACCTTCATATTTGGACATGGCATGACATCAAAGTGACATAGTGATGCAAGCTTAACACAACTGTGCTTAACACTGGACCACCACAGCTAAGCAAACCTGGCAACACACAATTGCAATGTCTGGCCGAGTTCTTGTCGGAGTTAAACGCGTCATCGACTATGCAGTCAAGATTCGCGTGAAGGCAGACAACAGTGGTGTGGTGACCGATGGCGTGAAGCACTCGATGAACCCCTTCTGTGAGATTGCAGTGGAAGAAGCGGTCAAGCTCAAGGAGAAGAAGCTGATAAAGGAGGTGGTAGCAGTCAGTTGCGGGCCGCAACAAGTACTGGAGACCATCCGTACTGCCCTTGCCATGGGGGCGGATCGCGGTATCCACGTGGAGGTGTCAGCGAAAGAATGCAATACAATCGGACCCCTGCAGGTCTCCAAGATCTTGGCGGCTCTGGCCAAGAAGGAGGAGGCTCAACTCGTGATCCTTGGCAAACAGGCCATTGATGATGACTGCAACCAGACAGGTCAGATGACAGCTGCCTTGCTGGGTTGGCCTCAAGGCACCTTTGCATCTGAGGTGATGTTGGAGGGAGAAATAGTGAAAGTGGTGAGAGAAATCGATGGTGGTCAGGAGACCATTATGATCAACACACCTGCAGTGGTGACTGCAGACCTTCGACTCAATACACCCAGATACGCCACTCTGCCCAATATCATGAAAGCCAAAAAGAAGAAGATATCTAACGTGAAGCCGGCAGACCTGGGCGTTGACCTGGTGTCACGGTGGATGAGCCTCCCCAGAGAAAGGCCGGCTTGAAGGTTGAGACGGTAGAGGAACTGGTGGGAAAACTCAAGGAGGCAGGGAGGATATAAGGGATCATACCTAATTTATGCTGTGTTGCATGACGGTGTCGCAGACCGAAATGAGCACATCTTTAAGCTGTTACCACCACGACGTGTTGTAACTTGTACAGTAGATCGGCTAATTTTGACGTGCAACACTTTCGTATGACAAAGTATAAATTGGGCTTTAAGTGCCACATTCTCAAACAATATGGGCCACCCACATTTCAATGAAAGAAACTAAATTCTATCACATCTTTCTGATGCTACTTTCTCCATGTTATTCTAAAATTAGATTTCAGTATTTAGCAGACACTATTTTAAACTTACAAATAATAATGAGCACAAATATTTGCTAAAAGATAACAAAGATAACTAGTAGAAATCAAACATGCATCGATCCATTAAAAAATACTTAGCATACCTACAAGTGAACAGCACCTAGCATCTAAATTACGAGACAACTAGCATACCCTTCCAGTGGTGTAAAGTAACGAAGTACATTTAGTACTGTACTCAAGTGCACTTTTCAGGAATTTCTACTTCATGGCATATTTCCAATTTTCAATACTTTTATTTCTACTCCACTACATTTCTCCATTTCAGAGGCAAATATTGTACTTTTACTCCACTACACTTATTTGAAAACTTGAGTTTCTAGTTACTTTGTAGATTTTGATTATCATTACAAAACATACATTAACCACTTCAGCCCTACGTATACTTTGGCTATTTTGTCAGCTATTTTGTCAGTCTAGCTAACTTTGACTCAGACAAACACAACATCTGTTCTGGTATTCCACAGGGCTCAATTCTGGGTCCCTTATTGTTCTCCCTGTATATACTACCGCTGGGAGAACTCATCGCCGATCACGGAGTGAACTTCCATTTCTATGCTGATGATACCCAGCTGTATCTTTCAGTAGCTCCAGACGACCCCTGCGCTCTAGACCCATTGTTGACCTGTCTGTCCAGTATAAAATGCTGGATGAGTGAGAACTTTCTTAAGCTAAATGAGGATAAAACAGAAGTTCTCATAATTGGCTCCAGTGAGCAGAGAGAATCAATAACAAGTAGACTTGGTAACCTGGCTGTAGAAAGTAACACCACAGTAAAGAACCTGGGGGTGATTATCGATTCTGAATTGAATTTCAATACACACATTAATCATGTCACCAAGATTGCTTTCTTTCATCTTAGAAATATTGCACGAATTAGAGACTATCTGTCGTTAGACGATGCAAAAACGCTGATCCACGCTTTTGTTTTCTCTCGGCTTGATTACTGCAACGCACTCTACTCTGGCCTGCCAAAGAAAACAACTGACAGATTACAACTTGTTCAAAATGCGGCAGCCAGAATTTTAACTAAAACCAGGATGAGAGAACATATCACTCCAGTTCTAGCTTCACTACACTGGCTCCCGGTTGTTTTTAGGATTGATTTTAAAATTCTTTTAATAGTTTATAAAGCTCTAAATGGTCTGGCACCCTCCTACCTCTCTGACTGCCTAGAGAGATATGTTCCAAACCGGGCCCTCAGGTCTTCAAGTGCTGACCTGCTCGAGGTGCCTACAATGACATATAAAAAATACGGTGAAGCAGCATTCTGCTTTTACGGACCGACAGTGTGGAATAAACTCCCATTACACTTAAGACAGGCAGCCTCTGTCGATAGCTTTAAAGCACAGCTCAAGACCTATTACTTCACTCTTGCTTTTAGCTGATTCTTTGGTTGATTTTTAATTCCTCACTGTATTCCCTATTTTAATGTTGTTTTATGCCTTTGCTTTTGTTTTGTGTGAGTGGAAGAGAGAGTCACGGTAGTTAAAAGACAAGAGTCTGATAACTCCATCCGGAGGATTTAGTGAATTATCCTCTGGGGCACGTCGACACGTGGTGGACCCTCCAGGGCAGATCCTTTTGTCTATGTTTAGTCTATATATCTTGTATAACCCCGATAACATTCTCAGGGGTGTACGGTGTGTGGTTTGGATGTGATAAGTTAGCAGATCCCCTGGGCTAGTCCACACGTGGTAAACATGGTGAAAATATATTACTAAGGTGTAATATTACTAAGTGAAAATATATTACTAAGGTGTAATATTGACAATTGTGTGAAGATATATTACTAAGGTACACAAGGTACACATGTAATATTGGCAATTGTGTGAAGTGTGGATATTTCTTTAGCTGTGTTGTAGAGGACAGTGGCCACTACATTTAAGTTATATCCATTTGTGTTGTAGTTGTGTAGTGGCGAGGGCCACTGCATTTTACTGCATTTTACTGCTTTTATTTTATTTTTGTTTGCTTTATTGTTAAATTGGTTCTAACTGTAATTGTATTCTTGCTCTGTAAAGCACTTTGAGCTGCATTTCATGTCATGAAAGGTGCTATACAAATAAAGTTTATTATTATTATTATTATTATTTGAAAATAGCCAATCTACAAGCTCACAACACGTGAGCTTGTAGATCTGCTATTTTCAAAGCATTTTTATACATTTGGAAACGTGAAATGGTACATTCTGCACAATGAGTAATTTTACTTTCAGTACTTAAGTATATTTTAATGCAAATACTGTTGTACTTTTACTCAAGTACTGTTATGAATTTTGATCTTTATAGTTTACTTTACTTTATCAGTGAGACTAACGTCTGTGCACAATATGACACAAGATGCATGTTCTATACCTATTACAGACATACATGTATGGTTAAAGTGGTTATGTTTCTTAGTTATAGTTAGCGTTTTACTACTTGTGTACCTTTTATGTTGTAGTAATGTGTTGATGGTCCGTTTAGTTCACCTGTGTCTAGGTAGTCCTTTTCAGTTCCTGCCTATATTGTTTGAATGTTGCCTGTGAGTGTCATTAATCCTAGATTCTTTGATTCCTTGTATTTAGATCTCATAGTGTTTCCCAGTATAGGTTCCTAGTGCTGTCCTTGTTGTTTTCCAGGTGTTCCTGACTTCTGACTGCCTTTAGTGTTAACTTTGGACCTTGCCTGTACCTGGACATCGGTTATTGCCTGCCCCTTCTGTTTTGGTCACCAATAAAGCCTCATCCTGCCTTTGGGTCCTCCATGCTCCATGACTCACGACATGAAGGAGAGAGATAGTTGAGATCAATGGACAGTTACAGTAGACAGATATACGGAGGATAGGATCAATATGTACACAATAAAAGTATTAATGAGTGTAAATGTAACTCTGAAATGGTAAAAAACTGACAAATGTAATTTTGAACCACCCACCTTGAGCCTGAACCCCTGAAATGGACCAGAGCAAAACTGAGGCGTCTGTGTGTGTGTGTGTGTGTGTGTGTGTGTGTGTGTGTGTGTGTGTGTGTGTGTGTGTGTGTGTGTGTGTGTGTGTGTGTGTGTGTGTGTGTGTGTGTGTGCGCGTGCATGTGCGTGCATGTGCGTGCGTGTGCATGTGCGTGTCTGTGTGTGTGTGTGTGTGTGTGTGTGAGATGTGTTTAAAGCACAAAAAATAGTTGTGCACAGTAAATATGTTAATTTAAATGTGGGTCCTTGTGCATGCGTGCCTTAGCTGACACACATTCTGTCACTCTTCCAAATCCCAGAACACTGAGATCAGAGGGATTTGCGTCGTTGCGTTTCCGATCTTAGAAACTGCATTTCCCAGGTGCCATTGTTCCATGGTTAAACAACAGTGAATGGCTGCAGAAAATAGGTCAGCTGTCAGCAGGAAATGACACAGTCTTTCAG